>NW_027182437.1:332538-665076 GCF_040938575.1 Ambystoma mexicanum | reverse complement strand
TGCCTCTAATACCAAACCTGAGATCCTACCTCTAACATGAAATGTGATATCCAACTCTTTCCCCTTCCAAACCTGAGAGCCTTCCTATAGCATGAGATGTTATATCCAAGTCCTTCCCATTCCAATCCTGAGACCCTTCCTATAACATGAGATGTGATATCCAACTCCTTCCCATTCCAACCTGAGACCCTTCCTATAGCATGAGATGTGATATCTCAATGCCTCTAATACCAAACCTGAGATCCTTCCTCTAACATGAAATGTGATATCCAACTCCTTCCCTTTCCAAACCTGAGAGCCTATCTATAGCATGAGATGTGATATCCAAGTCCTTCCCATTCCAATCCTTAGACCCTTCCTACAGCATGCAATATGATATCTCAATGATTCTAATAACAAACCTGAGACCCGTCCTATAACATGAGATGGGATATCCAACTCCTTCCCATTCCAATCCTGAGACACTTCCGATAGCAGAGATGTGATATCTCAATGCTTATACCAAACCTGAGACCCTTCCTATAACATGAGATGTGATATCCAACTCCTTCCCGTTCCAAACCTGAGACCCTTCCTTTAGCATGAGATGTGATATCTCAATGCTTCTAATATCAAAACTGAGACCCTCCCTATAGCATGATATGTGATATCTAAGTCCTTCCCATTCCAATCCTGAGACCCTTCCTATAGCATGAGATGTGATATCTCAATGCTTCTACCAAACCTGAGACCCTTCCTTTAGCATGAGATGTGATATCCAACTCCTTCCCATTCCAATCCTGAGACCCTTCTGATAGCATGAGATGTGATATCTCAATGCCTCTAATACCAAACCTGATATCCTACCTCTAACATGAAATGTGATATCCAACTCCTTCCCTTTCCAAACCTGAGACCCTGCCTATAGCATGAGATGTGATATCCAAGTCCTTCCCATTCCAATCCTGAGACCCTTCCTATAGCATGTGATGTGATAACTCAATGCTTATACCAAACCTGAGACCCTTCCTATGGCATGAGATGTCATATACAACACCTTCCCATTCCAATCCTGAGACCCTTCCTATAGCATGTGATGTGATATCTCAATGCTTATACCAAACCTGAGACCCTTCCTATAGCTTGAGATGTGATATCCAAATCCTTCCCATTCCAATCCTGAGACCCTTCCTATAGCATGAGATGTGATATCTCAATACTTCTAATACCAAACCTGAGATCCTTCCGATAACATGAGATGTGATATCCAAATCCTTCCCCTTCCAAACCTGAGACCCTCCCTTTAGCATGAGATGTGATATCCAACTCCTTCCCATTCCAATCCTGAGACCCTTCTGATAGCATGAGATGTGATATCTCAATGCTTCTAATACCAAACCTGAGATCCTTCCGATAGCATGAGATGTGATATCTCAATGCTTCTAATACCAAACCTGAGCTCCTTCTTATAACATGAGATGTGATATCCAAATCCTTCCCCTTCCAAACCTGAGACCCTCCCTTTAGCATGAGATGTGATATCCAACTCCTTCCCATTCCAATCCTGAGACCCTTCTGATAGCATGAGATGTGATATCTCAATGCCTCTAATACCAAACCTGAGATCCTACCTCTAACATGAAATGTGATATCCAACTCTTTCCCCTTCCAAACCTGAGAGCCTTCCTATAGCATGAGATGTGATATCCAAGTCCTTCCCATTCCAATCCTGAGACCCTTCCTATAACATGAGATTTGATATCCAACTCCTTCCCATTCCAACCTGACACCCTTTCTATAGCATGAGATGGGATATCCAACTCCTTCCAAATCCAATCCTGATACCCTTCCGATAGCATGAGATGTGATATCCCAATGCTTATACCAAACCTGAGACCCATACTATGGCATGAGATGTGATATCAAACTCCTTCCCATTCCAATCCTGAGACCCTTCCTATAGCTTGAGATGTGATATCCAACTCCTTCCCATTCCAATCCTGAGACCCTTCCTATAGCATGAGATGTGATATCTCAATACTTCTAATACCAAACCTGAGATCCTTCCGATAACATGAGGTGTGATATCCAAATCCTTCCCCTTCCAAACCTGAGACCCTCCCTTTAGCATGAGATGTGATATCCAACTCCTTCCCATTCCAATCCTGAGACCCTTCTGATAGCATGAGATGTGATATCTCAATGCTTCTAATAACAAACCTGAGATCCTTCCGATAGCATGAGATGTGATATCTCAATGCTTCTAATACCAAACCTGAGCTCCTTCTTATAACATGAGATGTGATATCCAAATCCTTCCCCTTCCAAACCTGAGACCCTCGCTTTAGCATGAGATGTGATATCCAACTCCTTCCCATTCCAATCCTGAGACCCTTCTGATAGCATGAGATGTGATATCTCAATGCCTCTAATACCAAACCTGAGATCCTACCTCTAACATGAAATGTGATATCCAACTCTTTCCCCTTCCAAACCTGAGAGCCTTCCTATAGCATGAGATGTGATATCCAAGTCCTTCCCATTCCAATCCTGAGACCCTTCCTATAACATGAGATTTGATATCCAACTCCTTCCCATTCCAACCTGAGACCCTTTCTATAGCATGAGATGGGATATCCAACTCCTTCCAAATCCAATCCTGATACCCTTCCGATAGCATGAGATGTGATATCCCAATGCTTATACCAAACCTGAGACCCATACTATGGCATGAGATGTGATATCAAACTCCTTCCCATTCCAATCCTGAGACCCTTCCTCTAGCTTGAGATGTGATATCCAACTCCTTCCCATTCCAATTCTGAGACCCTTCCTATACCATGAGACTTGATATCTCAATGCTTCTAATACCAAACTTGAGACCCGCCCTATAACATGAGATGTGATATCCAAATCCTTCCCCTTCCAAACCTTAGACCCTTCCTTTATCATGAGATGTGATATCCAATTCCTTCCCATTCCAATCCTGAGACCCTTCCGATATCATGAGATGTGATATCTCAATGCTTCTAATATCAAACTTGAGACCCTCCCTATAGCATGAGATATGATATCCAAGTCCTTCCCATTCCTATCCTGAGACCCTTCCTATAGCATGAGATGTGATGTCTCAATGCTTCTAATACCAAACCTGAGACCCTTCCTATAACATGAGATGAGATATCCAACTCCTTCCCATTCCAATCCTGAGACACTTCCTATAGCATGAGATGTGATATCTCACTGCTTATACCAAACCTGAGACCCTTCCTATAGCATGAGATGTGATATCCAACTCCTTCCCATTCCAATCCTGAGACCCTTCCTATAGCATGAGATGTGATATCTCAATGCTTCTAATATCAAACGTGAGACCCTCCCTATAGCATGAGATGTGATATCCAAGTCCTTCCCATTCCAATCCTGAGACACTTCCTATAGCATGAGATGTGATATCTCAATGCTTCTAATACCAAACCTGAGACTCTTCCTATAACATGAGATGGGATATCCAACTCCTTCCCATTCCAATCCTGAGACCTTTCCGATAGCAGAGATGTGATATCTCAATGCTTATACCAAACCTGAGACCCTTCCTACGGATTGAGATGTCATATACAACTCCTTCCCATTCCAATCCTGAGACCCTTCCTATAGCATGAGATGTGATATCTCAATGCTTATACCAAACCAGAGACCCTTCCTATAGCATGAGATGTGATATCCAACTCCTTCCCATTCCAATCATGAGACCCTTCCTATAGCATGAGATGTTATGTCTCAATGCTTCTAATACCAAACCTGAGATCCTTCCTATAACATGAGATGTGATATCCAACTCCTTCCATTCCAATCCTGAGACGCTTCCTATAGCATGAGATGTGATATCTCAATGCCTCTAATACCAAACCTGAGATCCTTCCTCTAACATGAAATGTGATATCCAACTCCTTCCCTTTCCAAACCTGAGAGCCTATCCATAGCATGAGATGTGATATCCAAGTCCTTCCCATTCCAATCCTTAGACCCTTCCTACAGCATGCAATATGATATCTCAATGATTCTAATAACAATCCTGAGACACGTCCTATAACATGAGATGGGATATCCAACTCCTTCCCATTCCAATCCTGAGACACTTCCGATAGCAGAGATGTGATATCTCAATGCTTGTACCAAACCTGAGACCCTTCCTATAACATGAGATCGGCTATCCAACTCCTTCCCGTTCCAAACCTGAGACCCTTCCTTTAGCATGAGATGTGATATCCAGCTCCTTCCCATTCCAATCCTGAGACACTTCCGATAGCATGAGATGTGATATCTCAATGCTTCTAATATCAAAACTGAGACCCTCCCTATAGCATGATATGTGATATCTAAGTCCTTCCCATTCCAATCCTGAGACCCTTCCTATAGCATGAGATGTGATATCTCAATGCTTCTACCAAACCTGAGACCCTTCCTTTAGCATGAGATGTGATATCCAACTCCTTCCCATTCCAATCCTGAGACCCTTCCTATAGCATGAGATGTGATATCTCAATACTTCTAATACCAAACCTGAGATCCTTCCGATAACATGAGATGTGATATCCAAATCCTTCCCCTTCCAAACCTGAGACCCTCCCTTTAGCATGAGATGTGATATCCAACTCCTTCCCATTCCAATCCTGAGAACCTTCTGATAGCATGAGATGTGATATCTCAATGCTTCTAATACCAAACCTGAGATCCTTCCGATAGCATGAGATGTGATATCTCAATGCTTCTAATACCAAACCTGAGATCCTTCCTATAACATGAGATGTGATATCCAAATCCTTCCCCTTCCAAACCTGAGACCCTCCCTTTAGCATGAGATGTGATATCCAACTCCTTCCCATTCCAATCCTGAGACCCTTCTGATAGCATGAGATGTGATATCTCATTGCCTCTAATACCAAACCTGAGATCCTACCTCTAACATGAAATGTGATATCCAACTCTTTCCCCTTCCAAACCTGAGAGCCTTCCTATAGCATGAGATGTGATATCCAAGTCCTTCCCATTCCAATCCTGAGACCCTTCCTATAACATGAGATGTGATATCCAACTCCTTCCCATTCCAACCTGAGACCCTTCCTATAGCATGAGATGTGATATCTCAATGCCTCTAATACCAAACCTGAGATCCTTCCTCTAACATGAAATGTGATATCCAACTCCTTCCCTTTCCAAACCTGAGAGCCTATCTATAGCATGAGATGTGATATCCAAGTCCTTCCCATTCCAATCCTTAGACCCTTCCTACAGCATGCAATATGATATCTCAATGATTCTAATAACAAACCTGAGACCCGTCCTATAACATGAGATGGGATATCCAACTCCTTCCCATTCCAATCCTGAGACACTTCCGATAGCAGAGATGTGATATCTCAATGCTTATACCAAACCTGAGACCCTTCCTATAACATGAGATGTGATATCCAACTCCTTCCCGTTCCAAACCTGAGACCCTTCCTTTAGCATGAGATGTGATATCTTAATGCTTCTAATATCAAAACTGAGACCCTCCCTATAGCATGATATGTGATATCTAAGTCCTTCCCATTCCAATCCTGAGACCCTTCCTATAGCATGAGATGTGATATCTCAATGCTTCTACCAAACCTGAGACCCTTCCTTTAGCATGAGATGGGATATCCAACTCCTTCCCATTCCAATCCTGAGACACTTCCGATAGCAGAGATGTGATATCTCAATGCTTGTACCAAACCTGAGACCCTTCCTATAACATGAGATCGGCTATCCAACTCCTTCCCGTTCCAAACCTGAGACCCTTCCTTTAGCATGAGATGTGATATCCAGCTCCTTCCCATTCCAATCCTGAGACACTTCCGATAGCATGAGATGTGATATCTCAATGCTTCTAATATCAAAACTGAGACCCTCCCTATAGCATGATATGTGATATCTAAGTCCTTCCCATTCCAATCCTGAGACCCTTCCTATAGCATGAGATGTGATATCTCAATGCTTCTACCAAACCTGAGACCCTTCCTTTAGCATGAGATGTGATATCCAACTCCTTCCCATTCCAATCCTGAGACCCTTCCTATAGCATGAGATGTGATATCTCAATACTTCTAATACCAAACCTGAGATCCTTCCGATAACATGAGATGTGATATCCAAATCCTTCCCCTTCCAAACCTGAGACCCTCCCTTTAGCATGAGATGTGATATCCAACTCCTTCCCATTCCAATCCTGAGAACCTTCTGATAGCATGAGATGTGATATCTCAATGCTTCTAATACCAAACCTGAGATCCTTCCGATAGCATGAGATGTGATATCTCAATGCTTCTAATACCAAACCTGAGATCCTTCCTATAACATGAGATGTGATATCCAAATCCTTCCCCTTCCAAACCTGAGACCCTCCCTTTAGCATGAGATGTGATATCCAACTCCTTCCCATTCCAATCCTGAGACCCTTCTGATAGCATGAGATGTGATATCTCATTGCCTCTAATACCAAACCTGAGATCCTACCTCTAACTCATGCTATAGGAAGCGTCTCAGGATTGGAATGGGAAGGAGTTGGGTATCACATCTCATGCTATAGGAAGGCTCAGGATTGGTATAAGTATTGAGATATAACATCTCATGCTATAGGAAGGGTCTCAGGATTGGAATGGAAGGAGTTGGATATCACATCTCAGGTTATAGGAAGGATCTCAGGTTTGGTATTAGAAGCATTGAGACATCACATCTCATGCTATAGGAAGGGTATCAGGATTGGAATGGGAAGGAGTTGGATATCACATCTCATGCTATAGGAAGGGTCTCAGGTTTGGTATAAGCATTGAGATATCACATCTCATGCTATAGGAAGGGTCTCAGGATTGGAATGGGAAGGAGTTGTATATGACATCTCATGTTATAGGAAGGGTCTCAGGTTTGGAATGGGAAGGAGTTGGATATGACATCTCTTGTTATAGGGAGGGTCTCAGGATTTGAATGGTAAGGAGTTGAACATCACATCTCATGCTATAGGAAGGGTCTCAGGTTGGAATGGGAAGGAGTTGGATATCACATCTCATGTTATATACAGGAAGGGTCTCAGTATTGGAATGGGAAGGATTTGGATATCACATCTCTTGCTATAGGAAGGGTCTCAGGTTTTTTATTAGAAACATTGAGATATCACATCTCATGCTATAGGAAGGGTTTTAGGATTGGAATGGGAAGTATTTGGATATCACATCTCATGCTAAAGGAAGGGTCTCAGGTTTGGAAGGGGAAGGATTTGGATATCACATCTCATCCAATAGGAAGGGTCTCAGGTTTGGAATGGGAAGGAATTGGATATCACATCTCATGTTATAGGAAGGATCTCAGGTTTGGTATTAGAAGCATTGAGATATCACATCTCATGCTATAGGAAGGGTCTCAGGATTGGAATGTGAAGGATTTGGATATCACATCTCATGCTAAAGGAAGGGTCTCAGGTTTGGTAGAAGCATTGAGATATCACATCTCATGCTATAGGAAGGGTCTCAGGGTTGGAATGGGAAGGAGTTGGATATCACATCTCATCCAATAGGAAGGGTCTCAGGTTTGGAATGGGAAGGAATTGGATATCACATCTCATGTTATAGGAAGGATCTCAGGTTTGGTATTAGAAGCATTGAGATATCACATCTCATGCTATAGGAAGGGTCTCAGGATTGGAATGTGAAGGATTTGGATATCACATCTCATGCTAAAGGAAGGGTCTCAGGTTTGGTAGAAGCATTGAGATATCACATCTCATGCTATAGGAAGGGTCTCAGGATTTGAATGGCAAGGAGTTGGATATCACATCTCATGCCATAGGAAGGTTCTCAGGTTTGGTATACGCATTGAGATATCACATCTCTGCTATCGGAAGGGTCTCAGGATTGGAATGGGAAGGATTTGGATATCACATCTCTTGCTATAGGAAGGGTCTCAGGATTGGAATGGGAAGGATTTGGATATCACATCTCATGTCATAGGAAGGATCTCAGGTTTGGTATTAGAAGCATTGATATATCACATCTCATGCTATAGGAATGGTCTCAGGATTGGAATGGGTAGGAGTTGGATATTACATTCTTGCTATAGGAAGGGTCTCATGTTTGGAATGGGAAGGAGTTGGATATCACATATGCTATAGGAAGTGTCTCAGGTTTGGAACGGGAAGGAGTTGGATATCACATCTCATGTTATAGGAAGGGTCTCAGGTTTGGTATAAGCATTGGGATATCACATCTCTGCTATCAGGAGTGGCTCAGGATTGGAATGGGAAGGAGTTGGATATCCCATCTCATGTTAAAGGACAGGTCTCTGGTTTGGTATTAGAATCATTGAGATATCACATCGCATGCTTTAGGAAGGGTCTAAGGATTGGAATGGGATGGACTTGGATATCACATCCCATGCTATAGGTAGGCTCTCAGGTTTGGTATAAGCATTGAGATATCACATCTCATGCTATAGGAAGGGTCTCAGGATTGGAATGGGAAGGATTTGGATATCACATCTCATGCTATAGGAAGGGTCTCAGGTTTGGTATAAGCATGGAGATATCACTTCTCATGCTATAGGAAGGGTCTCAGGATTGGAATGGGAAGGTGTTGGATATCACATCTCATGCTATAGGAAGGGTCTCAGATTTGGTATAAGCATTGAGATATCACATCTCATGCTATAGGAAGGGTCTCAGGATTGGAATGGGAAGGAGTTGTATATGACATCTCAGGCCTTAGGAAGGGTCTCAGGTTTGGTATAAGCACTGAGATATCACATCTTTGCTATCGGAAGGGTCTCAGGATTGGAATGGGAAGGAGTTGGATATCCCATCTCATGTTATAGGAAGGGTCTCAGGTTTGGTATTAGAAGCATTGAGATATCACATCTCATGCTATAGGAAGGGTCTAAGGTTTGGAAGGGGAAGGATTTGGATATCACATCTCATGTTATAGGACGGGTCTCAGGTTTGGTATTAGAAGCATTGAGATATCAAGTCTCATGGTATAAGAAGGGTCTCAGAATTGGAATGGGAAGGAGTTGGATATCACATCTCAAGCTATAGGAAGCGTCTCAGGATTGGAATGGGAAGGAGTTTGATATCACATCTCATGCCATAGTATGGGTCTCAGGTTTGGTAGAAGCATTGGGATATCACATGTCATGCTATCGGAAGGGTATCAGTATTGGATTTGGAAGGAGTTGGATATCCCATCTCATGCTATAGGAAGGGTCTCATGTTAGAATGGGAAGGAGTTGGATATCACATTTCATGTTATAGGAAGGGTCTCAGGATTGGAATGGGAAGGACTTGGATATCATATCTCATGCTATAGGAAGGCTCTCAGGTTTGGAAGGGGAAGGAGTTGGATATCACATTTCATGTTAGAGGAAGGATCTCAGGTTTGGTATAAGCATTGAGATATCACATCTCATGCTATAGGAAGGGTCTCAGGATTGGAATGGGAAGAAGTTGGATATCACATCTCATGCTATAGGAAGGGTCTCAGGATTGGAATGGGAAGGAGTTGGATATCACATCTCATGTTATAGGAAGGATCTCAGGTTTGGTATTAGAAGCATTGAGACATCACATCTCATGCTATAGGAAGGGTCTCAGGATTGGAATGGGAAGGAGTTGGATATCACATCTCATGCTATAGGAAGGGTCTCAGGTTTGGTATAAGCATTGAGATATCACATCTCATGCTATAGGAAGGGTCTCAGGATTGGAATGGGAAGGATTTGGATATCACATTTTATGCTATAGGAAGGGTCTCAGGTTTGGTATAAGCATTGAGATATCACATCTCATGCTATAGGAAGGGTCTCAGGATTGGAATGGGAAGAAGTTGGATATCACATCTCATGCTATAGGAAGGGTCTCAGGTTTGGTATAAGCATTGAGATATCACATCTCATGCTATAGGAAGGGTCTCAGGGTTGGAATGGGAAGGAGTTGTATATGACATCTCATGCCATAGCAAGGGTCTCAGGTTTGGTATAAGCATTGAGATATCACATCACATGCTATAGGAAGGGTCTCAGGATTGGAATGGGAAGGACTTGGATATCACATCTCATGCTATAGGCAGGGTCTCAGGTTTGGAAAGGGAAGGAGATGGATATCACATTTCATGTTAGAGGTAGGATCTCAGGTTTGGTATTAGAGGCATTGAGATATCACATCTCATGCTATCAGAAGGGTCTCAGGATTGGAATGGGAAGGAGTTGGATATCACATTTCATGCTAAAGGGAGGGTCTCAGGTTTGGAAGGGGAAGGATTTGGAAATCACATCTCATATTATAGGAAGGATCTCAGGTTTGGTATTAGAAGCATTGAGATATCACATCTCATGCTATCATAAGGGTCTCAGGATTGGAATGGGAAGGAGTTGGATATCACATCTCATGTTATAGGAAGGATCTCAGGTTTGGTATTAGAAGCATTGAGACATCACATCTCATGCTATAGGAAGGGTCTCAGGATTGGAATGGGAAGGAGTTGGATATCACATCTCATGCTATAGGAAGGGTCTCAGGTTTGGTATAAGCATTGAGATATCACATCTCATGCTATAGGAAGGGTCTCAGGATTGGAATGGGAAGGATTTGGATATCACATCTTATGCTATAGGAAGGGTCTCAGGTTTGGTATAAGCATGGAGATATCACTTCTCATGCTATTGGAAGGGTCTCAGGATTGGAATGGGAAGGAGTTGGATATCACATCTCATGCTATAGGAAGGGTCTCAGATTTGGTATAAGCATTGAGATATCACATCTCATGCTATAGGAGGGGTCTCAGGATTGGAATGGGAAGGAGTTGTATATGACATCTCAGGCCATAGGAAGGGTCTCAGGTTTGATATAAGCATTGAGATATCACATCTCTGCTATCGGAAGGGTCTCAGGATTGGAATGGGAAGGAGTTGGATATCCCATCTGAGTTGGATATCCCATCTCATGTTATAGGAAGGGTCTCAGGTTTGGTATTAGAAGCATTGAGATATCACATCTCATGCTATAGGAAGGGTCTCAGGATTGGAATGGGGAGGACTTGGATGTCACATCTCATGCTATAGGGAGGGTCTCAAGTTTGATATTAGAAACATTGAGATAACAAATGTCATGATATCGGAAGGGTCTCAGGATTGGAATGGGAAGGAGTTGGATATCACATCTCATGATAAAGGAAGGGTCTAAGGTTTGGAAGGGGAAGGATTTGGATATCACATCTCATGTTATAGGACGTGTCTCAGGTTTGGTATTAGAAGCATTGAGATATCAAGTCTCATGGTATAGAAAGGGTCTCAGAATTGGAATGGGAAGAAGTTGGATATCACATCTCAAGCTATAGGAAGGGTCTCAGGATTGGAATGGGAAGGAGTTTGATATCACATCTTATGCCATAGTATGGGTCTCAGATTTGGTAGAAGCATTGGGATATCACATCTCATGCTATCGGAATGGTATCAGTATTGGATTTGGAAGGAGTTGGATATCCCATCTCATGCTATAGGAAAGGTCTCAGGTTGGAATGGGATGGAGTTGGATATCACATTTCATGTTATAGGAAGAGTCTCAGGATTGGAATGGGAAGGACTTGGATATCATATCTCATGCTATAGGAAGGCTCTCAGGTTTGGAAGGGGAAGGAGTTGGATATCACATTCATGTTAGAGGAAGGATCTCAGGTTTGGTATTAGAGGCCTTGAGATATCACATCTCATGCTATAGGAAGGGTCTCAGGATTGGAATGGGAAGGAGTTGGATATCACATCTCAAGCTATAGGAAGGGTCTCAGGTTTGGTATAAGCATTGAGATATCACATCTCATGCTATAGGAAGGGTCTCAGGATTGGAATGGGAAGGAGTTGTATATGACATCTCATGTTATAGGAAGGGTCTCAGGTTTGGAATGGGAAGGAGTTGGATATGACATCTCTTGTTATAGGGAGGGTCTCAAGATTTGAATGGTAAGGAGTTGAACATCACATCTCATGCTATAGGAAGGGTCTCAGGTTGGAATGGGAAGGAGTTGGATATCACATCTCATGTTATATACAGGAAGGGTCTCAGTATTGGAATGGGAAGGATTTGGATATCACATCTCTTGCTATAGGAAGGGTCTCAGGTTTTTTATTAGAAACATTGAGATATCACATCTCATGCTATAGGAAGGGTTTTAGGATTGGAATGGGAAGTATTTGGATATCACATCTCATGCTAAAGGAAGGGTCTCAGGTTTGGAAGGGGAAGGATTTGGATATCACATCTCATCCAATAGGAAGGGTCTCAGGTTTGGAATGGGAAGGAATTGGATATCACATCTCATGTTATAGGAAGGGTCTCAGGTTTTTTATTAGAAACATTGAGATATCACATCTCATGTTATAGGACGGTTCCCAGTTTGGTATTAGAAGCATTGAGATATCACATCTCATGGTATAGGAAGGGTCTCAGGGTTGGAATGGGAAGGAGTTGGATATCACATCTCATCCAATAGGAAGGGTCTCAGGTTTGGAATGGGAAGGAATTGGATATCACATCTCATGTTATAGGAAGGATCTCAGGTTTGGTATTAGAAGCATTGAGATATCACATCTCATGCTATAGGAGGGGTCTCAGGATTGGAATGTGAAGGATTTGGATATCACATCTCATGCTAAAGGAAGGGTCTCAGGTTTGGTAGAAGCATTGAGATATCACATCTCATGCTATAGGAAGGGTCTCAGGATTTGAATGGCAAGGAGTTGGATATCACATCTCATGCCATAGGAAGGTTCTCAGGTTTGGTATACGCATTGAGATATCACATCTCTGCTATCGGAAGGGTCTCAGGATTGGAATGGGAAGGATTTGGATATCACATCTCTTGCTATAGGAAGGGTCTCAGGATTGGAATGGGAAGGATTTGGATATCACATCTCATGTCATAGGAAGGATCTCAGGTTTGGTATTAGAAGCATTGATATATCACATCTCATGCTATAGGAATGGTCTCAGGATTGGAATGGGTAGGAGTTGGATATTACATTCTTGCTATAGGAAGGGTCTCATGTTTGGAATGGGAAGGAGTTGGATATCACATATGCTATAGGAAGTGTCTCAGGTTTGGAACGGGAAGGAGTTGGATATCACATCTCATGTTATAGGAAGGGTCTCAGGTTTGGTATAAGCATTGGGATATCACATCTCTGCTATCAGGAGTGGCTCAGGATTGGAATGGGAAGGAGTTGGATATCCCATCTCATGTTAAAGGACAGGTCTCTGGTTTGGTATTAGAATCATTGAGATATCACATCGCATGCTGTAGGAAGGGTCTAAGGATTGGAATGTGATGGACTTGGATATCACATCCCATGCTATAGGTAGGCTCTCAGGTTTGGTATAAGCATTGAGATATCACATCTCATGCTATAGGAAGGGTCTCAGGATTGGAATGGGAAGGATTTGGATATCACATCTCATGCTATAGGAAGGGTCTCAGGTTTGGTATAAGCATGGAGATATCACTTCTCATGCTATAGGAAGGGTCTCAGGATTGGAATGGGAAGGTGTTGGATATCACATCTCATGCTATAGGAAGGGTCTCAGATTTGGTATAAGCATTGAGATATCACATCTCATGCTATAGGAAGGGTCTCAGGATTGGAATGGGAAGGAGTTGTATATGACATCTCAGGCCTTAGGAAGAGTCTCAGGTTTGGTATAAGCACTGAGATATCACATCTTTGCTATCGGAAGGGTCTCAGGATTGGAATGGGAAGGAGTTGGATATCCCATCTCATGTTATAGGAAGGGTCTCAGGTTTGGTATTAGAAGCATTGAGATATCACATCTCATGCTATAGGAAGGGTCTAAGGTTTGGAAGGGGAAGGATTTGGATATCACATCTCATGTTATAGGACGGGTCTCAGGTTTGGTATTAGAAGCATTGAGATATCAAGTCTCATGGTATAAGAAGGGTCTCAGAATTGGAATGGGAAGGAGTTGGATATCACATCTCAAGCTATAGGAAGCGTCTCAGGATTGGAATGGGAAGGAGTTTGATATCACATCTCATGCCATAGTATGGGTCTCAGGTTTGGTAGAAGCATTGGGATATCACATGTCATGCTATCGGAAGGGTATCAGTATTGGATTTGGAAGGAGTTGGATATCCCATCTCATGCTATAGGAAGGGTCTCATGTTAGAATGGGAAGGATTTGGATATCACATTTCATGTTATAGGAAGGGTCTCAGGATTGGAATGGGAAGGACTTGGATATCATATCTCATGCTATAGGAAGGCTCTCAGGTTTGGAAGGGGAAGGAGTTGGATATCACATTTCATGTTAGAGGAAGGATCTCAGGTTTGGTATAAGCATTGAGATATCACATCTCATGCTATAGGAAGGGTCTCAGGATTGGAATGGGAAGAAGTTGGATATCACATCTCATGCTATAGGAAGGGTCTCAGGATTGGAATGGGAAGGAGTTGGATATCACATCTCATGTTATAGGAAGGATCTCAGGTTTGGTATTAGAAGCATTGAGACATCACATCTCATGCTATAGGAAGGGTCTCAGGATTGGAATGGGAAGGAGTTGGATATCACATCTCATGCTATAGGAAGGGTCTCAGGTTTGGTATAAGCATTGAGATATCACATCTCATGCTATAGGAAGGGTCTCAGGATTGGAATGGGAAGGATTTGGATATCACATTTTATGCTATAGGAAGGGTCTCAGGTTTGGTATAAGCATTGAGATATCACATCTCATGCTATAGGAAGGGTCTCAGGATTGGAATGGGAAGAAGTTGGATATCACATCTCATGCTATAGGAAGGGTCTCAGGTTTGGTATAAGCATTGAGATATCACATCTCATGCTATAGGAAGGGTCTCAGGGTTGGAATGGGAAGGAGTTGTATATGACATCTCATGCCATAGCAAGGGTCTCAGGTTTGGTATAAGCATTGAGATATCACATCACATGCTATAGGAAGGGTCTCAGGATTGGAATGGGAAGGACTTGGATATCACATCTCATGCTATAGGCAGGGTCTCAGGTTTGGAAAGGGAAGGAGATGGATATCACATTTCATGTTAGAGGTAGGATCTCAGGTTTGGTATTAGAGGCATTGAGATATCACATCTCATGCTATCAGAAGGGTCTCAGGATTGGAATGGGAAGGAGTTGGATATCACATTTCATGCTAAAGGGAGGGTCTCAGGTTTGGAAGGGGAAGGATTTGGAAATCACATCTCATATTATAGGAAGGATCTCAGGTTTGGTATTAGAAGCATTGAGATATCACATCTCATGCTATCATAAGGGTCTCAGGATTGGAATGGGAAGGAGTTGGATATCACATCTCATGTTATAGGAAGGATCTCAGGTTTGGTATTAGAAGCATTGAGACATCACATCTCATGCTATAGGAAGGGTCTCAGGATTGGAATGGGAAGGAGTTGGATATCACATCTCATGCTATAGGAAGGGTCTCAGGTTTGGTATAAGCATTGAGATATCACATCTCATGCTATAGGAAGGGTCTCAGGATTGGAATGGGAAGGATTTGGATATCACATCTTATGCTATAGGAAGGGTCTCAGGTTTGGTATAAGCATGGAGATATCACTTCTCATGCTATTGGAAGGGTCTCAGGATTGGAATGGGAAGGAGTTGGATATCACATCTCATGCTATAGGAAGGGTCTCAGATTTGGTATAAGCATTGAGATATCACATCTCATGCTATAGGAAGGGTCTCAGGATTGGAATGGGAAGGAGTTGTATATGACATCTCAGGCCATAGGAAGGGTCTCAGGTTTGATATAAGCATTGAGATATCACATCTCTGCTATCGGAAGGGTCTCAGGATTGGAATGGGAAGGAGTTGGATATCCCATCTGAGTTGGATATCCCATCTCATGTTATAGGAAGGGTCTCAGGTTTGGTATTAGAAGCATTGAGATATCACATCTCATGCTATAGGAAGGGTCTCAGGATTGGAATGGGGAGGACTTGGATGTCACATCTCATGCTATAGGGAGGGTCTCAAGTTTGATATTAGAAACATTGAGATAACAAATGTCATGATATCGGAAGGGTCTCAGGATTGGAATGGGAAGGAGTTGGATATCACATCTCATGATAAAGGAAGGGTCTAAGGTTTGGAAGGGGAAGGATTTGGATATCACATCTCATGTTATAGGACGTGTCTCAGGTTTGGTATTAGAAGCATTGAGATATCAAGTCTCATGGTATAGAAAGGGTCTCAGAATTGGAATGGGAAGAAGTTGGATATCACATCTCAAGCTATAGGAAGGGTCTCAGGATTGGAATGGGAAGGAGTTTGATATCACATCTTATGCCATAGTATGGGTCTCAGATTTGGTAGAAGCATTGGGATATCACATCTCATGCTATCGGAATGGTATCAGTATTGGATTTGGAAGGAGTTGGATATCCCATCTCATGCTATAGGAAAGGTCTCAGGTTGGAATGGGATGGAGTTGGATATCACATTTCATGTTATAGGAAGGGTCTCAGGATTGGAATGGGAAGGACTTGGATATCATATCTCATGCTATAGGAAGGCTCTCAGGTTTGGAAGGGGAAGGAGTTGGATATCACATTCATGTTAGAGGAAGGATCTCAGGTTTGGTATTAGAGGCCTTGAGATATCACATCTCATGCTATAGGAAGGGTCTCAGGATTGGAATGGGAAGGAGTTGGATATCACATCTCAAGCTATAGGAAGGGTCTCAGGTTTGGTATAAGCATTGAGATATCACATCTCATGCTATAGGAAGGGTCTCAGGATTGGAATGGGAAGGAGTTGTATATGACATCTCATGTTATAGGAAGGGTCTCAGGTTTGGAATGGGAAGGAGTTGGATATGACATCTCTTGTTATAGGGAGGGTCTCAGGATTTGAATGGTAAGGAGTTGAACATCACATCTCATGCTATAGGAAGGGTCTCAGGTTGGAATGGGAAGGAGTTGGATATCACATCTCATGTTATATACAGGAAGGGTCTCAGTATTGGAATGGGAAGGATTTGGATATCACATCTCTTGCTATAGGAAGGGTCTCAGGTTTTTTATTAGAAACATTGAGATATCACATCTCATGCTATAGGAAGGGTTTTAGGATTGGAATGGGAAGTATTTGGATATCACATCTCATGCTAAAGGAAGGGTCTCAGGTTTGGAAGGGGAAGGATTTGGATATCACATCTCATCCAATAGGAAGGGTCTCAGGTTTGGAATGGGAAGGAATTGGATATCACATCTCATGTTATAGGAAGGGTCTCAGGTTTTTTATTAGAAACATTGAGATATCACATCTCATGTTATAGGACGGTTCCCAGTTTGGTATTAGAAGCATTGAGATATCACATCTCATGGTATAGGAAGGGTCTCAGGGTTGGAATGGGAAGGAGTTGGATATCACATCTCATCCAATAGGAAGGGTCTCAGGTTTGGAATGGGAAGGAATTGGATATCACATCTCATGTTATAGGAAGGATCTCAGGTTTGGTATTAGAAGCATTGAGATATCACATCTCATGCTATAGGAAGGGTCTCAGGATTGGAATGTGAAGGATTTGGATATCACATCTCATGCTAAAGGAAGGGTCTCAGGTTTGGTAGAAGCATTGAGATATCACATCTCATGCTATAGGAAGGGTCTCAGGATTTGAATGGCAAGGAGTTGGATATCACATCTCATGCCATAGGAAGGTTCTCAGGTTTGGTATACGCATTGAGATATCACATCTCTGCTATCGGAAGGGTCTCAGGATTGGAATGGGAAGGATTTGGATATCACATCTCTTGCTATAGGAAGGGTCTCAGGATTGGAATGGGAAGGATTTGGATATCACATCTCATGTCATAGGAAGGATCTCAGGTTTGGTATTAGAAGCATTGATATATCACATCTCATGCTATAGGAATGGTCTCAGGATTGGAATGGGTAGGAGTTGGATATTACATTCTTGCTATAGGAAGGGTCTCATGTTTGGAATGGGAAGGAGTTGGATATCACATATGCTATAGGAAGTGTCTCAGGTTTGGAACGGGAAGGAGTTGGATATCACATCTCATGTTATAGGAAGGGTCTCAGGTTTGGTATAAGCATTGGGATATCACATCTCTGCTATCAGGAGTGGCTCAGGATTGGAATGGGAAGGAGTTGGATATCCCATCTCATGTTAAAGGACAGGTCTCTGGTTTGGTATTAGAATCATTGAGATATCACATCGCATGCTGTAGGAAGGGTCTAAGGATTGGAATGGGATGGACTTGGATATCACATCCCATGCTATAGGTAGGCTCTCAGGTTTGGTATAAGCATTGAGATATCACATCTCATGCTATAGGAAGGGTCTCAGGATTGGAATGGGAAGGATTTGGATATCACATCTCATGCTATAGGAAGGGTCTCAGGTTTGGTATAAGCATGGAGATATCACTTCTCATGCTATAGGAAGGGTCTCAGGATTGGAATGGGAAGGTGTTGGATATCACATCTCATGCTATAGGAAGGGTCTCAGATTTGGTATAAGCATTGAGATATCACATCTCATGCTATAGGAAGGGTCTCAGGATTGGAATGGGAAGGAGTTGTATATGACATCTCAGGCCTTAGGAAGGGTCTCAGGTTTGGTATAAGCACTGAGATATCACATCTTTGCTATCGGAAGGGTCTCAGGATTGGAATGGGAAGGAGTTGGATATCCCATCTCATGTTATAGGAAGGGTCTCAGGTTTGGTATTAGAAGCATTGAGATATCACATCTCATGCTATAGGAAGGGTCTAAGGTTTGGAAGGGGAAGGATTTGGATATCACATCTCATGTTATAGGACGGGTCTCAGGTTTGGTATTAGAAGCATTGAGATATCAAGTCTCATGGTATAAGAAGGGTCTCAGAATTGGAATGGGAAGGAGTTGGATATCACATCTCAAGCTATAGGAAGCGTCTCAGGATTGGAATGGGAAGGAGTTTGATATCACATCTCATGCCATAGTATGGGTCTCAGGTTTGGTAGAAGCATTGGGATATCACATGTCATGCTATCGGAAGGGTATCAGTATTGGATTTGGAAGGAGTTGGATATCCCATCTCATGCTATAAGAAGGGTCTCATGTTAGAATGGGAAGGAGTTGGATATCACATTTCATGTTATAGGAAGGGTCTCAGGATTGGAATGGGAAGGACTTGGATATCATATCTCATGCTATAGGAAGGCTCTCAGGTTTGGAAGGGGAAGGAGTTGGATATCACATTTCATGTTAGAGGAAGGATCTCAGGTTTGGTATAAGCATTGAGATATCACATCTCATGCTATAGGAAGGGTCTCAGGATTGGAATGGGAAGAAGTTGGATATCACATCTCATGCTATAGGAAGGGTCTCAGGATTGGAATGGGAAGGAGTTGGATATCACATCTCATGTTATAGGAAGGATCTCAGGTTTGGTATTAGAAGCATTGAGACATCACATCTCATGCTATAGGAAGGGTCTCAGGATTGGAATGGGAAGGAGTTGGATATCACATCTCATGCTATAGGAAGGGTCTCAGGTTTGGTATAAGCATTGAGATATCACATCTCATGCTATAGGAAGGGTCTTAGGATTGGAATGGGAAGGATTTGGATATCACATTTTATGCTATAGGAAGGGTCTCAGGTTTGGTATAAGCATTGAGATATCACATCTCATGCTATAGGAAGGGTCTCAGGATTGGAATGGGAAGAAGTTGGATATCACATCTCATGCTATAGGAAGGGTCTCAGGTTTGGTATAAGCATTGAGATATCACATCTCATGCTATAGGAAGGGTCTCAGGGTTGGAATGGGAAGGAGTTGTATATGACATCTCATGCCATAGCAAGGGTCTCAGGTTTGGTATAAGCATTGAGATATCACATCACATGCTATAGGAAGGGTCTCAGGATTGGAATGGGAAGGACTTGGATATCACATCTCATGCTATAGGCAGGGTCTCAGGTTTGGAAAGGGAAGGAGATGGATATCACATTTCATGTTAGAGGTAGGATCTCAGGTTTGGTATTAGAGGCATTGAGATATCACATCTCATGCTATCAGAAGGGTCTCAGGATTGGAATGGGAAGGAGTTGGATATCACATTTCATGCTAAAGGGAGGGTCTCAGGTTTGGAAGGGGAAGGATTTGGAAATCACATCTCATATTATAGGAAGGATCTCAGGTTTGGTATTAGAAGCATTGAGCTATCACATCTCATGCTATCATAAGGGTCTCAGGATTGGAATGGGAAGGATTTGGATATCACATCTTATGCTATAGGAAGGGTCTCAGGTTTGGTATAAGCATGGAGATATCACTTCTCATGCTATTGGAAGGGTCTCAGGATTGGAATGGGAAGGAGTTGGATATCACATCTCATGCTATAGGAAGGGTCTCAGATTTGGTATAAGCATTGAGATATCACATCTCATGCTATAGGAAGGGTCTCAGGATTGGAATGGGAAGGAGTTGTATATGACATCTCAGGCCATAGGAAGGGTCTCAGGTTTGATATAAGCATTGAGATATCACATCTCTGCTATCGGAAGGGTCTCAGGATTGGAATGGGAAGGAGTTGGATATCCCATCTGAGTTGGATATCCCATCTCATGTTATAGGAAGGGTCTCAGGTTTGGTATTAGAAGCATTGAGATATCACATCTCATGCTATAGGAAGGGTCTCAGGATTGGAATGGGGAGGACTTGGATGTCACATCTCATGCTATAGGGAGGGTCTCAAGTTTGATATTAGAAACATTGAGATAACAAATGTCATGATATCGGAAGGGTCTCAGGATTGGAATGGGAAGGAGTTGGATATCACATCTCATGATAAAGGAAGGGTCTAAGGTTTGGAAGGGGAAGGATTTGGATATCACATCTCATGTTATAGGACGTGTCTCAGGTTTGGTATTAGAAGCATTGAGATATCAAGTCTCATGGTATAGAAAGGGTCTCAGAATTGGAATGGGAAGAAGTTGGATATCACATCTCAAGCTATAGGAAGGGTCTCAGGATTGGAATGGGAAGGAGTTTGATATCACATCTTATGCCATAGTATGGGTCTCAGATTTGGTAGAAGCATTGGGATATCACATCTCATGCTATCGGAATGGTATCAGTATTGGATTTGGAAGGAGTTGGATATCCCATCTCATGCTATAGGAAAGGTCTCAGGTTGGAATGGGATGGAGTTGGATATCACATTTCATGTTATAGGAAGGGTCTCAGGATTGGAATGGGAAGGACTTGGATATCATATCTCATGCTATAGGAAGGCTCTCAGGTTTGGAAGGGGAAGGAGTTGGATATCACATTCATGTTAGAGGAAGGATCTCAGGTTTGGTATTAGAGGCCTTGGGATATCACATCTCATGCTATAGGAAGGGTCTCAGGATTGGAATGGGAAGGAGTTGGATATCACATCTCAAGCTATAGGAAGGGTCTCAGGTTTGGTATAAGCATTGAGATATCACATCTCATGCTATAGGAAGGGTCTCAGGATTGGAATGGGAAGGAGTTGGATATCACATCTCATGTTATAGGAAAGATCTCAGGTTTGGTATTAGAAGCATTGAGACATCACATCTCATGTTATAGGAAGGGTCTCAGGATTGGAATGGGAAGAAGTTGGATATCACATCTCATGCTATAGGAAGGGTCTCAGGTTTGGAAGGGGAAGGAGTTGGATATCCAATCTCATGTTATAGGACTGGTCTCAGGTTTGGTATTAGAAGCATTGAGATATCACATTGCATGCTGTAGGAAGGTTCTCAGGTTTGGAATGGGGAGGAATTGGATATCACATCTCATGTCAAACGAAGGATCTCAGGTTTGGTATTAGAAGCATTGAGATATCACATCTCATGCTATAGGAATGGTCTCAGGGTTGGAATGGGAAGGAGTTGGATATTACATTCTTGCTATAGGAAGGGTCTCATGTTTGGAATGGGAAGGAGTTGGATATCACATATGCTATAGGAAGGGTCTCAGGTTTGGAACGGGAAGGAGTTGGATATCCGATCTCATGTTATAGGAAGGGTCTCAGGTTTGGTATAAGCATTGAGATATCACATCTCTGCTATCAGAAGTGTCTCAGGATTGGAATGGGAAGGAGTTGGATATCCCATCTCATGTTATAGGACGGGTCTCAGGTTTGTTATTAGAATCATTAAGATATCATATTGCACGCTGCAGGAAGGGTCTAAGGATTGGAATGGGAAGGACTTGGATATCACATCTCATGCTATAGATAGGCTCTCAGATTTGGAAAGGGAAGGAGTTGGATATCACATTTCATGTTAGAGGAAGGATCTCAGGTTTGGTATTAGAGGCATTGAGATATCACATCTCATGCTATAGGAAGCGTCTCAGGATTGGAATGGGAAGGAGTTGGGTATCACATCTCATGCTATAGGAAGGCTCAGGATTGGTATAAGTATTGAGATATAACATCTCATGCTATAGGAAGGGTCTCAGGATTGGAATGGAAGGAGTTGGATATCACATCTCATGTTATAGGAAGGATCTCAGGTTTGGTATTAGAAGCATTGAGACATCACATCTCATGCTATAGGAAGGGTATCAGGATTGGAATGGGAAGGAGTTGGATATCACATCTCATGCTATAGGAAGGGTCTCAGGTTTGGTATAAGCATTGATATATCACATCTCATGCTATAGGAAGGGTCTCAGGATTGGAATGGGAAGGAGTTGTATATGACATCTCATGTTATAGGAAGGGTCTCAGGTTTGGAATGGGAAGGAGTTGGATATGACATCTCTTGTTATAGGGAGGGTCTCAGGATTTGAATGGTAAGGAGTTGAACATCACATCTCATGCTATAGGAAGGGTCTCAGGTTGGAATGGGAAGGAGTTGGATATCACATCTCATGTTATATACAGGAAGGGTCTCAGGATTGGAATGGGAAGGATTTGGATATCACATCTCTTGCTATAGGAAGGGTCTCAGGTTTTTTATTAGAAACATTGAGATATCACATCTCATGCTATAGGAAGTGTTTTAGGATTGGAATGGGAAGTATTTGGATATCACATCTCATGCTAAAGGAAGGGTCTCAGGTTTGGAAGGGGAAGGATTTGGATATCACATCTCATCCAATAGGAAGGGTCTCAGGTTTGGAATGGGAAGGAATTGGATATCACATCTCATGTTATAGGAAGGGTCTCAGGTTTTTTATTAGAAACATTGAGATATCACATCTCATGTTATAGGACGGTTCCCAGGTTTGGTATTAGAAGCATTGAGATATCACATCTCATGGTATTGGAAGGGTCTCAGGGTTGGAATGGGAAGGAGTTGGATATCACATCTCATCCAATAGGAAGGGTCTCAGGTTTGGAATGGGAAGGAATTGGATATCACATCTCATGTTATAGGAAGGATCTCAGGTTTGGTATTAGAAGCATTGAGATATCACATCTCATGCTATAGGAAGGGTCTCAGGATTGGAATGTGAAGGATTTGGATATCACATCTCATGCTAAAGGAAGGGTCTCAGGTTTGGTAGAAGCATTGAGATATCACATCTCATGCTATAGGAAGGGTCTCAGGATTTGAATGGCAAGGAGTTGGATATCACATCTCATGCCATAGGAAGGTTCTCAGGTTTGGTATACGCATTGAGATATCACATCTCTGCTATCGGAAGGTTCTCAGGATTGGATTGGGAAGGAGTTGGATATCCCTTCTCATGCTATAGGAAGTGTCTCAGGTTGGAATGGGAAGGAGTTGAATATCACATCTCATGTTATAGGAAGGGTCTCAGGATTGGAATGGGAAGGATTTGGATATCACATCTCTTGCTATAGGAAGGGTCTCAGGATTGGAATCGGAAGGATTTGGATATCACATCTCATGTCATAGGAAGGATCTCAGGTTTGGTATTAGAAGCATTGATATATCACATCTCATGCTATAGGAATGGTCTCAGGATTGGAATGGGTAGGAGTTGGATATTACATTCTTGCTATAGGAAGGGTCTCATGTTTGGAATGGGAAGGAGTTGGATATCACATATGCTATAGGAAGTGTCTCAGGTTTGGAACGGGAAGGAGTTGGATATCACATCTCATGTTATAGGAAGGGTCTCAGGTTTGGTATAAGCATTGAGATATCACATCTCTGCTATCAGGAGTGGCTCAGGATTGGAATGGGAAGGAGTTGGATATCCCATCTCATGTTAAAGGACAGGTCTCTGGTTTGGTATTAGAATCATTGAGATATCACATCGCATGCTGTAGGAAGGGTCTAAGGATTGGAATGGGATGGACTTGGATATCACATCCCATGCTATAGGTAGGCTCTCAGGTTTGGTATAAGCATTGAGATATCACATCTCATGCTATAGGAAGGGTCTCAGGATTGGAATGGGAAGGATTTGGATATCACATCTCATGCTATAGGAAGGGTCTCAGGTTTGGTATAAGCATGGAGATATCACTTCTCATGCTATAGGAAGGGTCTCAGGATTGGAATGGGAAGGTGTTGGATATCACATCTCATGCTATAGGAAGGGTCTCAGATTTGGTATAAGCATTGAGATATCACATCTCATGCTATAGGAAGGGTCTCAGGATTGGAATGGGAAGGAGTTGTATATGACATCTCAGGCCTTAGGAAGGGTCTCAGGTTTGGTATAAGCACTGAGATATCACATCTTTGCTATCGGAAGGGTCTCAGGATTGGAATGGGAAGGAGTTGGATATCCCATCTCATGTTATAGGAAGGGTCTCAGGTTTGGTATTAGAAGCATTGAGATATCACATCTCATGCTATAGGAAGGGTCTAAGGTTTGGAAGGGGAAGGATTTGGATATCACATCTCATGTCATAGGACGGGTCTCAGGTTTGGTATTAGAAGCATTGAGATATCAAGTCTCATGGTATAAGAAGGGTCTCAGAATTGGAATGGGAAGGAGTTGGATATCACATCTCAAGCTATAGGAAGCGTCTCAGGATTGGAATGGGAAGGAGTTTGATATCACATCTCATGCCATAGTATGGGTCTCAGGTTTGGTAGAAGCATTGGGATATCACATGTCATGCTATCGGAAGGGTATCAGTATTGGATTTGGAAGGAGTTGGATATCCCATCTCATGCTATAGGAAGGGTCTCATGTTAGAATGGGAAGGAGTTGGATATCACATTTCATGTTATAGGAAGGGTCTCAGGATTGGAATGGGAAGGACTTGGATATCATATCTCATGCTATAGGAAGGCTCTCAGGTTTGGAAGGGGAAGGAGTTGGATATCACATTTCATGTTAGAGGAAGGATCTCAGGTTTGGTATAAGCATTGAGATATCACATCTCATGCTATAGGAAGGGTCTCAGGATTGGTATTAGAAGCATTGAGACATCACATCTCATGCTATAGGAAGGGTCTCAGGATTGGAATGGGAAGGAGTTGGATATCACATCTCATGCTATAGGAAGGGTCTCAGGTTTGGTATAAGCATTGAGATATCACATCTCATGCTATAGGAAGGGTCTCAGGATTGGAATGGGAAGGATTTGGATATCGCATTTTATGCTATAGGAAGGGTCTCAGGTTTGGTATAAGCATTGAGATATCACATCTCATGCTATAGGAAGGGTCTCAGGATTGGAATGGGAAGAAGTTGGATATCACATCTCATGCTATAGGAAGGGTCTCAGGTTTGGTATAAGCATTGAGATATCACATCTCATGCTATAGGAAGGGTCTCAGGGTTGGAATGGGAAGGAGTTGTATATGACATCTCATGCCATAGCAAGGGTCTCAGGTTTGGTATAAGCATTGAGATATCACATCACATGCTATAGGAAGGGTCTCAGGATTGGAATGGGAAGGACTTGGATATCACATCTCATGCTAAAGGGAGGGTCTCAGGTTTGGAAGGGGAAGGATTTGGAAATCACATCTCATATTATAGGAAGGATCTCAGGTTTGGTATTAGAAGCATTGAGATATCACATCTCATGCTATCATAAGGGTCTCAGGATTGGAATGGGAAGGAGTTGGATATCACATCTCATGTTATAGGAAGGATCTCAGGTTTGGTATTAGAAGCAATGAGACATCACATCTCATGCTATAGGAAGGGTCTCAGGATTGGAATGGGAAGGAGTTGGATATCACATCTCATGCTATAGGAAGGGTCTCAGGTTTGGTATAAGCATTGAGATATCACATCTCATGCTATAGGAAGGGTCTCAGGATTGGAATGGGAAGGATTTGGATATCACATCTTATGCTATAGGAAGGGTCTCAGGTTTGGTATAAGCATGGAGATATCACTTCTCATGCTATAGGAAGGGTCTCAGGATTGGAATGGGAAGGAGTTGGATATCACATCTCATGCTATAGGAAGGGTCTCAGATTTGGTATAAGCATTGAGATATCACATCTCATGCTATAGGAAGGGTCTCAGGATTGGAATGGGAAGGAGTTGTATATGACATCTCAGGCCATAGGAAGGGTCTCAGGTTTGATATAAGCATTGAGATATCACATCTCTGCTATCGGAAGGGTCTCAGGATTGGAATGGGAAGGAGTTGGATATCCCATCTGAGTTGGATATCCCATCTCATGTTATAGGAAGGGTCTCAGGTTTGGTATTAGAAGCATTGAGATATCACATCTCATGCTATAGGAAGGGTCTCAGGATTGGAATGGGGAGGACTTGGATGTCACATCTCATGCTATAAGGGAGGGTCTCAAGTTTGATATTAGAAACATTGAGATAACAAATGTCATGATATCGGAAGGGTCTCAGGATTGGAATGGGAAGGAGATGGATATCACATCTCATGATAAAGGAAGGGTCTAAGGTTTGGAAGGGGAAGGATTTGGATATCACATCTCATGTTATAGGACGGCCCTCAGGTTTGGTATTAGAAGCATTGAGATATCAAGTCTCATGGTATAGAAAGGGTCTCAGAATTGGAATGGGAAGAAGTTGGATATCACATCTCAAGCTATAGGAAGGGTCTCAGGATTGGAATGGGAAGGAGTTTGATATCACATCTTATGCCATAGTATGGGTCTCAGATTTGGTAGAAGCATTGGGATATCACATCTCATGCTATCGGAATGGTATCAGTATTGGATTTGGAAGGAGTTGGATATCCCATCTCATGCTATAGGAAAGGTCTCAGGTTGGAATGAGATGGAGTTGGATATCACATTTCATGTTATAGGAAGGGTCTCAGGATTGGAATGGGAAGGACTTGGATATCATATCTCATGCTATAGGAAGGCTCTCAGGTTTGGAAGGGGAAGGAGTTGGATATCACATTCATGTTAGAGGAAGGATCTCAGGTTTGGTATTAGAGGCCTTGAGATATCACATCTCATGCTATAGGAAGGGTCTCAGGATTGGAATGGGAAGGAGTTGGATATCACATCTCAAGCTATAGGAAGGGTCTCAGGTTTGGTATAAGCATTGAGATATCACATCTCATGCTATAGGAAGGGTCTCAGGATTGGAATGGGAAGGAGTTGGATATCACATCTCATGTTATAGGAAAGATCTCAGGTTTGGTATTAGAAGCATTGAGACATCACATCTCATGTTATAGGAAGGGTCTCAGGATTGGAATGGGAAGAAGTTGGATATCACATCTCATGCTATAGGAAGGGTCTCAGGTTTGGAAGGGGAAGGAGTTGGATATCCAATCTCATGTTATAGGACTGGTCTCAGGTTTGGTATTAGAAGCATTGAGATATCACATTGCATGCTGTAGGAAGGTTCTCTGGTTTGGAATGGGGAGGAATTGGATATCACATCTCATGTCAAACGAAGGATCTCAGGTTTGGTATTAGAAGCATTGAGATATCACATCTCATGCTATAGGAAGGGTCTCAGGATTGGAATGGGAAGGAGTTGGATATCACATCTCATCCAATAGGAAGGGTCTCAGGTTTGGAATGGGAAGGAATTGGATATCACATCTCATGTTATAGGAAGGATCTCAGGTTTGGTATTAGAAGCATTGAGATATCACATCTCATGCTATAGGAAGGGTCTCAGGATTGGAATGTGAAGGATTTGGATATCACATCTCATGCTAAAGGAAGGGTCTCAGGTTTGGTAGAAGCATTGAGATATCACATCTCATGCTATAGGAAGGGTCTCAGGATTTGAATGGCAAGGAGTTGGATATCACATCTCATGCCATAGGAAGGTTCTCAGGTTTGGTATACGCATTGAGATATCACATCTCTGCTATCGGAAGGTTCTCAGGATTGGATTGGGAAGGAGTTGGATATCCCTTCTCATGCTATAGGAAGTGTCTCAGGTTGGAATGGGAAGGAGTTGAATATCACATCTCATGTTATAGAAAGGGTCTCAGGATTGGAATGGGAAGGATTTGGATATCACATCTCTTGCTATAGGAAGGGTCTCAGGATTGGAATGGGAAGGATTTGGATATCACATCTCATGTCATAGGAAGGATCTCAGGTTTGGTATTAGAAGCATTGATATATCACATCTCATGCTATAGGAATGGTCTCAGGATTGGAATGGGTAGGAGTTGGATATTACATTCTTGCTATAGGAAGGGTCTCATGTTTGGAATGGGAAGGAGTTGGATATCACATATGCTATAGGAAGTGTCTCAGGTTTGGAACGGGAAGGAGTTGGATATCACATCTCATGTTATAGGAAGGGTCTCAGGTTTGGTATAAGCATTGAGATATCACATCTCTGCTATCAGGAGTGGCTCAGGATTGGAATGGGAAGGAGTTGGATATCCCATCTCATGTTAAAGGACAGGTCTCTGGTTTGGTATTAGAATCATTGAGATATCACATCGCATGCTGTAGGAAGGGTCTAAGGATTGGAATGGGATGGACTTGGATATCACATCCCATGCTATAGGTAGGCTCTCAGGTTTGGTATAAGCATTGAGATATCACATCTCATGCTATAGGAAGGGTCTCAGGATTGGAATGGGAAGGATTTGGATATCACATCTCATGCTATAGGAAGGGTCTCAGGTTTGGTATAAGCATGGAGATATCACTTCTCATGCTATAGGAAGGGTCTCAGGATTGGAATGGGAAGGTGTTGGATATCACATCTCATGCTATAGGAAGGGTCTCAGATTTGGTATAAGCATTGAGATATCACATCTCATGCTATAGGAAGGGTCTCAGGATTGGAATGGGAAGGAGTTGTATATGACATCTCAGGCCTTAGGAAGGGTCTCAGGTTTGGTATAAGCACTGAGATATCACATCTTTGCTATCGGAAGGGTCTCAGGATTGGAATGGGAAGGAGTTGGATATCCCATCTCATGTTATAGGAAGGGTCTCAGGTTTGGTATTAGAAGCATTGAGATATCACATATCATGCTATAGGAAGGGTCTAAGGTTTGGAAGGGGAAGGATTTGGATATCACATCTCATGTTATAGGACGGGTCTCAGGTTTGGTATTAGAAGCATTGAGATATCAAGTCTCATGGTATAAGAAGGGTCTCAGAATTGGAATGGGAAGGAGTTGGATATCACATCTCAAGCTATAGGAAGCGTCTCAGGATTGGAACGGGAAGGAGTTTGATATCACATCTCATGCCATAGTATGGGTCTCAGGTTTGGTAGAAGCATTGGGATATCACATGTCATGCTATCGGAATGGTATCAGTATTGGATTTGGAAGGAGTTGGATATCCCATCTCATGCTATAGGAAGGGTCTCATGTTAGAATGGGAAGGAGTTGGATATCACATTTCATGTTATAGGAAGGGTCTCAGGATTGGAATGGGAAGGACTTGGATATCATATCTCATGCTATAGGAAGGCTCTCAGGTTTGGAAGGGGAAGGAGTTGGATATCACATTTCATGTTAGAGGAAGGATCTCAGGTTTGGTATAAGCATTGAGATATCACATCTCATGCTATAGGAAGGGTCTCAGGATTGGAATGGGAAGAAGTTGGATATCACATCTCATGCTATAGGAAGGGTCTCAGGATTGGAATGGGAAGGAGTTGGATATCACATCTCATGTTATAGGAAGGATCTCAGGTTTGGTATTAGAAGCATTGAGACATCACATCTCATGCTATAGGAAGGGTCTCAGGATTGGAATGGGAAGGAGTTGGATGTCACATCTCATGCTATAGGAAGGGTCTCAGGTTTGGTATAAGCATTGATATATCACATCTCATGCTATAGGAAGGGTCTCAGTATTGGAATGGGAAGGATTTGGATATCACATGTTATGCTATAGGAAGGGTCTCGGGTTTGGTATAAGCATTGAGATATCACATCTCATGCTATAGGAAGGGTCTCAGGATTGGAATGGGAAGAAGTTGGATATCACATCTCATGCTATAGGAAGGGTCTCAGGTTTGGTATAAGCATTGAGATATCACATCTCATGCTATAGGAAGGGTCTCAGGGTTGGAATGGGAAGGAGTTGTATACGACATCTCATGCCATAGCAAGGGTCTCAGGTTTGGTATAAGCATTGAGATATCACATCACATGCTATAGGAAGGGTCTCAGGATTGGAATGGGAAGGACTTGGATATCACATCTCATGCTATAGGCAGGGTCTCCGGTTTGGAAAGGGAAGGAGATGGATATCACATTTCATGTTAGAGGTAGGATCTCAGGTTTGGTATTAGAGGCATTGAGATATCACATCTCATGCTATCAGAAGGGTCTCAGGATTGGAATGGGAAGGAGTTGGATATCACATTTCATGCTAAAGGGAGGGTCTCAGGTTTGGAAGGGGAAGGATTTGGAAATCACATCTCATATTATAGGAAGGATCTCAGGTTTGGTATTAGAAGCATTGAGATATCACATCTCATGCTATCATAAGGGTCTCAGGATTGGAATGGGAAGGAGTTGGATATCACATCTCATGTTATAGGAAGGATCTCAGGTTTGGTATTAGAAGCATTGAGACATCACATCTCATGCTATAGGAAGGGTCTCAGGATTGGAATGGGAAGGAGTTGGATATCACATCTCATGCTATAGGAAGGGTCTCAGGTTTGGTATAAGCATTGAGATATCACATCTCATGCTATAGGAAGGGTCTCAGGATTGGAATGGGAAGGATTTGGATATCACATCTTATGCTATAGGAAGGGTCTCAGGTTTGGTATAAGCATGGAGATATCACTTCTCATGCTATAGGAAGGGTCTCAGGATTGGAATGGGAAGGAGTTGGATATCACATCTCATGCTATAGGAAGGGTCTCAGATTTGGTATAAGCATTGAGATATCACATCTCATGCTATAGGAAGGGTCTCAGGATTGGAATGGGAAGGAGTTGTATATGACATCTCAGGCCATAGGAAGGGTCTCAGATTTGGTATAAGCATTGAGATATCACATCTCATGATATCGGAAGGGTCTCAGGATTGAAATGGGAAGGAGTTGGATATCACATCTCATGATAAAGGAAGGGTCTAAGGTTTGGAAGGGGAAGGATTTGGATATCACATCTCATGTTATAGGACGGGTCTCAGGTTTGGTATTAGAAGCATTGACATATCAAGTCTCATGGTATAAGAAGGGTCTCAGGATTGGAATGGGAAGGAGTTTGATATCACATCTCATGCCATAGTATGGGACTCAGGTTTGGTAGAAGCATTGGGATATCACATCTCATGCTATCGGAAGGGTATCAGTATTGGATTTGGAAGGAGTTGGATATCCCATCTCATGCTATAGGAAGGGTCTCAGGTTGGAATGGGAAGGAGTTGGATATCACATTTCATGTTATAGGAAGGGTCTCAGGATTGGAATGGGAAGGACTTGGATATCATATCTCATGCTATAGGAAGGCTCTCAGGTTTGGAAGGGGAAGGAGTTGGATATCACATTTCATGTTAGAGGAAGGATCTCAGGTTTGGTATTAGAGGCCTTGAGATATCACATCTCATGCTATAGGAAGGGTCTCAGGATTGGAATGGGAAGGAGTTGGATATCACATCTCAAGCTATAGGAAGGGTCTCAGGTTTGGTATAAGCATTGAGATATCACATCTCATGCTATAGGAAGGGTCTCAGGATTGGAATGGGAAGAAGTTGGATATCACATCACATGCTATAGGAAGGGTCTCAGGTTTGGTATAAGCATTGAGATATCACATCTCATGCTATAGGAAGGGTCTCAGGATTGGAATGGGAAGGAGTTGTATATGCCATCTCATGCCATAGGAAGGGTCTCAGGTTTTGTATAAGCATTGAGATATCACATCACATGCTATAGGAAGGGTCTCAGGATTGGAATGGGAAGGACTTGGATATCACATATCATGCTATAGGCAGGGTCTCAGGTTTGGAAAGGGAAGGAGATGGATATCACATTTCATGTTAGAGGTAGGATCTCAGGTTTGGTATTAGAGGCATTGAGATATCACATCTCATGCTATCAGAAGGGTCTCAGGATTGGAATGGGAAGGAGTTGGATATCACATCTCATGCTAAAGGGAGGGTCTCAGGTTTGGAAGGGGAAGGATTTGGAAATCACATCTCATATTATAGGAAGGATCTCAGGTTTGGTATTAGAAGCATTGAGATATCACATCTCATGCTATCGGAAGGATCTCAGGTTTGGTATAAGAGGCATTGAGATATCACATCTCATGCTATCATAAGGGTCTCAGGATTGGAATGGGAAGGAGTTGGATATCACATCTCATGTTATAGGAAGGATCTCAGGTTTGGTATTGGAAGCATTGAGACATCACATCTCATGCTATAGGAAGGGTCTCAGGATTGGAATGGGAAGGAGTTGGATATCACATCTCATGCTATAGGAAGGGTCTCAGATTTGGTATAAGCATTGAGATATCACATCTCATGCTATAGGAAGGGTCTCAGGATTGGAATGGGAAGGAGTTGTATATGACATCTCAGGCCATAGGAAGGGTCTCAGGTTTGATATAAGCATTGAGATATCATATCTCTGCTATCGGAAGGGTCTCAGGATTGGAATGGGAAGGAGTTGGATATCCCATCTGAGTTGGATATCCCATCTCATGTTATAGGAAGGGTCTCAGGTTTGGTATTAGAAGCATTGAGATATCACATCTCATGCTATAGGAAGGGTCTCAGGATTGGAATGGGGAGGACTTGGATGTCACATCTCATGCTATAGGGAGGGTCTCAAGTTTGATATTAGAAACATTGAGATAACAAATGTCATGATATCGGAAGGGTCTCAGGATTGGAATGGGAAGGAGTTGGATATCACATCTCATGATAAAGGAAGGGTCTAAGGTTTGGAAGGGGAAGGATTTGGATATCACATCTCATGTTATAGGACGGGTCTCAGGTTTGGTATTAGAAGCATTGAGATATCAAGTCTCATGGTATAGAAAGGGTCTCAGAATTGGAATGGGAAGAAGTTGGATATCACATCTCAAGCTATAGGAAGGGTCTCAGGATTGGAATGGGAAGGAGTTTGATATCACATCTTATGCCATAGTATGGGTCTCAGATTTGGTAGAAGCATTGGGATATCACATCTCATGCTATCGGAATGGTATCAGTATTGGATTTGGAAGGAGTTGGATATCCCATCTCATGCTATAGGAAAGGTCTCAGGTTGGAATGGGATGGAGTTGGATATCACATTTCATGTTATAGGAAGGGTCTCAGGATTGGAATGGGAAGGACTTGGATATCATATCTCATGCTATAGGAAGGCTCTCAGGTTTGGAAGGGGAAGGAGTTGGATATCACATTCATGTTAGAGGAAGGATCTCAGGTGTGGTATTAGAGGCCTTGAGATATCACATCTCATGCTATAGGAAGGGTCTCAGGATTGGAATGGGAAGGAGTTGGATATCACATCTCAAGCTATAGGAAGGGTCTCAGGTTTGGTATAAGCATTGAGATATCACATCTCATGCTATAGGAAGGGTCTCAGGATTGGAATGGGAAGGAGTTGGATATTACATCTCATGTTATAGGAAAGATCTCAGGTTTGGTATTAGAAGCATTGAGACATCACATCTCATGTTATAGGAAGGGTCTCAGGATTGGAATGGGAAGAAGTTGGATATCACATCTCATGCTATAGGAAGGGTCTCAGGTTTGGAAGGGGAAGGAGTTGGATATCCAATCTCATGTTATAGGACTGGTCTCAGGTTTGGTATTAGAAGCATTGAGATATCACATTGCATGCTGTAGGAAGGTTCTCAGGTTTGGAATGGGGAGGAATTGGATATCACATCTCATGTCAAACGAAGGATCTCAGGTTTGGTATTAGAAGCATTGAGATATCACATCTCATGCTATAGGAATGGTCTCAGGGTTGGAATGGGAAGGAGTTGGATATTACATTCTTGCTATAGGAAGGGTCTCATGTTTGGAATGGGAAGGAGTTGGATATCACATATGCTATAGGAAGGGTCTCAGGTTTGGAACGGGAAGGAGTTGGATATCCGATCTCATGTTATAGGAAGGGTCTCAGGTTTGGTATAAGCATTGAGATATCACATCTCTGCTATCAGAAGTGTCTCAGGATTGGAATGGGAAGGAGTTGGATATCACATCTCATGCTATAGATAGGCTCTCAGATTTGGAAAGGGAAGGAGTTGGATATCACATTTCATGTTAGAGGAAGGATCTCAGGTTTGGTATTAGAGGCATTGAGATATCACATCTCATGCTATAGGAAGCGTCTCAGGATTGGAATGGGAAGGAGTTGGGTATCACATCTCATGCTATAGGAAGGCTCAGGATTGGTATAAGTATTGAGATATAACATCTCATGCTATAGGAAGGGTCTCAGGATTGGAATGGAAGGAGTTGGATATCACATCTCATGTTATAGGAAGGATCTCAGGTTTGGTATTAGAAGCATTGAGACATCACATCTCATGCTATAGGAAGGGTCTCAGGATTGGAATGGGAAGGAGTTGGATATCACATCTCATGCTATAGGAAGGGTCTCAGGTTTGGTATAAGCATTGAGATATCACATCTCATGCTATAGGAAGGGTCTCAGGATTGGAATGGGAAGGAGTTGTATATGACATCTCATGCCGTAGGAAGGGTCTCAGGTTTCGTATAAGCATTGAGATATCACATCTCTGCTATCGGAAGGGTCTCAGGATTGGAATGGGAAGGAGTTAGATATCACATCTCATGCTATAGGAAGGGTCTCAGGTTTGGTATAAGCAGTGAGATATCACATCTCATGCTATAGGAAGGGTCTCAGGATTGGAATGGGAAGGAGTTGGATATCACATCTCATGTTATAGGAAGGATCTCAGGTTTGGTATAAGCATTGAGATATCACATCTCTGCTATAGGAAGGGTCTCAGGATTGGAATGGGAAGGAGTTGGATATCACATCTCATGCTATAGGAAGGGTCTCAGGTTTGGTATAAGCAGTGAGATATCACATCTCATGCTATAGGAAGGGTCTCAGGATTGGAATGGGAAGGAGTTGGATATCACATCTCATGTTATAGGAAGGATCTCAGGTTTGGTATAAGCATTGAGATATCACATCTCTGCTATCGGAAGGGTCTCAGGATTGGAATGGGAAGGAGTTGGATATTCCCATCTCATGTTATAGGAAGGGTCTCAGGTTTGGTATTAGAAGCATTGAGATATCACATCTATTGCTGTAGGAAGGGTCTCAGGATTGGAATTGGAAGGAGTTGGATATCACATCTCATGCTATAGGAAGGATCACAGGTTTGGTATTAGAAGCATTGAGATATCACATCTCATGCTATAGGAAGTGTCTCAGGATTGGAATGGGAAGGACTTGGATATCACATCTCATGCTATAGGGAGGGTCTCAAGTTTGATATTAGAAGCATTGAGATATCACATCTCATGCTATAGGAAGGGTCTCAGGATTGGAATGGGAAGGAGTTGGATATCACATCTCATGCTATAGGAAGGGTCTCAGGTTTGGTATAAGCAGTGAGATATCACATCTCATGCTATAGGAAGGGTCTCAGGATTGGAATGGGAAGGAGTTGGATATCACATCTCATGTTATAGGAAGGATCTCAGGTTTGGTATAAGCATTGAGATATCACATCTCTGCTATCGGAAGGGTCTCAGGATTGGAATGGGAAGGAGTTGGATATTCCCATCTCATGTTATAGGAAGGGTCTCAGGTTTGGTATTAGAAGCATTGAGATATCACATCTATTGCTGTAGGAAGGGTCTCAGGATTGGAATTGGAAGGAGTTGGATATCACATCTCATGCTATAGGAAGGATCACAGGTTTGGTATTAGAAGCATTGAGATATCACATCTCATGCTATCAGAAGGGTCTCAGGATTGGAATGGGAAGGAGTTGGATATCACATCTCATGCTATAGGAAGGGTCTCAGGTTTGGAACGGGAAGGAGTTGGATATCATATCTCATGTTATAGGAAGAGTCTCAGGTTTGGTATAAGCATTGAGATATCACATCTCTGCTATCGGAGGTGTCTCAGGATTGGGATGGGAAGGAGTTGGATATCACATCTCACGCTATAGGAAGGGTATCAGGTTTGGAACGGGAAGGAGTTGGATATCCCATCTCATGTTATAGGACGGGTCTCAGGTTTGGTATTAGAAGCATTGAGATATCACATCGCATGCTGTAGGAAGGATCTCAGGTTTGGAATGGGAAGGAATTGGATATCACATCTCATGTCATAGGAAGTATCTCAGGTTTGGTATTAGAAGCATTGAGATATCACATCTCATGCTATAGGAATGGTCTCAGGATTGGAATGGGTAGGAGTTGGATATTACACTCTTGCTATAGGAAGGGTCTCATGTTTGGAATGGGAAGGAGTTGGATATCACATATGCTATAGGAAGGGTCTCAGGTTTGGAACGGGAAGGAGTTGGATATCACATCTCATGCTATAGGTAGGCTCTCAGGTTTGGTATAAGCATTGAGATATCACATCTCATGCTATAGGAAGGGTCTCGGGATTGGAATGGGAAGGATTTGGATATCACATCTCATGCTATAGGAAGGGTCTCAGGTTTGGTATAAGCATGGAGATATCACTTCTCATGCTATAGGAAGTGTCTCAGGATTGGAATGGGAAGGAGTTGGATATCACATCTCATGTTATAGGAAGGATCTCAGGTTTGGTATTAGAAGCATTGAGACATCACATCTCATGCTATAGGAAGGGTCTCAGGATTGGAATGGGAAGTAGTTGGATATCACATCTCATGCTAAAGGGAGGGTCTCAGGTTTGCAAGGGGAAGGATTTGGATATTACATCTCGTGTTGTAGGAATGATCTCAGGTTTGGTATTAGAAGCATTCAGATATCACATCTCATGCTATCGGAAGGATCTCAGGTTTGGTATTAGAAGCATTGAGATATCAAATCTCATGCTATAGGAAGGGTCGCAGGATTGGAATGGGAAGGAGTTCGATATCACATCTCATGCTATGGGAAGGGTCTCAGGATTGGAATGGGAAGGAGTTTTATATGACATCTCATGCCATAGGAATGATCTCAGGTTTGGTATTCGAAGCATTGAGACATAACATCTCATGTTATAGGAAGGGTCTCAGGATTGGAATGGGAAGGAGTTGGATATCACATCTCATGCTATAGGAAGGGTCTCAGGTTTGGTATAAGTATTGAGATATCACATCTCATGCTATAGGAAGGGTCTCAGGATTGGAATGGGAAGGAGTTGTATATGACATCTCATGCCACAGGAAGGGTCTCAGGTTTGGTATAAGCATTGAGATATCACATCTCTGCTATCGGAAGGGTCTCAGGATTGGAATGGGAAGGAGTTGGATATCCCATCTTACGTTATAGGAAGGGTCTCAGGTTTGGTATTAGAAGCATTGAGATAGCACATCTCATGCTATAGGAAGGGTCTCAGGATTGGAATGGGAAGGACTTGGATATCACATCTCATTCTATAGGGAGGGTCTCACGTTTGGAAAGGGAAGGAGTTGGATATCACATTTCATGTTAGATGTAGGATCTCAGGTTTGGTATTAGAGGCATTGAGATATCACATCTCATGCTATCAGAAGGGTCTCAGGATTGGAATGGGAAGGAGTTGGATATCACATCTCATGTTATAGGAAGGATCTCAGGTTTGGTATTAGAAGCATTGAGATATCACATCTCATGCTATCGGAAGGATCTCAGGTTTGGTATTAGAGGCATTGAGATATCACATCTCATGCTAAAGGGAGGGTCTCAGATTTGGAAGGGGAAGGATTTGGATATCACATCTCTTGTTATAGGAAGGATCTCAGGTTTGGTATTAGAAGCATTGAGATATCACATCTCATGCTATCGGAAGGATCTCAGGTTTGGTATTAGAGGCATTGAGATATCACATCTCATGCTAAAGGGAGGGTCTCAGATTTGGAAGGGGAAGGATTTGGATATCACATCTCTTGTTATAGGAAGGATCACAGGTTTGGTATTAGAAGCATTGAGATATCACATCTCATGCTATGGGAAGGGTCTCAGGATTGGAATGGGAAGGAGTTGGATATCGCATCTCATGCTATAGGAAGGGTCTCAGGTTTGGAACGGGAAGGAGTTAGATATCACATCTCATGTTATAGTAAGAGTCTCAGGTTTGGTATAAGCATTGAGATTTCACATCTCTGCTATCGGAGGTGTCTCAGGATTGGGATGGGAAGGAATTGGATATCACATCTCATGCTATAGGAAGGGTATCAGGTTTGGAACGGGAAGGAGTTGGATATCCCATCTCACGTTATAGGACGGGTCTCAGTTTTGATATTAGAAGCATTGAGATATCACATCACATGCTGTAGGAAGGGTCTCAGGTTTGGAATGAGAAGGATTTAGATATCACATCTCATGTCATAGGAAGGATCTCAGGTTTGGTATAAGCATTGAGATATCACATCTCTGCTATTGGAAAGGTCTCAAGATTGGAATGGGAAGGACTTGGATATCAGAATTCATGTTATAGGAAGGGTCTCAGGTTTGGTATTAGAAGCATTGAGATATGACATCTCATGCTATAGGAAGGGTCTCAGGATTGGAATGGGAAGGACTTGGATATCACATCTCATGTTATAGGAAGGGTCTCAGGTTTGGTATTAGAAGCATTGAGATATCACATCTCATGCTATAGGAAGGGTCTCAGGAGTGGAGTGGGAAGGAGTTGGATATCACATCTTATGATAAAGGAAGGGTCTAAGGTTTGGAAGGGGAAGGATTTGGATATCACATCTCATGTTATTGGACTGGTCTCAGGTTTGGTATTAGAAGCATTGAGATATCAAGTCTCATGGTATAGGACGGGAGTTTGATATCACATCTCATGCCATGGTATGGGTCTCAGGTTTTGTAGAAGCATTGGGATATCACATCTCATGCTATCGGAAGGATATCAGGTTTAGATTTGGAAGGAGTTGGATATCCCATCTCATGCTATAGGAAGGGTCTCAGGTTGGAATGGGAAGGAGTTGGATATCACATCTCATGTTATAGGAAGGGTCTCAGGATTGGAATGGGAAGGACTTGGATATCACATCTCATGCTGTAGGAAGGCTCTCAGGTTTGGAAAGGGAAGGAGTTGGATATCACATTTCATGTTAGAGGTAGGATCTCAGGTTTGGTATTAGAGGCATTGAGATATCACATCTCATGCTATCAGAAGGGTATCAGGATTGGAATGGGAAGGAATTGGATATCACATCTCATGCTAAAGGGAGGGTCTCAGGTTTGGTATTAGAAGCATTGAGATATCACATCTCATGCTATCGGAAGGATCTCAGGTTTGGTATTAGAAGCATTGAGATATCACATCTCATGCTATAGGAAGGGTCTCAGGATTGGAATGGGAAGGAGTTGGATATCACATCTCCTGTTATAGGAAGGATCTCAGGTTTGGTATTAGAAGCATTGAGATATCACATCTCATGCTATAGGAAGGGTCTCAGGATTGGAATGGGAAGGAGTTGGATATCACATCTCATGCTAAAGGAAGGGTCTCAGTTTTGGTAGAAGCATTGAGATATCACATCTCATGCTATAGGAAGGGTCTCAGGATTGGAATGGGAAGGAGTTGGATATCACATCTCGTGCTATAGGAAGGGTCTCAGGTTTGGTATAAGCATTGAGATATCACATCTCTGCTATCGGAAGGGTCTCAGGATTGGAATGGGAAGGACTTAGATATCACATCTCATGCTATAGGGAGGGTCTCAGTATTGATATTAGAAGCATTGAGATATCACATCTCATGCTATCGGAAGGGTCTCAGGATTGGAATGGAAGGAGCTGGATATCACATCTCATGCTAAGACTTGATATACCCTTCCTATAAAATGAGATGGGAATATCCAACTCCTTCCCATTCCAATCCTGAGACCCTTCCGATAGCAGAGATGTGATATCTCAATGCTTATACCAAACCTGAGATCCTTCCTATAACATGAGGTGTGATATCCAACTCCTTCCCATTCCAATCCTGAGACACTTCCTATAGCATGAGATGTGATATCTCACTGCTTATACCAAACCTGATACCCTTCCTATAGCATGAGATGTGATATCCAACTCCTTCCCATTCCAATCCTGAGTCCCTTCCTATAGCATGAGATGTGATATCTCAATGCTTCTAATATCAAACTTGAGACCCTCCCTATAGCATGAGATGCGATATCCAAGTCCTTCACATTCCAATCCTGAGACACTTCCTATAGCATGAGATGTGATATCTCAATGCTTCTAATACCAAACCTGAGACTCTTCCTATAACATGAGATGGGATATCCAACTCCTTCCCATTCCAATCCTGAGACCCTTCCAAAAGCAGAGATGTGATATCTCAATGCTTATACCAAACCTGAGACCCTTCCTATGGCATGAGATGTCATATACATATCCTTCCCATTCCAATCCTGAGACCCTTCCTATAGCATGAGATGTGATATTTCAATGCTTATACCAAACCTGAGATCCTTCCTCTAACATGAAATGTGATATCCAACACCTTCCCTTTCCAAACCTGAGAGCCTACCTATAGCTTGAGATGTGATATCCAAGTCCTTCCCATTCCAATCCTTAGACCCTTCCTGCAGCATGCAATATGATATCTCAATGATTCTAATAACAAACCTGAGACCCGTCCTATAACATGAGATGGGATATCCAACTCCTTCCCATTCCAATCCTGAGACACTTCCGATAGCAGAGATGTGATATCTCAATGCATATACCAAACCTGAGACCCTTCCTATAACATGAGATGTGATATCCAACTTCTTCCAAATCCAATCCTGATACCCTTCCGATAGCATGAGATGTGATATCCCAATGCTTCTACCAAACCTGAGACCCATACTATGGCATGAGATGTGATATCAAACTCCTTCCCATTCCAATCCTGAGACCCTTCCTATAGCTTGAGATGTGATATCCAACTCCTTCCCATTCCAATTCTGAGACCCTTCCTATACCATGAGACTTGATATCTCAATGCTTCTAATACCAAACCTGAGACCCGTCCTATAACATGAGATGTGATATCCAAATCCTTCCCCTTCCAAACCTTAGACCCTTCCTTTATCATGAGATGTGATATCCAACTCCTTCCCATTCCAATCCTGAGACCCTTCCGATATCATGAGATGTGATATCTCAATGCTTCTAATATCAAACTTGAGACCCTCCCTATAGCATGAGATGTGATATCCAAGTCCTTCCCATTCCAATCATGAGACCCTTCCTATAACATGAGATGGGAATATCCAACTCCTTTCCATTCCAATCCTGAGACCCTTCCGATAACAGAGATGTGATATCTCAATGCTTATACCAAACCTGAGATCCTTCCTATAACATGAGATGTAATATCCAACTTCTTCCCATTCCAATCCTGAGACACTTCCGATAGCAGAGATGTGATATCTCAATGCTTATACCAAACCTGAGACCCTTCCTATAACATGAGATGTGATATCCAACTCCTTCCCATTCCAAACCTGAGACCCTTCCTATAGCATATGTGATATCCAACTCCTTCCAATTCCAAACATGAGACCCTTCCCATAGCAAGAATGTAATATCCAACTCCTTCCCATTCCAATCCCGAGACCATTCCTATAGCATGAGATGTGATATCTCAATGCTTCTAATACCAAACCTGAGATCCTTCCTATGACATGAGATGTGATATCCAATTCCTTCCCATTCCAAACCTGAGACCCTTCCTACAGCATGCGATGTGATATCTCAATGCTTCTAATACCAAACCTGAGACCAGTCCTATAACATGAGATGGGATATCCAACTCCTTCCCGTTCCAATCCTGAGACACTTCCTATAACATGAGATGGGAATATCCAACTCCTTCCCATTCCAATCCTGAGACCCTTCCGATAACAGAGATGTGATATCTCAATGCTTATACCAAACCTGAGATCCTTCCTATAACATGAGATGTAATATCCAACTTCTTCCCATTCCAATCCTGAGACACTTCCTATAGCATGAGATGTGATATCTCACTGCTTATACCAAACATAAGACCCTTCCTATAGCATGAGATGTGATATCCAACTCCTTCCCATTCCAATCCTGAGACCCTTCCTATAGCATGAGATGAGATATCTCAATGCTTCTAATACCAAACCTGAGACTCTTCCTATAACATGAGATGGGATATCCAACTCCTTCCCATTCCAATTCTGAGACCCTTCCGATAGTAGAGATGTGATATCTCACTGCTTATACCAAACCCGAGACCCTTCCTATAGCATGAGATGTGATATCCAACTCCTTCCCATTCCAATCCTGAGACCCTTCCTATAGCATGAGATGTGATATCTCAATGCTTATACCAAACCTGAGACCCTTCATATAGCATGAGATGTGAAATCCAACTCCTTCCCATTACAATCCTGAGACCCTTCCTATAGCATGAGATGTGATGTCTCAATGCTTCTAATACCAAACCTGAGATCCTTCCTATAACATGAGATGTGATATCCAACTCCTTCCATTCCAATCCTGAGACCCTTCCTATAGCGTGAGATGTGATATCTCAATGCTTCTAATATCAATCTTGAAACCCTCCCTATAGCATGAGATGTGATATCCAAGTCCTTCCCATTCCAATCCTGAGACACTTCCTATAGCATGAGATGTGATATCTCAATGCTTCTAATACCAAACCTGAGACTCTTCCTATAACATGAGATGGGATATCCAACTCCTTCCCATTCCAATCCTGAGACCCTTCCAAAAGCAGAGATGTGATATCTCAATGCTTATACCAAACCTGAGACCCTTCCTATGGCATGAGATGTCATATACATATCCTTCCCATTCCAATCCTGAGACCCTTCCTATAGCATGAGATGTGATATCTCAATGCTTATACCAAACCTGAGACCCTTCCTATAGCATGAGATGTGATATCCAAGTCCTTCCCATTTCAATCCTTAGACCCTTCCTATAGCATGCAATATGATATCTCAATGAATCTAATACCAAACCTGAGACTCTTCCTATAACATGAGATGGGATATCCAACTCCTTCCCATTCCAATCCTGAGACCCTTCCAAAAGCAGATATGTGATATCTCAATGCTTATACCAAACCTGAGACCCTTCCTATGGCATGAGATGTCATATACATATCCTTCCCATTCCAATCCTGAGACCCTTCCTATAGCATGAGATGTGATATCTCAGTGCTTATACCAAACCTGAGACCCTTCCTATAGCATGAGATGTGATATCCAAGTCCTTCCCATTCCAATCCTTAGACCCTTCCTATAGCATGCAATATGATATCTCAATGATTCTAATAACAAACCTGAGACCCGTCCTATAACATGAGATGGGATATCCAACTCCTTCCCATTCCAATCCTGAGACCCTTCCGATAGCAGAGATGTGATATCTCAATGCTTATACCAAACCTGAGTCCCTTCCTACGGCATGAGATGTCATATACAACTCCTTCCCATTCCAATCCTGAGACCCTTCCCATAGCATGAGATGTGATATCTCAATGCTTATACCAAACCTGAGACCCTTCATATAGCATGAGATGTGATATCCAACTCCTTCCCATTCCAATCCTGAGACCCTTCCGATAGCAGAGATGTGATATCTCAATGCTTATACCAAACCTGAGACCCTTCCTACGGCATGAGATGTCATATGCAACTCCTTCCCATTCCAATCCTGAGACCCTTCCCATAGCATGAGATGTGATATCTCAATGCTTATACCAAACCTGAGTCCCTTCCTATAGCATGAGATGTGATGTCTCAATGCTTCTAATACCAAACCTGAGATCCTTCCTATAACATGAGATGTGATATCCAACTCCTTCCATTCCAATCCTGAGACCCTTCCTATAGCATGAGATGTGATATCTCAATGCTTCTAATATCAAACTTGAGACCCTCCCTATAGCATGAGATGGGATATCCAACTCCTTCCCATTCCAATCCTGAGACCCTTCCAAAAGCAGAGATGTGATATCTCAATGCTTATACCAAACCTGAGACCCTTCTTATGTCATGAGATGTCATATACATATCCTTCCCATTCCAATCCTGAGACACTTCCGATAGCAGAGATGTGATATCTCAATGCTTATACCAAACCTGAGACCCTTCCTATAACATGAGATGTGATATCCAACTCCTTCCCATTCCAAACCTGAGACCCTTCCTATAGCATATGTGATATCCAACTCCTTCCAATTCCAAACATGAGACCCTTCCCATAGCAAGAATGTAATATCCAACTCCTTCCCATTCCAATCCCGAGACCATTCCTATAGCATGAGATGTGATATCTCAATGCTTCTAATACCAAACCTGAGATCCTTCCTATGACATGAGATGTGATATCCAATTCCTTCCCATTCCAAACCTGAGACCCTTCCTACAGCATGCGATGTGATATCTCAATGCTTCTAATACCAAACCTGAGACCAGTCCTATAACATGAGATGGGATATCCAACTCCTTCCCGTTCCAATCCTGAGACACTTCCGATTGCAGAGATGTGATATCTCAATGCTTATACCAAACCTGAGACTCTTCCTATAACATGAGATGTGATATCCAACTCCTTCCCGTTCCAAACCTGAGACCCTTCCTATAGCATGAGATGTGATATCCAACTCCTTCCCATTCCAATCCTGAGACCCTTCCGATAGCATGAGATGTGATATCTCAATGCCTCTAATACCAAACCTGAGATCCTTCCTATAACATGTGATGTGATATTCAATTCCTTCCCCTTCCAAACCTGAGACCCTCCCTTTAGCATGAGATGTGATATCCAACTCCTTCCCATTCCAATCCTGAGACCCTTATGATAGCATGAGATGTGATATCTCAATGCCTCTAATACCAAACCTGAGATACTTCCGATAGCATGAGATGTGATATCTCAATGCTTCTAATACCAAACCTGAGATTCTTCCTATAACATGAGATGTGATATCCAACTCCTTCCCATTCCAATCCTGAGACCCTTCTGATAGCATGAGATGTGATATCTCAATGCCTCTAATACCAAACCTGAGATCCTACCTCTAGCATGAAATGTGATATCCAACTCCTTCCCTTTCCAAACCTGAGAGCCTACCTATAGCATGAGATGTGATATCCAAGTCCTTCCCATTCCAATCCTTAGACCCTTCCTATAGCATGCAATATGATATCTCAATGATTCTAATAACAAACCTGAGACCCGTCCTATAACATGAGATGGGATATCCAACTCCTTCCCATTCCAATCCTGAGACACTTCCGATAGCAGAGATGTGATATCTCAATGCTTATACCAAACCTGAGACCCTTCCTATAACATGAGATGTGATATCCAACTCCTTCCAATTCCAAACATGAGACCCTTCCCATAGCAAGAATGTAATATCCAACTCCTTCCCATTCCAATCCTGAGACCATTCCTATAGCATGAGATGTGATATCTCAATGCTTCTAATACCAAACCTGAGATCCTTCCTATGACATGAGATGTGATATCCAATTCCTTCCCATTCCAAACCTGAGACCCTTCCTACAGCATGCGATGTGATATCTCAATGCTTCTAATACCAAACCTGAGACCAGTCCTATAACATGAGATGGGATATCCAACTCCTTCCCGTTCCAATCCTGAGACACTTCCGATTGCAGAGATGTGATATCTCAATGCTTATACCAAACCTGAGACTCTTCCTATAACATGAGATGTGATATACAACTCCTTCCCGTTCCAAACCTGAGACCCTTCCTATAGCATGAGATGTGATATCCAGCTCCTTCCCATTCCAATCCTGAGACCCTTCCGATAGCATGAGATGTGATATCTCAATGCCTCTAATATCAAACCTGAGATCCTTCCTATAACATGTGATGTGATATTCAATTCCTTCCCCTTCCAAACCTGAGACCCTCCCTTTAGCATGAGATGTGATATCCAACTCCTTCCCATTCCAATACTGAGACCCTTATGATAGCATGAGATGTGATATCTCAATGCCTCTAATACCAAACCTGAGATACTTCCGATAGCATGAGATGTGATATCTCAATGCTTCTAATACCAAACCTGAGATCCTTCCTATAACATGAGATGTGATATCCAACTCCTTCCCATTCCAATCCTGAGACCCTTCTGATAGCATGAGATGTGATATCTCAATGCCTCTAATACCAAACCTGAGATCCTACCTCTAAAATGAAATGTGATATCCAACTCCTTCCCTTTCCAAACCTGAGACCCTGCCTATAGCATGAGATGTGATATCCAAGTCCTTCCCATTCCAATCCTGAGACCCTTCCTATAGCATGAGATGTGATATCTCAATGTCTCGTCGTCGTATTGAGTCTGCAGCAGCAGAGTTGAGTAAAAGACGTCCCAAACGAAGGAACCCGCACAGTTTGTTACCACAGCAGGGCAACGGAGCGGCGGTGTGTATCTGAGCCAAATGTACACTACTCACTTCAGACCTGGGAACGCCAAGTGTACGAATCATGTGAGAGTGACAAGGACTCGATATACTACACAACCTGGCGGCGGTTACAGAGCAAGACTCCTGTGTAGGCTGGTCAGTCTGCTGGATGGCCCAGAGACGCTTCCGAAGGCTTACTAGCAGGAGATGGTGAAGATGCCGAGAATAGCTGTCCCCGCTATTCCAAGGGTCGAAGTACCAGTACAGGCCTTCTGGTTCGATCAAAGGTGAAAAGGGTTTCACAAGGCGACAGTAGTGCAGAGGAGCAGTCCTTCAGCGGGTCACCAGCGATTCCTCGGTTCAGCCTCTTGGTTGCAGGATACTTGGCTCCTGTATTCCTTCGTTCGTGAGAACTCAGGAGATCGACATGGTAGTGGTGTTTCCAGCCCCCTCTTATCCACGGTTCCCTTCGCGCCAAAACGGAGGGGACCCAATGGGAGATCCGCTCATCAACACACACCATTCGTGGACCTATCACGGACCACGGTGGTCCCAGGCATTCACACCACCCTAGACTCTCTGGCACCCAGGATGTGTATTGGGACCAGACATCCCAGCCCACATCCTGGAGGCACACACAAGACATGTAGAAGCCCGCGAAAGCATCTGTGTTTCGCGGGAAAGTACATGCCCAAATAAGGAAGGCCCCAGGTCGGCTCGACCTGGGGAAGGTGAAGGGAGCAAGATGGTCAGCGGACAGGACAAAGGAGCCTCGTGGTCTGGCCATTTTGGGCTCTAGGCCACCATTTTGGGTTAAGCGCGAGAAACGCGCTTAGAACGCCAAAAGGAGCTCAAAACACAATAAACGATCGCTGCCACCATTCCCGTCCGTGAATCACTTGCACCGATCAGTTACAATCCTGGAAGAGTATCTAGGGCCTGTAGAAGGCTAGAGACCCAAGAGAGCAGTAACTTATCTTACAGTGCCCTCTTGTGTCATGTTGCACGAAAGCCGCAACATGATAAAAGAAACTACGGAAACGAGCGTTTCCTGGTACTGACTGTCTTAAGGGCATGACAGTTTCCCCGTAAGAAAGGAGCGAAAGCCCAGAGGAGTGCGGCAGAAGGCTGCACTTCTCTGGCAAAGTTGAGAACAAGGTGAAAAACAACAGCAAAAAGTTTAGGGGTTGCCACATGGAAGGAAAATTACCTACAATTACGAAATCTTTCCTAACACTCACCCCTCCCAGAGTATGGACAGGGGGAACTAATCCACCCCTGGATGAGTCTCTTGTTCAGGTCGGTTAAACATTCTGCACAACCCATCAGCATTGCTATGTTGGACACCTGGTCTATGCTCAATAGTGAAGTCGAAGCCTTGTAGACTTATGGACCACCTAAGCAACTTTGGATTCTCCCCCTTCATGTTTATTAGCCACTTTAAGGGCTTATGGTCAGTTTGCACAGTGAAGTGGGTCCCATAGAGGTAGGGCCTCAGCTTCCTTAGGGCCCACACAACAGAGAAACATTCTTTCTCTACCGTGGACCATCTGAGCTCTCTGTCCTTAAACTGGTGACTAATAAAACCAATAGGGTGTTCCTTACCCTTCTCATCTACTTGCGATAGTACAGCTCCTATCCCAGTGTCAGAGGCGTCCGTCTGCACGATAAAAGGTCTTTGATAATCAGGGGCCCTGAGGACAGGGGCCTGGCACAAGGAGTCTTTTAAGCCATTGAAGGCCTTCTCACACTCGTCGGTCCAAGTTACCTTCTTGGGTTTCTTCAGAGTTGTGAGGGCAGTCAGAGGGGCAGCTATGGTGCCATAGTCTGCCACAAAATTGCGGTAATACCCCGTGAGTCCTAAGAAGGCTCTCACTTGGGTTTGTGTAGTGGGGGTAGGCCAGTCTTGTACTGCTTGTACTTTACTGGGTAGAGGCTGTATCCTCCCTCCACCTACTTCATGTCCAAGGTAAAACACTGAGCCTTGTCCAATCTGGCATTTACTAGCCTTTATGGTCAAGTGTGCTTTCTGAAGAGCCTGGAGCACAATCCCGAGGTGTTTCACATGGTCTTCCCAGGTGGCACTGAAAACTGCTATATCGTCCAGATATGCAAGACAGAATTCGTCCAACCCATTCAAAACATGATGCACAAGCCTCTGGAAAGTGGCAGGTGCATTCTTCAACCCGAACGGCATTACCCGGAATTGGTAAAGGCCGTCTGGAGTAGAAAACGCTGTCTTCTCCTTGGCATGTTCTGCTAAAGCTATTTGCCAATAGCCAGCAGTGAGGTCAAACGTGCTGAGGTACTTGGAGGCACCCAAAGTATCCACCAGCTCATCTGTTCGAGGCAAGGGGTGTGCATCTGTCTTGGTGACAGCATTCAGAGCCCTGTAATCCACCAGAACCTCAATTCAGAAGTGCCTGCCTTTGGAACGAAAACCACAGGGCTGGACCAAGGACTACTAGAGGGTTCAATCACCCCAAGGTCTAACATCTTGTTGACCTCGGTCTTAATATAAGACCGTACTTTGTCTGACATCCTGTATCCCCTACTTTTGGTAGGTACACTGTCTCCTGTGTCTATGTTATGTTTGCACCAAGGTGTCAAACCAGGCGACTGTGAAAACAGGGGGGAAAACTGCCTAAGCAAACTTTTCACCTCAGCCTGCTGATCAGAAGTCAGGTGAGGGGCCCCTCGGACTCCCTCAAAGGAGCTATCTGAAGGACCGCTTTGGAACAGGTCGGGGAGAGGTTCAGACTCCTCTTCCTCAACATCTGAAGCCAGTAACAGTGCTGCGATTTCGACTCTTGGGACGAAAGCCTTCAGCCTATTCACGTGAAACACTTTTGGAGCCTGTCCAGGCCTTCCAAGGTCCACTAAATAGTTAACCTCACCCAGGGGCTCCACCACTGTGTAAGAGCCTGACCATTTGTCCTGTAAAGCTCAAGGCCTTATGGGATTCATGATCAGGACTTGCTGACCAGGTGTAAAGTTGATGAGGGAAGCTTTCTGGTCGTACCAATGTTTCACCAGTGCTTGTCCTGCCTTCAATTTATCACTAGCCAAGCCCATCAGAAGTACCATCCATTTTCTGAGCCCTAGCACATAATCAACTACGTTGGTAGTAACAGGGGGAGTGGGCATCTCCCATCCCTCTTTGACTATGGCTAAGGGTCTGTTAGGAGGTGTTTAGACTTACATCAATGTGTTTATACTTACATCATTTCAGCTGCTGCCATGTAACCTAGTTACCAAAGAATCTTTGTTGTTATGATTAAGCAAGGGTTCCAGATTCGAGCAGCAGAGAGAGGATTGAGACCAGGAGGACAGCCCACAGCTGGGGGCCTTTCTCTTGGATGAACTAACTAAATAAATCCTCACTAAAGACAAGGATTGCAGTGAAGTGTGGTCATTTACTTATTAACATTGGCGACGAGGATTGGGCCAAGGAGAAAAGGCCCCCAGCAGCAGCAATATTGATTACAGTTTGGATGCAACCGGACGGAGCGGCACACTACATGTGTAATAGCCGGCGAGAAACACGGCCGTTATCCTGGAGCGGAGTACGAATTTTGAGGAAAAAGTCAGTGCCTGGGAGTGAAGTGAACCACGAAGGAATCCTGGAGCAGAGCACGAATACTGAGGAGGTTGATTTGTGGTTTGTTATTTGCAACTACGAGAGACTGCGCTGACAACACCAGCAGAGGTCCCACCTGAGGTCACTCACTATTTGGATTGCCATTACCTTAATTACTCACTGTCTTGCCGTTACACACACGGCTGCGGCTTGCAGTTGTTTATCTTTGAATGGAACCCGGCTGTCAGGTGAACGAATAGTCGACCAAGCGAGCGAGGAATTCTTGGAATGTTGCAGCCTGGGGCCTTTCTCTTGGATGAACTAACTAAATAAATCCTCACTATAGACAAGGATTGCAGTGAAGTGTGGTCATTTACTTATTAACAGGGTCCCCGTACAGGATGACCAAACAGAAGTTTGAAGGGGCTGAAGCCAACACCCTCCTGTGGTACCTCTCGGTAGGCAAACAGTAAGCATGGTAAAAGAAGATCCCATTGTCTTCTCTGAAGCTTCTCCAGAGCCCCAATCATGCTTTTTAACGTTCTGTTGAAACGTTCCACCAGACCATTGGTCTGGGGGTGGTATGCAGAAGAGAACTTGTAGGTGACCCCACATTCTTTCCACATAGCCTGCATATACTTTGACATAAAGTTGCTGCCACAATCTGACACAACTTCTTTAGGGAAGCCAACCCTAGTAAATATGCCAAGTAAAGCTTTTGCAACTGACTTGGCAGTTACATTTTTCAATGGGATGGCCTCAGGATATCTGGTTGCATGGTCGACCAGCACCAGGATAAACCTATTGCCCGAGGATGTTTGCGGGTCAAGGGGACCAACGATGTCGATCCCTACCCTTTCAAATGGTACCCCCACAACTGGGAGCGGTACCAACGGAGCTTGGATTGTCGAGCCAACCTTACCAGATAACTGGCAGGAGGCACAACTCCTGCAGTGACTTTCTACTTGCACCCCCATCTTGGGCCAGTAGAAGTGCATGGATAACCTTTGCTTGCTCCTCTTAATACCAAGGTGACCAGCAAGGAGCACTTCATGCGCCAACTGCAGGAGGAAGGGCCTAACAGCAAGGGGAACCACCAACCTCCTATGGTCTCCTTCTGTAGACTCTGTGGGCTCACTATACAGGAGTCCACCTTCCCAATAAATCCTATGCGTCCCAGGAGGTTCACCCTCAAGCTGGGAGCAGGCCTGTCTCCTTAGGCCTTCCAGAGATGGGCACTCACGTTGGCCTTTACTGAATTCGTCCCTATCAGGACCTCCTTCAACTAACAAGTCTTTTAGTTCAGGATGGTCGTTGGGGTCAAATACTTCAGGCATCGCCACCTCCTCGTCAGGCCCGGGCGATTGACCAACTTCCTCCACCGCAGTGGTAGGCGAGCTCGGGGGAATATTCTCTTTCCCTCGTCTTGACTTGTTGACTCCTTTCGCCTTGGGTTTCCCCTTCGGCTGGGGCGGCGTATTGGTCTTGGCCAATGCTGCCCGTGCTTGAGACCGTGTGTAGGGTCTTTCGGCAGTGTCTCCTACGAGCCCTAAAGCTCTGAGATCATTACCTAACAAGACCTTTCCCGGGACGTTTCTCTGAATGCTCACTGGAATCCTGACTGCTGTACCATTTAAAGTAAGATTTACAGGTATTACTGGGAACATACGGAGTGGGCCGTCAGCCAACTTAGTGGGCATCAGAGTAGCTCTGGCAACTTCCTCTGAGTCTACCAAGGTAGAATCCACTACAGTTCGACTGCACCCACTATCCCTAAGAGCTGGAGTATCTACTCCATTGATCAGCACACTGTCTTTAAAGTAGTGCTTGGTATTATCTGTAATCCTAGCATAAGCCTCTGCGACTTTAGGATCCCAGGAACCCAGGGAAACTAAAACTACCTCAGCCTCTATCCCGCTGGGAAATGAGTCTGAGGAGAAGGATGCTCCTGTAATCTCTTCTTCCTCGTAGGAGGAGAAGGCCAGATTAGCGGAGTGGACCCCCAAAGGTCAAACCTTACACCGGGGATCCCCCTTCACGTGGTCAGTTGCTCCACAAGCAAAACAAGATCCATTGGGTCTGTTTACATAGGGAGGCTTATTGTAACCAGAGTTCTGTTTCGGAGGCTGACCTCCACTACCCTGTGAGTTCTCTTGTGTCTTACCCTTATTTTTCTTTTTGTGGCCCTTTTGAGAAGAAGATTTATCAGATTCTCCACCCTCCTTATCTTTGGACTTTTTCCCTTCCTCCTGCTTACCAGGATGAGTTTTGTCCTTATGGGACACTCGATGTGACACCCATAAGTCTGCTGCAATGGCCAGCTTCTTAGGATCTATCTCCTTCGAATCGGCCAAATGCTGCTTAAGCTCCGGGGAAGAAGATGCAAAAATGTGTTCCAGCATGACAAGATGTATCATGCCTTCGAAGGTAGAAACCTTATAACCTTCGACCCAGCCAGTTAAGTTTTTCAAGGATTCAGTGACATAAGATACCCAAGTACCACCTTCCTTTTTCTTATACTCTATGAATCGTTTCAAATATTGGGCCGGAGTCTTCCCAAACTTTAAAATGAGAGTTTGCTTTAACATTGCGAAATCAGCTTGCTCAGCCTTCGACATTTCCATAATGGCACTACAGCCAGAATGGGGCAGTCTGCTGAGTAACCAGGCAATCTTATCAGCATTGTCAACTTGTTGAACTTCGCATGCATACTCAAACGCATTCATCCAGTCCATAATGTCATTCCTTTCCTCATACGCAATGACCAGATCTTTCGGAAACCGTGGATGAGAGGAGGCCCCAGACCCATGTCCAGGACCCTTGGACCCATTTGCAACCTGAAGCTTGGCCAGTTCCAACTGGTGATCCCTGTCTTTCTGTTTTTCTGACTGTTCGATTTTTAGTTTGGCTATGCTGAATTCAAGCTCCTTCTGCCTAAACCGCAGCTCTTGCTTCTTGAATTCAAGCATAGCCTCCCCATCAACACTGGCAGAGGAAACATTAGACATCTCATCCTCCCTGTCCTCGTGGTCGCGGTGGATCAGTGCAGCGGCAGAACCGTCGGTTCTACCAGTGAGAGCAGCCCCACCTCCTTCCGCACTGTCCTCAGAAGTTATAGCGTCAAGCTGCGCTTCTTGCCACGCCACGATTCTTTTGATCATATCCAATTTCGTGCCTTGAGAGGAAACACCTCTTTCCGCACACATTTTTTTCAATGTTTCTGATTTGGAAGCATTTAAAGTTAACAAGGTATTTGTTTCCATACTGTTAGATAGGACTATGGCCTTTTTAAAGTTATACTACAACAATTCACTACATGTCCTGGTAGGAATAACTTGAAATGCCTTAGTTCGTGCGCAACACTGGATACCTTCAGTCGTATCCCACCGCTGTACACCAATTTGTTAAGACGGATTTCTGAACTCTGTCCTGGTGGCGCAGAAGTTCAGAAGGCCAACCTAATTACTTGGAACAGGGTAACCTCTGGACAAGCCAGACCAATCAAGGTAGCGATCGCGGCGGTCAAGACTAGGTCTCAAGAGGGGTGAGGGTGACTGAAAGCCTGCAATGAGCACACAAAGCAAGGACACTTACAAACTACTCCAAACAGGTGCTATATTAAAAATATATATACATTTATTCCAAGGCCTTTAAAACAATGACCGTAGCGAGAAATCACAATACAACTCTAGTAAACCAACACATACCATACCAATACAATATATATACAAATACAAACAAGTCTCAAGCGTTAGATGCACGAAATGTGTAGTCCACCTAAAAGGGAAGGAAAACAGGCAGTGTGAAATAATGCTTAGACCCAGTCCGCCTTCAGAGGCACCTAACTAAAAGGAAGTCCGAGCCCTACGAAGAGTGGAGCCTTGTGCTCAAAAGTACCTGCACACGCTGGTGCCAACGGGCAAAAGGGGATTCTCTTCGAGGGAGATCAGGCAGTTCAGTTTAGTGCACAAACGAAGAACAACAGTGTTCCGCGACTCAAGCGCAGCCTCCACTGTGGGCAGAAGCAGAGCGCGAGTACGGAAAGGCGTGCTGTTTTGACACAGCGGGGAAAAGCTATGGGCTCCTGCAGGAGGGCGACCAGTTCATAGCTATGCTACTCACCGGACCCCGATGCAAGCAGACCCAGGCTTCTCCGCGTCAGTTTCAGTCGCTGGCAGGTTCAGAAGAGCAGGGGACGTCTCGTCGTCGTGTTGAGTCTGCAGCAGCAGAGTTGAGTAAAAGACGTCCCAAACGAAGGAACCCGCACAGTTTGTTACCACAGCAGGGCAACGGAGCGGCCGTGTGTATCTGAGCCAAATGTACACTACTCACTTCAGACCTGGGAACGCCAAGTGTACGAATCGTGTGAGAGTGACAAGGACTCGATATACTACACAACCTGGTGGCGGTTACAGAGCAAGACTCCTGTGTAGGCTGGTCAGCCTGCTGGATGGCCCAGAGACGCTTCCGAAGGCTTACTAGCAGGAGATGGTGAAGATGCCGAGAATAGCTGTCCCCGCTATTCCAAGGGTCGAAGTACTAGTACAGGCCTTCTGGTTCGATCAAAGGTGAAAAGGGTTTCACAAGGCGACAGCAGTGCAGAGGAGCAGTCCTTCAGCGGGTCACCAGCGATTCCTCGGTTCAGCCTCTTGGTTGCAGGATACTTGGCTCCTGTATTCCTTTGTTCGTGAGAACTCAGGAGATCGACATGGTAGTGGTGTTTCCAGCCCCCTCTTATCCACGGTTCCCTTCGTGCCAAAACGGTGGGGACCCAATGGGAGATCCGCTCATCAACACTCACACCATTCGTGGACCTATCACGGACCACGGTGGTCCCAGGCATTCACACGGGACCAGACATCCCAGCCCACATACTGGAGGCACACACAAGACATGTAGAAGCCCGCGAAAGCATCCGTGTTTCGCGGGAAAGTACATGCCCAAATAAGGAAGGCCCCGGGTCGGCTCGACCTGGGGAAGGTGAAGGGAGCAAGACGGTCAGCGGACAGGACAAAGGAGCCTCGTGGTCTGGCCATTTTGGGAGCCAGGCCACCATTTTGGGTTAAGTGCGAGAAACGTGCTTAGAACGCCAAAAGGAGCTCAAAACACAAGAAACGATCGCTGCCACCATTCCCGTCCGTGAATCACTTGCACCGATCAGTTACAATCCTGAAAGAGTATCTAGGGCCTGTAGAAGGCTAGAATCCCAAGAGAGCAGCAACTTAGCTTACAGTGCCCTCTTGTGTCATGTTGCACGAAAGCCGCAACATGATAAAAGAAACTACGGAAAACAGCGTTTCCCGGTACTGACTGTCTTAAGGGCATGTCAGTTTCCCCGTAAGAAAGGAGCGAAATCCCAGAGGAGTGTGGCAGAAGGCTGCACTTCTCTGGCAAAGTCGAGAACAAGGTGAAAAACAACAGCAAAAAGTTTAGGGGTTGCCACATGGAAGGAAAATTACCTACAATTATTAAATCTTTCCTAACAGATATCACATCTCATGTTATAGGAAGAGTTTCAGGTTTGGTATAAGCATTGAGATATCACATCTCTGCAATCGGAAGTGTCTCAGGATTGGGATGGGAAGGAGTTGGATATCCCATCTCATGTTATAGGACGGGTCTCAGGATTGTTATTAGAATCATTGAGATATCATATTGCATTCTGTAGGAAGGGTCTAAGGATTGGAATGGGAAGGACTTGGATATCACATCTCATGCTATGGATAGGCTCTCAGGTTTGGAAAGGGAAGGAGTTGGATATCACATTTCATGTTAGAGGAAGGATCTCAGGTTTGGTATTAGAGGCATTGAGATATCACATCTCATGCTATAGGAAGGGTCTCAGGATTGGAATGGGAAGGAGTTGGATATCACATCTCATGCTATAGGAAGGGTCTCAGGTTTGGCATAAGCATTGAGATATCACATCTCATGCTATAGGAAGGGTCTCAGGATTGGAATGGAAGGAGTTGGATATCACATCTCATGTTAAACGAAGGATCTCAGGTTTGGTATTAGAAGCATTGAGATATCACATCTCATGCTATAGGAAGGGTCTCAGGATTGGAATGGGAAGGAGTTGGATATCACATCTCATGCTATAGGAAGGGTCTCAGGTTTGGTATAAGCATTGAGATATCACATCTCATGCTATTGGAAGGGTCTCAGGATTGGAATGGGAAGGAGTTGTATATGACATCTCAAGCCATAGGAAGGGTCTCAGGTTTGGTATAAGCTTTGAGATATCACATCTCTGCTATCGGAAGGGTCTCAGGATTGGAATGGGAAGGAGTTGGATATCCCATCTCATGTTATAGGAAGAGTCTCAGGTTTGGTATTAGAAGCATTGAGATATCACATCTCATGCTATAGGAAGTGTCTCAGGATTGGAATGGGAAGGACTTGGATATCACATCTCATGCTATAGGGAAGGTCTCAAGTTTGATATTAGAAGCATTGAGATATCACATCTCATGCTATAGGAAGGGTCTCAGGATTGGAATGGGAAGGAGTAGGATATCACATCACATGCTATAGGAAGGATCTCAGGTTTGGTATAAGCATTGAGATATCACATCTCTTCTATCGGAAGGGTCTCAGGATTGGAATGGGAAGGAGTTGGATATTCCCATCTCATGTTATAGGAAGGGTCTCAGGTTTGGTATTAGAAGCATTGAGATATCACATCTCATGCTATAGGAAGGGTCTCAGGATTGGAATGGGAAGGACTTGGATATCACATCTCATGCTATAGGGAGGGTCTCAAGTTTGATATTAGAAGCATTGAGATATCACATCTCATGATATCGGAAGGGTCTCAGGATTGGAATGGGAAGGAGTTGGATATCACATCTCATGATAAAGGAAGGGTCTAAGGTTGGGAAGGGGAAGGATTTGGATATCACATCTCATGTTATAGGACGGGTCTCAGGTTTGGTATTAGAAGCACTGAGATATCAAGTCTCATGGTATAGGAAGGGTCTCAGAATTGGAATGAGAAGGAGTTGGATATCACATCTCAAGCTATAGGAAGGGTCTCAGGATTGGAATGGGAAGGAGTTTGATATCACATCTCATGCAATAGTATGGGTCTCAGGTTTGGTATAAGCATTGGGATATCACATCTCATGCTATCGGAAGGGTATCGGGATTGGAATTCCAAGGAGTTGGATATCCCATCTCATGCTATAGGAAGGGTCTCAGGTTGGAATGGGAAGGAGTTGGATATCACATCTCATGTTATAGGAAGGGTCTCAGGATTGGAATGGGAAGGACTTGGATATCACATCTCATGCTATAGGAAGGATCTCAGGTTTGGTATTAGAAGCATTTAGATATTACATCTCATGCTATCGGAAGGATCTCAGGTTTGGTATTAGAAGCATTGAGATATCACATCTCATGCTATCAGAATGGTCTCAGGATTGGAATCGGAAGGAGTTGGATATCACATCTCATGCTAAAGGGAGGGTCTCAGGTTTGGAAGGGGAAGGATTTGGATATCACATCTCATGTTATCGTAAGGATCTCAGGTTTGGTATTAGAAGTATTGAGATATCACATCTCATGCTATAGGAATGGTCTCAGGATTGGAATGGGAAGGACTTGGATATCACATCTCATGCTATAGGGAGGTCTCAAGTTTGATATTAGAAGCATTGAGATATCACATCTCATGCTATAGGAAGGGTCTCAGGATTGGAATGGAAGGAGTTGGATATCACATCTCATGTTTTAGGAAGGATCTCAGGTTTGGTATTAGAAGCATTGAGACATCACATCTCATGCTATAGGAAGGGTCTCACGATTGGAATGGGAAGGAGTTGGATATCACATCTCATGCTATATGAAGGGTCTCAGGTTTGGTATAAGCATTGAGATATCACATCTCATGCTATAGGAAGGGTCTCAGGATTGGAATGGGAAGGAGTTGTATATGACATCTCATGCCGTAGGAAGGGTCTCAGGTTTGGTATAAGCATTGAGATATCACATCTCTGCTATCGGAAGGGTCTCAGGATTGGAATGGGAAGGATTTGGATATCACATCTCATGTTATAGGACGGGTCTCAGGTTTGGTATTAGAAGCATTGAGATATCAAATCTCATGGTATAGGAAGGGTCTCAGAATTGGAATGGGAAGGAGTTGGATATCACATCTCATTCTATAGGAAGGGTCTCAGGATTGGAATGGGAAGGAGTTTGATATCACATCTTATGCCATAGTATGGGTCTCAGGTTTGGTAGAAGCATTGGGATATCACATCTCATGCTATCGGAAGGTTATCAGGATTGGATTTGGAAGGAGTTGGATATCCCATCTCATGCTACAGGAAGGGTCTCAGGTTGGAATGGGAAGGAGTTGGATATCACATCTCATGTTATAGGAAGGGTCTCAGGATTGGAATGGGAAGGACTTGGATATCACATCTCATGCTATAGGTAGGCTCTCAGGTTTGGAAGGGGAAAGAGTTGGATATCACATTTCATGTTAGAGGTAGGATCTCAGGTTTGGTATTAGAGGCATTGAGATATCACATCTCATGCTATCAGAAGGGTCTCAGGATTGGAATGGGAAGGAGTTGGATATCACATCTCATGCTAAAGGGAGGGTCTCAGGTTTGGAAGGGGAAGGATTTGGATATCACATCTCATGTTATAGGAAGGATCTCAGGTTTGGTATTAGAAGCATTGAGATATCACATCTCATGCTATCGGAAGGATCTCAGGTTTGGTATTAGAAGCATTGAGATATCACATCTCATGCTATCAGAAGGGTCTTAGGATTGGAATGGGAAGAAGTTGGATATCACATCTCATGCTAAAGAGAGGGTCTCAGGTTTGGAAGGGGAAGGATTTGGATATCACATCTTATGTTATCGGAAGGATCTCAGGTTTGGTATTAGAAGTATTGAGATATCACATCTCATGCTATAGGAAGGGTCTCAGGATTGGAATGGGATGGAGTTGGATATCACATCTCAAGCTATAGGAAGGGTCTCAGGTTTGGTATATGCATTGAGATATCACATCTCATGCTATAGGAAGGGTCTCAGGATTGGAATGGGAAGGAGTTGGATATCACATCTCATGTTATAGGAAAGATTTCAGGTTTGGTATTAGAAGCATTGAGACATCACATCTCATGTTATAGGAAGGGTCTCAGGATTAGAATGGGAAGAAGTTGGATATCACATCTCATGCTATAGGAAGGGTCTCAGGTTTGGCATAAGCATTGAGATATCACATCTCATGCTATAGGAAGGGTCTCAGGATTGGAATGGGAAGGAGTTGTATATGACATCTCATGCCATAGGAAGGGTCTCAGGTTTGGTATAAGCATTGAGATATCACATCACATGCTATAGGAAGGGTCTCAGGATTGGAATGGGAAGGACTTGGATATCACATCTCATGCTATCAGAAGGGTCTCAGGATTGGAATGGGAAGGAGTTGGATATCACATCTCATGTTATAGGAAGGATCTCAGGTTTGGTATTAGAAGCATTGAGATATCACATCTCATGCTATCGGAAGTATCTCAGGTTTGGTATTAGAGGCATTGAAATATTACATCTCATGCTATCATAAGGGTCTCAGGATTGGAATGGGAAGGAGTTGGATATCACATCTCATGCTAAAGGGAGGGTCTCAGGTTTGGAAGGGGAAGGATTTGAATATCACATCACATGTTATAGGAAGGATCTCAGGTTTGGTATTAGAAGCATTGAGATATCACATCTCATGCTATCGGAATGGTCTCAGGATTGGAATGGGAAGGAGTTGGATATCACATCTCATACTATAGGAAGGGTCTCAGGTTTGGAACGGGAAGGAGTTGGATATCACATCTCATGTTATAGGAAAGATCTCAGGTTTGGTATTAGAAGCATTGAGACATCACATCACTGCAATCGGAAGTGTCTCAGGATTGGGATGGGAAGGCGTTGGATATCACATCTCATGTTATAGGAAAGATCTCAGGTTTGGTATTAGAAGCATTGAGACATCACATCTCATGTTATAGGAAGGGTCTCAGAATTGGAATGGGAAGAAGTTGGATATCACATCTCATGCTATAGGAAGGGTCTCAGTTTGGTATAAGCATTGAGATCTCACATCTCATGCTATAGGAAGGGTCTCAGGATTGGAATGGGAAGGAGTTGTATATGACATCTCATGCCATAGGAAGGGTCTCAGGTTTGGTATAAGCATTGAGATATCACATCACATGCTATAGGCAGGGTCTCAGGTTTGGAAAGGGAAGGAGTTGGATATCACATTTCATGTTAGAGGTAGGATCTCAGGTTTGGTATTAGAGGCATTGAGATATCACATCTCATGCTATCAGAAGGGTCTCAGGATTGGAATGGGAAGGAGTTGGATATCACATCTCATGCTAAAGGGAGGGTCTCAGGTTTGGAAGGGGAAGGATTTGGATATCACATCTCATGTTATAGGAAGGATCTCAGGTTTTGTATTAGAAGCATTGAGATATCACATCTCATGCTATCGGAAGTATCTCAGGTTTGGTATTAGAGGCATTGAGATATCACATCTCATGCTATCGTAAGGGTCTCAGGATTGGAATGGGAAGGAGTTGGATATCACATCTCATGCTAAAGGGAGGGTCTCAGGTTTGGAAGGGGAAGGATTTGAATATCACATCACATGTTATAGGAAGGATCTCAGGTTTGGTATTAGAAGCATTGAGATATCACATCACATGCTATAGGCAGGGTCTCAGGTTTGGAAAGGGAAGGAGTTGGATATCACATTTCATGTTAGAGGTAGGATCTCAGGTTTGGTATTAGAGGCATTGAGATATCACATCTCATGCTATCAGAAGGGTCTCAGGATTGGAATGGGAAGGAGTTGGATATCACATCTCATGCTAAAGGGAGGGTCTCAGGTTTGGAAGGGGAAGGATTTGGATATCACATCTCATGTTATAGGAAGGATCTCAGGTTTTGTATTAGAAGCATTGAGATATCACATCTCATGCTATCGGAAGTATCTCAGGTTTGGTATTAGAGGCATTGAGATATCACATCTCATGCTATCGTAAGGGTCTCAGGATTGGAATGGGAAGGAGTTGGATATCACATCTCATGCTAAAGGGAGGGTCTCAGGTTTGGAAGGGGAAGGATTTGAATATCACATCACATGTTATAGGAAAGATCTCAGGTTTGGTATTAGAAGCATTGAGACATCACATCTCATGTTATAGGACGGGTCTCATGATTGGAATGGGAAGAAGTTGGATATCACATCTCATGCTATAGGAAGGGTCTCAGGTTTGGTAGAAGAATTGAGATATCACATCTCATGCTATAGGAACGGTCTCAGGATTGGAATGGGAAGGATTTGGATATCACATCTCATGCTATAGGCAGGGTCTCAGGTTTGGAAAGGGAAGGAGTTGGATGTCACATTTCATGTTAGAGGTAGGATCTCAGGTTTGGTATTAGAGGCATTGAGATATCACATCTCATGCTATCCGAAGGGTCTCAGGATTGGAATGGGAAGGAGTTGGATATCACATCTCATGCTAAAGGGAGGGTCTCAGGTTTGGCAGGGGAAGGATTTGGATATCACATCTCATGTTATAGGAAGGATCTCAGGTTTGGTATTAGAAGCATTGAGATATCACATCTCATGCTATCGGAAGTATCTCAGGTTTGGTATTAGAGGCATTGAGATATCACATCTCATGCTATCATAAGGGTCTCAGGATTGGAATGGGAAGGAGTTGGATATCACATCTCATGCTAAAGGGAGGGTCTCAGGTTTGGAAGGGGAAGGATTTGAATATCACATCACATGTTATAGGAAGGATCTCAGGTTTGGTATTAGAGGCTTTGAGATATCACATCTCATGCTATCGGAAGGGTCTCAGGATTGGAATGGGAAGGAGTTGGATATCACATCTCATGCTATAGGAAGGGTCTCAGGTTTGGAACGGGAAGGAGTTGGATATCACATCTCATGTTATAGGAAGGGTCTCAGGTTTGGTATAAGCATTGAGATATCACATCTCTGCAATCGGAAGTGTCTCAGGATTGGAACGGGAAGGAGTTGGATATCCCATCTCATGTTATAGGACTGGTCTCAGGTTTGGTATTAGAAGCATTGAGATATCACATCGCATGCTGTAGGAAGGGTCTCAGGTTTGGAATGGGAAGGAATTGGATATCACATCTCATGTCATAGGAAGGATCTCAGGTTTGGTATTAGAAGCATTGAGATATCACATCTCATGCTATAGGAATGGTCTCAGGATTGGAATGGGAAGGAGTTGGATATTACATTCTTGCTATGGGAAGGGTCTCATGTTTGGAATTGGAAGGAGTTGGATATCACATATGCTATAGGAAGGGTCTCAGGTTTGGAATGGGAAGGAGTTGGATATCACATCTCATGTTATAGGAAGGGTCTCAGGTTTGGTATAAGCATTGAGATATCACATCTCTGCTATCGGAAGTGTCTCAGGATTGGAATGGGAAGGAGTTGGATATCCCATCTCATGTTATAGGACGGGTCTCAGGTTTGTTATTAGAATCATTGAGATATCATATTGCATGCTATAGGAAGGGTCTAAGGATTGGAATGGGAAGGACTTGGATATCACATCTCATGCTATAGGTAGGCTCTCAGGTTTGGAAAGGGAAGGAGTTGGATATCACATTTCATGTTAGAGGAAGGATCTCAGGTTTGGTATTAGAGGCATTGAGATATCACATCTCATGCTATAGGAAGGGTCTCAGGATTGGAATGGGAAGGAGTTGGATATCACATCTCATGCTATAGGAAGTGTCTCAGGTTTGGTATAAGCATTGAGATATCACATCTCATGCTATAGGAAGGGTCTCAGGATTGGAATGGGAAGGATATGTATATGACATCTCATGCCATAGGAAGGGTCTCAGGTTTGGTATAAGCATTGAGATATCACATCTCTGCTTTTGGAAGGGTCTCAGGATTGGAATCGGAAGGAGTTGGATATCCCATCTCATGTTATAGGAAGAGTCTCAGGTTTGGTATTAGAAGCATTGAGATATCACATCTCATGCTATAGGAAGTGTCTCAGGATTGGAATGGGAAGGAATTGGATATCACATCTCATGCTATAGGGAGGGTCTCAAGTTTGATATTAGAAGCATTAAGATATCACATCTCATGCTATAGGAAGGGTCTCAGGATTGGAATGGAAGGAGTTGGATATCACATCTCATGTTATAGGAAGGATCTCAGGTTTGGTATTAGAAGCATTGAGACATCACATCTCATGCTATAGGAAGGGTCTCAGGATTGTAATGGGAAGGAGTTGGATATCACATCTCATGCTATAGGCCGGGTCTCAGGTTTGGAAAGGGAAGGAGTTGGATGTCACATTTCATGTTAGAGGTAGGATCTCAGGTTTGGTATTAGAGGCATTGAGATATCACATCTCATGCTATCCGAAGGGTCTCAGGATTGGAATGGGAAGGAGTTGGATATCACATCTCATGCTAAAGGGAGGGTCTCAGGTTTGGCAGGGGAAGGATTTGGATATCACATCTCATGTTATAGGAAGGATCTCAGGTTTGGTATTAGAAGCATTGAGATATCACATCTCATGCTATCAGAAGTATCTCAGGTTTGGTATTAGAGGCATTGAGATATCACATCTCATGCTATCATAAGGGTCTCAGGATTGGAATGGGAAGGAGTTGGATATCACATCTCATGCTAAAGGGAGGGTCTCAGGTTTGGAAGGGGAAGGATTTGAATATCACATCACATGTTATAGGAAGGATCTCAGGTTTGGTATTAGAGGCTTTGAGATATCACATCTCATGCTATCGGAAGGGTCTCAGGATTGGAATGGGAAGGAGTTGGATATCACATCTCATGCTATAGGAAGGGTCTCAGGTTTGGAACGGGAAGGAGTTGGATATCACATCTCATGTTATAGGAAGGGTCTCAGGTTTGGTATAAGCATTGAGATATCACATCTCTGCAATCGGAAGTGTCTCAGGATTGGAACGGGAAGGAGTTGGATATCCCATCTCATGTTATAGGACTGGTCTCAGGTTTGGTATTAGAAGCATTGAGATATCACATCGCATGCTGTAGGAAGGGTCTCAGGTTTGGAATGGGAAGGAATTGGATATCACATCTCATGTCATAGGAAGGATCTCAGGTTTGGTATTAGAAGCATTGAGATATCACATCTCATGCTATAGGAATGGTCTCAGGATTGGAATGGGAAGGAGTTGGATATTACATTCTTGCTATGGGAAGGGTCTCATGTTTGGAATTGGAAGGAGTTGGATATCACATATGCTATAGGAAGGGTCTCAGGTTTGGAATGGGAAGGAGTTGGATATCACATCTCATGTTATAGGAAGGGTCTCAGGTTTGTTATTAGAATCATTGAGATATCATATTGCATGCTATAGGAAGGGTCTAAGGATTGGAATGGGAAGGACTTGGATATCACATCTCATGCTATAGGTAGGCTCTCAGGTTTGGAAAGGGAAGGAGTTGGATATCACATTTCATGTTAGAGGAAGGATCTCAGGTTTGGTATTAGAGGCATTGAGATATCACATCTCATGCTATAGGAAGGGTCTCAGGATTGGAATGGGAAGGAGTTGGATATCACATCTCATGCTATAGGAAGGGTCTCAGGTTTGGTATAAGCATTGAGATATCACATCTCATGCTATAGGAAGGGTCTCAGGATTGGAATGGGAAGGATATGTATATGACATCTCATGCCATAGGAAGGGTCTCAGGTTTGGTATAAGCATTGAGATATCACATCTCTGCTTTTGGAAGGGTCTCAGGATTGGAATCGGAAGGAGTTGGATATCCCATCTCATGTTATAGGAAGAGTCTCAGGTTTGGTATTAGAAGCATTGAGATATCACATCTCATGCTATAGGAAGTGTCTCAGGATTGGAATGGGAAGGAATTGGATATCACATCTCATGCTATAGGGAGGGTCTCAAGTTTGATATTAGAAGCATTGAGATATCACATCTCATGCTATAGGAAGGGTCTCAGGATTGGAATGGAAGGAGTTGGATATCACATCTCATGTTATAGGAAGGATCTCAGGTTTGGTATTAGAAGCATTGAGACATCACATCTCATGCTAAAGGAAGGGTCTCAGGATTGTAATGGGAAGGAGTTGGATATCACATCTCATGCTATATGAAGGGTCTCACGTTTGGTATAAGCATTGAGATATCACATCTCATGCTATAGGAAGGGTCTCAGGATTGGAATGGGAAGGAGTTGTATATGACATCTCATGCCGTAGGAAGGGTCTCAGGTTTGGTACTCATATGTCCCAAGATGTGGAATTATATACTAGAGGATGTCTAGTATGCGCCCAATTTAAACCTGCTTCACCAATGCATAGAGCACCATTGATGAAAAGAGGCCTAACTCTCCCATGGTCAGATTTGCAAATAGACTATGTAGGTCCTTTAAAAAGGTCGAGCAGGGGACACCGTTATATTTTGAGTGTGGTATGTTTGATGTCAAAGTGGATTGAGTGCATTCCTGCACCAGATTGTAGTGCGCAAACAGCAGCCACATTGCTGGTGAACCATGTGTTCTCAAGGTTTGGGTTGCCACAAAGAATTGAGTCAGACAGAGGAAGTCATTTCACAAGTACTCTAATGAGTAAGGTATGGCAAATACTAGGTGTGAAAAGGAAACTACATATCGCATATCGGGCGGCGTCTTCAGGTACAGTTGAAAGAAGCAATAGGTCTGTTGTGGATATTTTAAAGAAATTTGTGGCAGAAGCAGGTTCCAGCTGGGATTTGCGTTTACCATTGGTTTTGATGGCAATCAGGTCGACTCCTGCCAAAGCAACAGGTGTTAGCCCCCATGAGGTCTTAACAGGTAGGAAAATGGTGTTACCACAACACCTACTATACAGAACACATGAGCAAACTCTAGTGAGTGCATCCACAGTTCATGAATATATTGATGAACTGAGGAGGCATTTGCAACATGCATTTGCTTTTGTGCAGAGAAATCTGGAAAGAGCTGCTGACAGTGCTAAGTCATATTATGACAAAAAGACATCAGTAAAGGAATACAATGTAGGGGATCATGTGTACAAGTTTCATTTTGGAAAAAGTAAACAGAAAAATTCTAAATTTCTGGCAGCCTGGCAGGGGCCATTTCGAATTATAGATAAAGTCTCTCCTGTAGTGTATAAAATTTTGAAAAATGAAGGTGAAACAGCAATAGAGCAGTTTGTCCATGTAAATCAAATCAAACCATGCCATCCCAGACATGAGATCAGGCAGCTTGAGCATGTGGAAACGGATAGAGTCCCTTGAGAAAATAAATGGGTGTGATCAGGAGGCAGTGACAAAGAAGTTAAAAAAAAATTGATTGTTATGATGGCACATAAACACTGTAATATATGTGAAAATATATAATATAAATATATAAATAAATAAATAAATAAATAAATGCACATATAACGGAAGCTCGTGGTTGGTGTGCAGAGAGAAAGTGTATTAAATATTGAATGCTGTTTTATATGTGTTTGTTTTCTTTTAACTTGTGTTTAATTTCAGAAAAAAGAAAAAAAAAACGAAGTATTTTTACCAAGCATGTTTTATTTTTGGCAAAAAGGTGGAAATTAGTATTGTGCTATGTACTTAATCTGTTTATTTTCTATTTTGATTTAGACAATTGACATTATTTGGTCGGAGGTTCCGGGATCAGAGGCCACGGGAGACGATGGAGTCCTGGAGTCCCCTGGATGAAGACCAAAAGATGCCTGCCTCCAGGTGGAGGTGAAGACAAAATAACCGGAATGCCAAAAGAGATGACTACTGTGGATTCAAGATTGCCAAGATGAAAGAGTACTCGAATGAACCGAATAACATCGCTGGTCGGGATATACCAAAAGAGACAAAGCAAAAGTTCCGGCATATGAAGTTCCATGTATTTATTATTTTAATTATTTATTTTAACTGGTTATATTACTTATTTGTTTTAGTTAGTTGTTTTATTTCATTGTTTTTAATTGACTTGGAAAATTTAAACTTAAAGTAATGCCACTTCCACTGAGAAGGCAAATGTGGAACATTTTATGAACTGATGGACTCGGATGAAATGTTGATTGCAAATTTTCATTGATGCACATGAATATTCATTTTGTTGGATTGCTATATTGTAAAAAAAAAAAAAAATAGAACAAGTTGTTTTTAGGAATTGGCTTGGATTATAGCCAAGTTCTAAAAACAAAAGGAGGGTATATGTAAGGATATTTGGCGTGTTACAGTACACAGTACAGCAATACTGCACAAGTAGCACAATTTTTTTTGCAGCACCACCACCACAAGGGTGCGGTGCATTGCTATATGGGTTAGCAGATTAACAAGGAAAGACAGACTATTCAGTAAAAAAGGATTTTAACATATAAGATGCAAATCTATTTTTACAGTTAAAAGCACACGTGTTCATTTAAAAATGCACACTATTTTTCACCTGAAATGCCTATATTGCTAGAGACACATTTGAAAATTAACAGCTAACCTATTAACCATTAACCTGACTAATAAAACCTTATTTTAATATAACCCACTAATAAAATGTGTTCTCTACTGCAGAATTAGGCATACTCTGAAAACCATTTAAATGAGTGTGCAGATTTTTTCTCTTCTCTGCCTGATTCTCCGTGTTGTTGTGCACAATAACTGCAGGAAGGAGGAAGTCAGATTTGCAACAATTGCAAATGTATAAGCGAAGCTATTGTTGAAGAGTAGGAGGATGAGAGATGATGGATTTCATTGGGACACGTCATAAAGAGGGCTGAGAGGAAAGTTTTAGTGGGCAGTATCAGGGAAAAAAAGAGAGGGACATCTTTCTGCACTACTGGGGAGAAGACCTGGCTGTGAGGTCCTGACTGAATGCAGATTCCTGTGTCCTGCTGCAGTCGACATTGGGGAGAGCTGAAAGAAAAACCTGTCCACTGGCTGAGGCAGTCCTATCTGAAAAAGCTGAGAATTCCAGGCAATGACCCCGGCTTGAGAAGGCAAGCGTTCCTTTTTGCTGGAGTTAATCCAAGAGAGCCACATTCACAGAGAGAAGCCTCTGAACAGATAAGGTAATTACCTAACTGGGGGAGCTGTGTGTGTGCACGAAAATATGCAGTCAGTGTAGAAAAATGAAAGTCCCGTGCGTGTCTTAATCAAGTGCTAATGTTGCAATTTAAGTTCTGTTCTCCGCCACTATAATTGCAGTGTGTCATAGAAAATGCTTTGATTGTGCCATTTTATTGCTGTAAAGAATGAGATCGTGTTAAATACAACTTTTATAATACAGAAAAATATTTGAAAACAGACGGATGGTGTACTCATTACAATGCTGATGATGTGGGGAGATTTTTAAACAGTGCAATGGTCATTTTAAGACAGATGTGTGCATGTCAGAATCAGTATGAATAATTGTGAGTGACTGTAGTATAGCTTGTTGGAGGTATATGAGCCAACGGGAAGAGAGACTCTCTGAACATAGCTCCCTACCGTATATAAGGTAGTGGAAATTACCACAAGACTACCACATATAGCTCTCTGTCGTAAATAAGTCAGTGAGTTTGCCCATGGTGGCGCACCAACACTATCACTGGAAAATGTGGTATCCCTAGAATGCAGGTCTGAGGCCTCTCTAGTGATCACACGAAAAATCTAAGCGAAGATAAGGGATTCTGGACATTGGGGCCACAAATAAAACAAGGGAATTATGCTCACCAAAATACCACCAACCGCGTATACCAAATATGCAGGTCTGGGTGCTGAAATAATGCATGCCCATTGTATTATGGTTGCACATGGCCAAATCTGAATACAAAGAGTGATTATTGCTAAGTTATTTTCCGGCGGTAATAAAATACCGTCAGGCCCCAAATCTCCACAAAATACCCTACAGTTCTCACGAACAAAGGAATACAGGAGCCAAGTATCCTGCAACCAAGAGGCTGAACCGAGGAATCGCTGGTGACCCGCTGAAGGACTGCTCCTCTGCACTGCTGTCGCCTTGTGAAACCCTTTTCACCTTTGATCGAACCAGAAGGCCTGTACTAGTACTTCGACCCTTGGAATAGCGGGGACAGCTATTCTCGGCATCTTCACCATCTCCTGCTAGTAAGCCTTCGGAAGCGTCTCTGGGCCATCCAGCAGACTGACCAGCCTACACAGGAGTCTTGCTCTGTAACCGCCACCAGGTTGTGTAGTATATCGAGTCCTTGTCACTCTCACACGATTCGTACACTTGGCGTTCCCAGGTCTGAAGTGAGTAGTGTACATTTGGCTCAGATACACACGGCCGCTCCGTTGCCCTGCTGTGGTAACAAACTGTGCGGGTTCCTTCGTTTGGGACGTCTTTTACTCAACTCTGCTGCTGCAGACTCAACACGACGACGAGACGTCCCCTGCTCTTCTGAACCTGCCAGCGACTGAAACTGACGCGGAGAAGCCTGTGTCTGCTTGCATCGGGGTCCGGTGAGTAGCATAGCTATGAACTGGTCGCCCTCCTGCAGGAGCCCATAGCTTTTCCCCGCTGTGTCAAAACAGCACGCCTTTCCGTACTCGCGCTCTGCTTCTGCCCACAGTGGAGGCTGCGCTTGAGTCGCGGAACACTGTTGTTCTTCGTTTGTGCACTAAACTGAACTGCCTGATCTCCCTCAAAGAGAATCCCCTTTTGCCCGTTGGCACCAGCGTGTGCAGGTACTTTTGAGCACAAGGCTCCACTCTTCGTAGGGCTCGGACTTCCTTTTAGTTAGGTGCCTCTGAAGGCGGACTGGGTCTAAGCATTATTTCACACTGCCTGTTTTCCTTCCCTTTTAGGTGGACTACAGATTTCGTGCATCTAACGCTTGAGACTTGTTTGTATTTGTATATATATTGTATTGGTATGGTATGTGTTGGTTTACTAGAGTTGTATTGTGATTTCTCGCTACGGTCATTGTTTTAAAGGCCTTGGAATAAATGTATATATATTTTTAATATAGCACCTGTTTGGAGTAGTTTGTAAGTGTCCTTGCTTTGTGTGCTCATTGCAGGCTTTCAGTCACCCTCACCCCTCTTGAGACCTAGTCTTGACCGCCGCGATCGCTACCTTGATTGGTCTGGCTTGTCCAGAGGTTACCCTGTTCCAAGTAATTAGGTTGGCCTTCTGAACTTCTGCGCCACCAGGACAGAGTTCAGAAATCCGTCTTAACAAATTGGTGTACAGCGGTGGGATACGACTGAAGGTATCCAGTGTTGCGCACGAACTAAGGCATTTCAAGTTATTCCTACCAGGACATGTAGTGAATTGTTGTAGTATAACTTTAAAAAGGCCATAGTCCTATCTAACAGTATGGAAACAAATACCTTGTTAACTTTAAATGCTTCCAAATCAGAAACATTGAAAAAAATGTGTGCGGAGAGAGGTGTTTCCTCTCAAGGCACGAAATTGGATATGATCAAAGGAATCGTGGCGTGGCAAGAAGCGCAGCTTGACGCTATAACTTCTGAGGACAGTGCGGAAGGAGGTGGGGCTGCTCTCACTGGTAGAACCGACGGTTCTGCCGCTGCACTGATCCACCGCGACCACGAGGACAGGGAGGATGAGATGTCTAATGTTTCCTCTGCCAGTGTTGATGGGGAGGCTATGCTTGAATTCAAGAAGCAAGAGCTGCGGTTTAGGCAGAAGGAGCTTGAATTCAGCATAGCCAAACTAAAAATCGAACAGTCAGAAAAACAGAAAGACAGGGATCACCAGTTGGAACTGGCCAAGCTTCAGGTTGCAAATGGATCCAAGGGTCCTGGACATGGGTCTGGGGCCTCCTCTCATCCACGGTTTCCGAAAGATCTGGTCATTGTGTATGAGGAAAGGAATGACATTATGGACTGGATGAATGCGTTTGAGTATGCATGCGAAGTTCAACAAGTTGACAATGCTGATAAGATTGCCTGGTTACTCAGCAGACTGCCCCATTCTGGCTGTAGTGCCATTATGGAAATGTCGAAGGCTGAGCAAGCTGATTTCGCAATGTTAAAGCAAACTCTCATTTTAAAGTTTGGGAAGACTCCGGCCCAATATTTGAAACGATTCATAGAGTATAAGAAAAAGGAAGGTGGTACTTGGGTATCTTATGTCACTGAATCCTTGAAAAACTTAACTGGCTGGGTCGAAGGTTATAAGGTTTCTACCTTCGAAGGCATGATACATCTTGTCATGCTGGAACACATTTTTGCATCTTCTTCTCCGGAGCTTAAGCAGCATTTGGCCGATTCGAAGGAGATAGATCCTAAGAAGCTGGCCATTGCAGCAGACTTATGGGTGTCACATCGAGTGTCCCATAAGGACAAAACTCATCCTGGTAAGCAGGAGGAAGGGAAAAAGTCCAAAGATAAGGAGGGTGGAGAATCTGATAAATCTTCTTCTCAAAAGGGCCACAAAAAGAAAAATAAGGGTAAGACACAAGAGAACTCACAGGGTAGTGGAGGTCAGCCTCCGAAACAGAACTCTGGTTACAATAAGCCTCCCTATGTAAACAGACCCAATGGATCTTGTTTTGCTTGTGGAGCAACTGACCACGTGAAGGGGGATCCCCGGTGTAAGGTTTGACCTTTGGGGGTCCACTCCGCTAATCTGGCCTTCTCCTCCTACGAGGAAGAAGAGATTACAGGAGCATCCTTCTCCTCAGACTCATTTCCCAGCGGGATAGAGGCTGAGGTAGTTTTAGTTTCCCTGGGTTCCTGGGATCCTAAAGTCGCAGAGGCTTATGCTAGGATTACAGATAATACCAAGCACTACTTTAAAGACAGTGTGCTGATCAATGGAGTAGATACTCCAGCTCTTAGGGATAGTGGGTGCAGTCGAACTGTAGTGGATTCTACCTTGGTAGACTCAGAGGAAGTTGCCAGAGCTACTCTGATGCCCACTAAGTTGGCTGACGGCCCACTCCGTATGTTCCCAGTAATACCTGTAAATCTTACTTTAAATGGTACAGCAGTCAGGATTCCAGTGAGCATTCAGAGAAACGTCCCGGGAAAGGTCTTGTTAGGTAATGATCTCAGAGCTTTAGGGCTCGTAGGAGACACTGCCGAAAGACCCTACACACGGTCTCAAGCACGGGCAGCATTGGCCAAGACCAATACGCCGCCCCAGCCGAAGGGGAAATCCAAGGCGAAAGGAGTCAACAAGTCAAGACGAGGGAAAGAGAATATTCCCCCGAGCTCGCCTACCACTGCGGTGGAGGAAGTTGGTCAATCGCCCGGGCCTGACGAGGAGGTGGCGATGCCTGAAGTATTTGACCCCAACGACCATCCTGAACTAAAAGACTTGTTAGTTGAAGGAGTGTAAGGATATTTGGCGTGTTACAGTACACAGTACAGCAATACTGCACAAGTAGCACAAATTTTTTTGCAGCACCACCACCACAAGGGTGCGGTGCATTGCTATATGGGTTAGCAGATTAACAAGGAAAGACAGACTATTCAGTAAAAAACGATTTTAACATATAAGATGCAAATCTATTTTTACAGTTAAAAGCACACGTGTTCATTTAAAAATGCACACTATTTTTCACCTGAAATGCCTATATTGCTAGAGACACATTTGAAAATTAACAGCTAACCTATTAACCATTAACCTGACTAATAAAACCTTATTTTAATATAACCCACTAATAAAATGTGTTCTCTACTGCAGAATTAGGCATACTCTGAAAACCATTTAAATGAGTGTGCAGATTTTTTCTCTTCTCTGCCTGATTCTCCGTGTTGTTGTGCACAGTAACTGCAGGAAGGAGGAAGTCAGATTTGCAACAATTGCAAATGTATAAGCGAAGCTATTGTTGAAGAGTAGGAGGATGAGAGATGATGGATTTCATTGGGACACGTCATAAAGAGGGCTGAGAGGAAAGTTTTAGTGGGCAGTATCAGGGAAAAAGACAGGCAGACATCTTTCTGCACTACTGGGGAGAAGACCTGGCTGTGGGGTCCTGACTGAATGCAGATTCCTGTGTCCTGCTGCAGTCGACATTGGGGAGAGCTGAAAGAAAAACCTGTCCACTGGCTGAGGCAGTCCTATCTGAAAAAGCTGAGAATTCCAGGCAATGACCCCGGCTTGAGAAGGCAAGCGTTCCTTTTTGCTGGAGTTAATCCAAGAGAGCCACATTCACAGAGAGAAGCCTCTGAACAGATAAGGTAATTACCTAACTGGGGGAGCTGTGTGTGTGCACGAAAATATGCAGTCAGTGTAGAAAAATGAAAGTCCCGTGCGTGTCTTAATCAAGTGCTAATGTTGCAATTTAAGTTCAGTTCTCCGCCACTATAATTGCAGTGTGTCATAGAAAATGCTTTGATTGTGCCATTTTATTGCTGTAAAGAATGAGATCGTGTTAAATACAACTTTTATAATACAGAAAAATATTTGAAAACAGACGGATGGTGTACTCATTACAATGCTGATGATGTGGGGAGATTTTTAAACAGTGCAATGGTCATTTTAAGACAGATGTGTGCATGTCAGAATCAGTATGAATAATTGTGAGTGACTGTAGTATAGCTTGTTGGAGGTATATGAGCCAACGGGAAGAGAGACTCTCTGAACATAGCTCCCTACCGTATATAAGGTAGTGGAAATTACCACAAGACTACCACATATAGCTCTCTGTCGTAAATAAGTCAGTGAGTTTGCCCATGGTGGCGCACCAACACTATCACTGGAAAATGTGGTATCCCTAGAATGCAGGTCTGAGGCCTCTCTAGTGATCACACGAAAAATCTAAGCGAAGATAAGGGATTCTGGACATTGGGGCCACAAATAAAACAAGGGAATTATGCTCACCAAAATACCACCAACCGCGTATACCAAATATGCAGGTCTGGGTGCTGAAATAATGCATGCCCATTGTATTATGGTTGCACATGGCCAAATCTGAATACAAAGAGTGATTATTGCTAAGTTATTTTCCGGCGGTAATAAAATACCGTCAGGCCCCAAATCTCCACAAAATACCCTACATATTTATGGTGCGTTGCAGGCCGGGAAAGTGATCACAGAGTACCTACTGGGCGTGGCAAGCGTGTCTCACACTGCCATTTGCACATTAAAGGGAACCCATTTTATAATAGCAGTGTGCCACTAAAAACGAATTTCAGAATGTCACAAAGGGAAACCACATTCTCAGATCTAGTGCAATATTTAGAGGCAAAGTTATTTGCACATGGGAATTGGTCTTCGAACAGTACCTTAGAATGGAGTAACCGCATTCAGGGTGAGGTGCAGAAAGAAAAACTAGACAATATTTTTGCAGAAGGCAGCATAATTCAGGTCTGCCTTACAAGATTATTGAATGCAGCCGATAAAAGTGCAGAGAAAGACTGTTTAATACGGCTATGCGGCAAAATATGGTTTATTTTAAACAAGTCACTGCGAATGCAAGAGAATGATACTCAGCTAATTAACAGGTTAAAGACTGAATTAGATGGGGCAAGTAAAAATCAGGAAATGTTGAGAGCAGAATTGGATGTATGCCAAAAAGACATGCAATTAAAATGCAGAGACTTTGATACTCAGTTATCCAAAAGCAAGAAACAATTTGAAGATAGTGAGCAAGAATTGACACACTTAAAAGCCTTAGTGGATCACATTAGGCAGGATAAAGATGAGATTGTTTCAGAAATGCAGATTTTACAAAAAGAACATTGCGAAAAAGAAGGTGATCTCCAGGGTGTAGAACAAGAAATGATTAAAATGATTCAAGAAAGAGACAAAAGAAATAAAGAGTTCAATGAATGCCAAATGCAAATGTGTGACATGCAGGAGGCGATTAATAAAATGAGCGATGAAAATAATTATTTACAGAATGAAGCAACCAGACTCCTTAAAAAGTGTAAGGACTTAGAACAGCAAATGTGCATTCCCAGGTCCCAGGAGAGGCGGCAGGGTACCACATTCAATGGAGTGGAGGTGAATTCTAGCTCTGCCCAAAGAGCTAGTGCCCCAGTGACAGGGCCGGTGACTGAACTTGGTTGCAGCGCCCTTGGGGGATTTGATACTCCCATTGGGGGCAGTCACCAATCTCATACACCTGAAAACAGGATTGACTCACAAAATAGTGCAATTCCATGCATTGCAACAAGTAGCCCCATAAAAATAATGAAATCCATTAAAGCCCTGATCAAACCATTTAAAAAGGGAGGTGAATGCTGCATTGAGGATCACTTAGAAGCGGTGCATGACATTTTTAAAGCACTCCAGATACCTAAGGAACAGTACAGACAATATTTTCATTTAACTTTAGATGCCCCGACGGCCAGCATCATAAGGGGATTAAATGAACAGCAGAATATGACATGGCTGGAGTTTGAAAAAGAAATTAGGCGTCATTTTTCTCCTTTTCAGTCATTGCAGGAGGCAAAGAAAGTCGCGTACACTATTACTGCTGGACCTAATACATCACCTCGCCAATTTTTACAAGACTTAAAAAGAGCATTCTCTCGCTTTGATGTATCTTTTGACTCAAATTCCAATGAGTTTAAAACCGCATACTTCTATGGGCTACAGAAAGACATCATATCCCAATTGGTCCGTGAATTTGACCGTGACAAGTCCCTTGAATGGATTGTACATCAAAGCACCAAGCTATATGAGGTACTCTATTGTCAGGGTAGAGAAAGTGATAAAATGAAAGATACTAGGCCTAAATCTAAAGAACCCTCAGCCACAGTAATGGAAATCAGGTCAGCCAAAATGTCCCTTGAGTCTGCTCAAAGCCAAGGTAAAAATAATGTGACACCTGAACAAAGGGGTAATCAACAAAGATCGCCATTTCCTGTACCAATGTTCCAATCACATGATCCTAGTAATAGAGAGAGCTACATCAGCCCTAGATATTTAGGAGATAGACCCCGGGTAAGATACCGGTCTGATATGGCAGGTATGAACAATAACCAGAGACAAAATCAAGATCAAAGAAATGATGGTCCCTACCAGTCATTGGGGACACAGAGCAGATTTGATCCCAGCACCATGATATATGGTAATCAGGATAGGCCCCGATATGTGGATCGATTTACTGATAATGGAAATCAACATAGGGGCCAGTACCCACAATCTGAGAGACAGGACATGAGGCAAAACGTGAACTACAGTCCACGCCAGTACAATGATTCCCCACCAGGGGACTATAATCAAAGGATGGGTGCAACCCGCTCCCCTCCACAAATGAATCAAGAGTTCAGAAACCATCCCAACCGGTATCAATCACCTGAGAGGTATCAGAATAGATCCAATCAGGGGGAAAACAACCAATATCGACCTAGGCCACAGAAAGAGGATCCTAGAGAGGTGGAAAGGTTCCAGTGCCTTGAGGCCCAAGTGAAAATGTTAGCTGAGCAAATAGGAAAGCTCTATACAGCGCAAAAACAACCTTCCAAAGAGGGGGCTGATGGCCATAGCAATGACCGGGGGGCTTCCGAAAAGTGACTAAGTACTCATGATAATCGCAGTGCCAAAATGACAGATTGCTCTGATATAATTTTGCATGACAACTCTGAGGTGACTAATGGATTAAAAATGAAAGTACCAGTAAATGAAATTGTGATAGAAAGTGCAAATACTTCTAAAAAAGAGGTACGGTTTAACTTAGAGCTAAATAAAACAGTAAAGATTTGCACAAATGAAAAAGAAACATTAGGAATTCCAAAAGAACAAAGGGACAGATTTAAGAAAAATGACTCATGCATGGGGAATACCAGTGAACAGGGAGTAAGTGGGGATGCCATAGCTCCTTCCCTGGGCAAGCAAAACAATTACCAAACACAGACAGAAAAAGGAAATACTCACAAGGAGGGTACAAGTCAATCACCTGAAAAATTCTTTGAGCCACATATTTTTGAAGAGGCTGAAAGGGCTGGTACTACACTAAATGATCACAAATGCACAGAATTAAAAAATGACAAATTGCTGAATGATGTTGTTACACATGTTCAGTTGGAAGGTTGTAATGTGGTCTCTGATGTTACCCAGATGGATGGGCGAACGGTGGCCACACTCCAAAAAACCTCTGAACATGGAGAAATGAATAAAATATCTCGCACAGAAATGGGTAAAAAGGAGGGAAAAATGTCTTTTCATTTACCAATGTGCTTAGCCAAAAGTGAAAAAGACCTGAGAAAGGTGAGCCCTGAAATCAGTAAGAATTCACATTTCTTATGTGTATTAGAGGAAGTTGAGGACAGATATTATGCACCCATCACTGTAGAAGAAAAATGCCACACCTTTGCTATGATTGACACTGGCGCACAGGCCACAATTATGTCCAAGGAGCTGGTAAAGAGTATCAATGAAGGGAGGCCTCCACAGAGTCAGATCACAGTGAAGGCAAATCAAGGCCCAGTGCATAACTTTAATGGGGAGGAGGTGCCCATCATAGGTGTAACTGAGGTTGACATAAAAATAGGAAAGCACAGAATGAAACAAGAGGTATTGATCACATCTATTTGTGAAATTCCATTTCTGATGGGGACAGATTGCCTGAAAAGATTGTCTCCTCTCATAGATGGGGTGAATGGAGTGCTGTGGTCCTTAACCAAAAAACCATTGAGGCCTAAGAAACTAAAATCACAAAACAGCAATATAAAAGAATGTCACACCGTTGCCAAAACAAATGATGCTGTCGAGGTATATCTCCAGAATAGCTGCATACCTAGTGTCACTGTTATATTAATGTGTCAAGACAAAGATCAGAGCGACAATGAAAAACTACCTGTACAAATATACTTGGACCCAAGGAAAGATTGGCAGACTGCTATAGATGAGCACACATTACGTTTTTACTTAAAAGAGAATACATGCAAACAGAATATTGTTCCTAAAACAGATTCAGAAAAACACATTACCACTCTGGCAGAGATACACATGGAAGATGAGCAACCATGGGTTCACGTTGGTATAAATGATTATCTTAAAACAATAAAAGCCACTTTAGCGCTTGAACATGAAAGGAGTTTCATTAATGAGAAATTGTTGCAAAAAATTATGGAGAGGGAAGAAATCCCGAAATTTAGGATTAAAAACCAATATGTTTCTGGGTTGGACAGTCCAGACTTTGAAAACCGAATTACAGGCAGATGCATGCTTAAAATTAGCATTGGGCAGAAAACAATTTACCATAATGTATGGATAGTGAGTGGAGCACAAAATGAATTTTACATGGGCAATGACATCATGCACAGAATGTGTATGGTGTTAGATTTCCTTAATCAAAAAATATGGTCACGCCTAGGTGGGCCGGCGCCTGAATTTGAAGACAAAAGAAGGGCTTATCATTGTGCACAACTAGTTCCTTATGCAGTCGAATTACAGATGAGGAAAAATACTATTGTTCCTGCATTTACAAAACAGTTTGCAATAACACTGAAATGCAAAAATGGACAGCAGATGAAAGGCTCTGATGCATTTGTATGCCTGAATGAATCCATAAAACAGCAAGGCCTGGATTATGAATACATTCCATTGGTAGATATTGGTGAAGGATCTGTAAAAATCATGGTAAATAATAAAGGTTGTCAGGACATTCATTTAGAGGAAAACTCCCCATTAGGAATGGCCATACAAAAATCACATTATACGGCAGATTTAAATAACATGGTGATTGGGAAAATTCCTGAAAAATATGTAGATGCCAAGGGCGAGTTGCCAGAACACCTGGACTCTCAGCCCAAAGGAATATTTGAAATTCATTCTGTGTATCCTTATGATTCAAATGAGACAGTGTGCTGCCATCAAGAGGATTGCATAATATTTAATTTAAATGAAAATGAAACAGGAAATCAGCCCATTGAAGTGGAAGCTGATATGCCAAAATATTTGAAAGTGGCAGCTCTACAAAAAGACACAGCCACACAGTTAGAGGAAAGCGCTGAGATTCCTTTACCAGAAGAGTTTCCAGAATTTTCCAGAATGGTAGAAGAGCAGATCTCCTTAGCGGATGCATGTGACAGCGATGAGGATCGACGCAATCTGAGGGAAATATTTATGGAGTTTAAGGATGTATTTGCAAAAGATGCTTATGATTGTGGTTTAACTGATTTACATGTGGCCACACTACCAGAAGGTTGTAGCAGAAATCCAGTGTTTGTACGCCAGTATAGACTACCGCTGGCATGTTTAGAATCATTGGCAGAGATTATTAAAAATTTGGAATCACGGGGAATAATTAGGCCCATTCATAGCACATCCAATACGCCTATTTTAGGTGTGTTAAAGCCAAATGGTCAATGGCGGCTGTGTGCAGACTTAAGAGAGTTAAATAAAAGAGTACCAGTATCTAGATGGCCACTACCATTCATTGATCAGGGCCTAGCTCAGATACATGGTTCAAATGTATTTACCACGTTGGATCTCACATCTGGATATTGGTGTGTGCCATTGGCAGAGGAGATACAACACCTATTTTCCTTTACATTTGACAGGACTCAATATGCCTGGCTTAGAGCTCCGTTCGGGTACATCAATAGTGGGAGTGAATTTGGCATATTTTTGAGAAAGGCCATGCCAGATGCAGCGGAAAGAGGAACAATAGTTTATGTGGATGATGTCTTGATAAGAAATGAAAACCTTAAAAGCCATTTTGATGAAATAAGACATGTGCTTGGCCAATTGCAGAAAGCAGGCGCCAAAGTATCTTTGCAAAAAGCACAATGGTGCAAGAAAAAAGTGAACTTTCTAGGGCATGAAGTGACTGAACATGGGCTAAATCCACAAAGGAAGAAAATAGAGGCCATACAAAGATTAAAAGATCCTAAAAATGTGAAAGGAGTAAAAAGTTTATTAGGGATGACAGGCTATAACAGAAAGTTCATTGAGAATTATGCAGAAATCACTCAACCATTGACTAAACTGCTTAAACTAAATACTCCCTGGAGATGGGAAAGAGAGCAGTCTGATGCAGTGGCTATATTGAAGCAATGTCTTCTAAAGGCACCATGTTTAGCATACCCCATAAAGGACAGGGATTTCTTTATAGAAATAGGCTTTTCTGAACATTGTATGTCAGCAGTGTTATCACAAAAACACGATTTGAATCACAAAACCATTGCATATGCAAGTAAGGCATTTTCCCAAGTTGAAATGAAATTTAATGAATGCGAAAAGGCCCTATTAACCACTGTGTGGGCGCTACAACATTTCCGCCCCATTGTTCAGGGAGAAAAGGTGATTATTGAAACAAATCATCAACCTTTGCAATTTTTAGAGAGTAAAAGAATTAGATCAGGCAATCTAGCGCAATCCAGAATCACTTCATGGACGCTGGCATTACAAGGTTTTCCCGTAGAAGTAAGATATGGACAAAATAAAAAGAGCCCAATTGCTCAAGGGTTAGCTGACTTACATGACTGTGCAGCTGAACAAATAACAAATGAAATGGATGTGGAAGCTAGTTTACAGGAATTTGAACAATCACCACACAAAGCTTTTGATGAAAAAACATGCAAGGATTTGCCAACTGTATATGTGGATGGTTGTGCTTTTCACATTGAAAATGACAGTAATAAACAATTAGTGGCAGGAATAGGAAATGTCTGGTTGAAATGTGAAGGCGTTCCTAGTATAGGGATGAGGATTGGAGATAGGAGCAGTCAGGTGGCGGAATTGGCAGCCATCTATAAAGCAATTGCTACTGCAGTTGATAAAAAGTTCAGTGAAATTGTCCTGGTGACTGATTCTGACTATGCACGGAATAGCTTTGTGGAGTATTTGCCTGGTTGGAAAGCAAGAGGCATGGTTACATACAACAAAAAGCCACTTAAACATGGAAAAATGATACAAGCCATAGACAAATTGGTGTCAGAAAATAATTTAACAATATACTGGAGAAAAATTCGTGGGCATTTAAAAACACCAGGAGAGGATAAGGAGGGAAATGATAAGGCAGACCATCTGGCTAAGATTGGGGCTGTGATGGGAGAATTGCTACCTATTGATTATTTAATGGGTGAAATACAAATTGATGCAGTCACACGTTCTAAAGCACCAAAGGAGGTAGATCAACCAGTGGTGCAGTGGAGTCATGACACGCCAGACCAAGATTTGATTGAGGCACAAAAGAATGATCAAATTTTGGGAATCTATTATAATCATTTGATAGATCCTGAACAAAATCCTTTAACAGAAAAAGATTGCATGGGAAAAGAAGAGTTGAGGGTGTTATTAAAGAACAAAACACGAATTAGATTACAGGATGGGCTCATGATTAGAGAGTCCATAACAGGGCAAATACAGTGGGTAGTACCCCTTTCATTCAGAGGACTAATGCTACACCATGCACACGATGCCATAACTGCAGGCCATAGAGGTTCACAAAAAACATTAGAAATACTAAAAGATTATGCTTACTGGCCTCATATGTCCCAAGATGTGGAATTATATACTAGAGGATGTCTAGTATGCGCCCAATTTAAACCTGCTTCACCAATGCATAGAGCACCATTGATGAAAAGAGGCCTAACTCTCCCATGGTCAGATTTGCAAATAGACTATGTAGGTCCTTTAAAAAGGTCGAGCAGGGGACACCGTTATATTTTGAGTGTGGTATGTTTGATGTCAAAGTGGATTGAGTGCATTCCTGCACCAGATTGTAGTGCGCAAACAGCAGCCACATTGCTGGTGAACCATGTGTTCTCAAGGTTTGGGTTGCCACAAAGAATTGAGTCAGACAGAGGAAGTAATTTCACAAGTACTCTAATGAGTAAGGTATGGCAAATACTAGGTGTGAAAAGGAAACTACATATCGCATATCGGGCGGCGTCTTCAGGTACAGTTGAAAGAAGCAATAGGTCTGTTGTGGATATTTTAAAGAAATTTGTGGCAGAAGCAGGTTCCAGCTGGGATTTGCGTTTACCATTGGTTTTGATGGCAATCAGGTCGACTCCTGCCAAAGCAACAGGTGTTAGCCCCCATGAGGTCTTAACAGGTAGGAAAATGGTGTTACCACAACACCTACTATACAGAACACATGAGCAAACTCTAGTGAGTGCATCCACAGTTCATGAATATATTGATGAACTGAGGAGGCATTTGCAACATGCATTTGCTTTTGTGCAGAGAAATCTGGAAAGAGCTGCTGACAGTGCTAAGTCATATTATGACAAAAAGACATCAGTAAAGGAATACAATGTAGGGGATCAGGTGTACAAGTTTCATTTTGGAAAAAGTAAACAGAAAAATTCTAAATTTCTGGCAGCCTGGCAGGGGCCATTTCGAATTATAGATAAAGTCTCTCCTGTAGTGTATAAAATTTTGAAAAATGAAGGTGAAACAGCAATAGAGCAGTTTGTCCATGTAAATCAAATCAAACCATGCCATCCCAGACATGAGATCAGGCAGCTTGAGCATGTGGAAACGGATAGAGTCCCTTGAGAAAATAAATGGGTGTGATCAGGAGGCAGTGACAAAGAAGTTAAAAAAAAGTTGATTGTTATGATGGCACATAAACACTGTAATATATGTGAAAATATATAATATAAATAAATAAATAAATAAATAAATAAATAAATAAATAAATGCACATATAACGGAAGCTCGTGGTTGGTGTGCAGAGAGAAAGTGTATTAAATATTGAATGCTGTTTTATATGTGTTTGTTTTCTTTTAACTTGTGTTTAATTTCAGAAAAAAGAAAAAAAAAACGAGGTATTTTTACCAAGCATGTTTTATTTTTGGCAAAAGGATGAAGTTAGTATTGTGCTATGTACTTAATCTGTTTATTTTCTATTTTGATTTAGACAATTAACATTATTTGATCGGAGGTTCCGGGATCAGAGGCCACGGGAGACGATGGAGTCATGGAGTCCCCTGGATGAAGACCAAAAGATGCCTGCCTCCAGGTGGAGGTGAAGACAAAATAACCGGAATGCCAAAAGAGATGACTACTGTGGATTCAAGATTGCCAAGATGAAAGAGTACTCGAATGAACCGAATAACATCGCTGGTCGGGACATACCAAAAGAGACAAAGCAAAAGTTCCGGCATATGAAGTTCCACGTATTTATTATTTTAATTATTTATTTTAACTTGTTATATTACTTATTTGTTTTAGTTAGTTGTTTTATTTCATTGTTTTTTAATTGACTTGGAAAATTTAAACTTAAAGTAATGCCACTTCCACTGAGAAGGCAAATGTGGAACATTTTATGAACTGATGGACTCAGATGAAATGTTGATTGCAAATTTTCATTGATGCACATGAATATTCATTTTGTTGGATTGCTATATTGTAAAAAAATAGAACAAGTTGTTTTTAGGAATTGGCTTGGATTATAGCCAAGTTCTAAAAACAAAAGGAGGGTATATGTAAGGATATTTGGCGTGTTACAGTACACAGTACAGCAATACTGCACAAGTAGCACAAATTTTTTTGCAGCACCACCACCACAAGGGTGCGGTGCATTGCTATATGGGTTAGCAGATTAACAAGGAAAGACAGACTATTCAGTAAAAAACGATTTTAACATATAAGATGCAAATCTATTTTTACAGTTAAAAGCACACGTGTTCATTTAAAAATGCACACTATTTTTCACCTGAAATGCCTATATTGCTAGAGACACATTTGAAAATTAACAGCTAACCTATTAACCATTAACCTGACTAATAAAACCTTATTTTAATATAACCCACTAATAAAATGTGTTCTCTACTGCAGAATTAGGCATACTCTGAAAACCATTTAAATGAGTGTGCAGATTTTTTCTCTTCTCTGCCTGATTCTCCGTGTTGTTGTGCACAGTAACTGCAGGAAGGAGGAAGTCAGATTTGCAACAATTGGAAATGTATAAGCGAAGCTATTGTTGAAGAGTAGGAGGATGAGAGATGATGGATTTCATTGGGACACGTCATAAAGAGGGCTGAGAGGAAAGTTTTAGTGGGCAGTATCAGGGAAAAAGACAGGCAGACATCTTTCTGCACTACTGGGGAGAAGACCTGGCTGTGGGGTCCTGACTGAATGCAGATTCCTGTGTCCTGCTGCAGTCGACATTGGGGAGAGCTGAAAGAAAAACCTGTCCACTGGCTGAGGCAGTCCTATCTGAAAAAGCTGAGAATTCCAGGCAATGACCCCGGCTTGAGAAGGCAAGCGTTCCTTTTTGCTGGAGTTAATCCAAGAGAGCCACATTCACAGAGAGAAGCCTCTGAACAGATAAGGTAATTACCTAACTGGGGGAGCTGTGTGTGTGCACGAAAATATGCAGTCAGTGTAGAAAAATGAAAGTCCCGTGCGTGTCTTAATCAAGTGCTAATGTTGCAATTTAAGTTCTGTTCTCCGCCACTATAATTGCAGTGTGTCATAGAAAATGCTTTGATTGTGCCATTTTATTGCTGTAAAGAATGAGATCGTGTTAAATACAACTTTTATAATACAGAAAAATATTTGAAAACAGACGGATGGTGTACTCATTACAATGCTGATGATGTGGGGAGATTTTTAAACAGTGCAATGGTCATTTTAAGACAGATGTGTGCATGTCAGAATCAGTATGAATAATTGTGAGTGACTGTAGTATAGCTTGTTGGAGGTATATGAGCCAACGGGAAGAGAGACTCTCTGAACATAGCTCCCTACCGTATATAAGGTAGTGGAAATTACCACAAGACTACCACATATAGCTCTCTGTCGTAAATAAGTCAGTGAGTTTGCCCATGGTGGCGCACCAACACTATCACTGGAAAATGTGGTATCCCTAGAATGCAGGTCTGAGGCCTCTCTAGTGATCACACGAAAAATCTAAGCGAAGATAAGGGATTCTGGACATTGGGGCCACAAATAAAACAAGGGAATTATGCTCACCAAAATACCACCAACCGCGTATACCAAATATGCAGGTCTGGGTGCTGAAATAATGCATGCCCATTGTATTATGGTTGCACATGGCCAAATCTGAATACAAAGAGTGATTATTGCTAAGTTATTTTCCGGCGGTAATAAAATACCGTCAGGCCCCAAATCTCCACAAAATACCCTACAGGAGGTCCTGATAGGGACGAATTCAGTAAAGGCCAACGTGAGTGCCCATCTCTGGAAGGCCTAAGGAGACAGGCCTGCTCCCAGCTTGAGGGTGAACCTCCTGGGACGCATAGGATTTATTGGGAAGGTGGACTCCTGTATAGTGAGCCCACAGAGTCTACAGAAGGAGACCATAGGAGGTTGGTGGTTCCCCTTGCTGTTAGGCCCTTCCTCCTGCAGTTGGCGCATGAAGTGCTCCTTGCTGGTCACCTTGGTATTAAGAGGAGCAAGCAAAGGTTATCCATGCACTTCTACTGGCCCAAGATGGGGGTGCAAGTAGAAAGTCACTGCAGGAGTTGTGCCTCCTGCCAGTTATCTGGTAAGGTTGGCTCGACAATCCAAGCTCCGTTGGTACCGCTCCCAGTTGTGGGGGTACCATTTGAAAGGGTAGGGATCGACATCGTTGGTCCCCTTGACCCGCAAACATCCTCGGGCAATAGGTTTATCCTGGTGCTGGTCGACCATGCAACCAGATATCCTGAGGCCATCCCATTGAAAAATGTAACTGCCAAGTCAGTTGCAAAAGCTTTACTTGGCATATTTACTAGGGTTGGCTTCCCTAAAGAAGTTGTGTCAGATTGTGGCAGCAACTTTATGTCAAAGTATATGCAGGCTATGTGGAAAGAATGTGGGGTCACCTACAAGTTCTCTTCTGCATACCACCCCCAGACCAATGGTCTGGTGGAACGTTTCAACAGAACGTTAAAAAGCATGATTGGGGCTCTGGAGAAGCTTCAGAGAAGACAATGGGATCTTCTTTTACCATGCTTACTGTTTGCCTACCGAGAGGTACCACAGGAGGGTGTTGGCTTCAGCCCCTTCAAACTTCTGTTTGGTCATCCTGTACGGGGACCCTGTTAATAAGTAAATGACCACACTTCACTGCAATCCTTGTCTTTAGTGAGGATTTATTTAGTTAGTTCATCCAAGAGAAAGGCCCCAGGCTGCAACATTCCAAGAATTCCTCGCTCGCTTGGTCGACTATTCGTTCACCTGACAGCCGGGTTCCATTCAAAGATAAACAACTGCAAGCCGCAGCCGTGTGTGTAACGGCAAGACAGTGAGTAATTAAGGTAATGGCAATCCAAATAGTGAGTGACCTCAGGTGGGACCTCTGCTGGTGTTGTCAGCGCAGTCTCTCGTAGTTGCAAATCACAAACCACAAATCAACCTCCTCAGTATTCGTGCTCTGCTCCAGGATTCCTTCGTGGTTCACTTCACTCCCAGGCACTGACTTTTTCCTCAAAATTCGTACTCCGCTCCAGGATAACGGCCGTGTTTCTCGCCGGCTATTACACATGTAGTGTGCCGCTCCGTCCGGTTGCATCCAAACTGTAATCAATATTGCTGCTGCTGGGGGCCTTTTCTCCTTGGCCCAATCCTCGTCGCCAATGTTAATAAGTAAATGACCACACTTCACTGCAATCCTTGTCTTTAGTGAGGATTTATTTAGTTAGTTCATCCAAGAGAAAGGCCCCCAGCTGTGGGCTGTCCTCCTGGTCTCAATCCTCTCTCTGATGCTCGAATCTGGAACCCTTGCTTAATCATAACAACAAAGATTCTTTGGTAACTAGGTTACATGGCAGCAGCTGAAATGATGTAAGTATAAACACATTGATGTAAGTCTAAACACCTCCTAACAGACCCTTAGCCATAGTCAAAGAGGGATGGGAGATGCCCACTCCCCCTGTTACTACCAACGTAGTTGATTATGTGCTAAGGCTCAGAAAACGGATGGTACTTCTGATGGGCTTGGCTAGTGATAAATTGAAGGCAGGACAAGCACTGGTGAAACATTGGTACGACCAGAAAGCTTCCCTCATCAACTTTACACCTGGTCAGCAAGTCCTGATCATGAATCCCATAAGGCCTTGAGCTTTACAGGACAAATGGTCAGGCTCTTACACAGTGGTGGAGCCCCTGGGTGAGGTTAACTATTTAGTGGACCTTGGAAGGCCTGGACAGGCTCCAAAAGTGTTTCACGTGAATAGGCTGAAGGCTTTCGTCCCAAGAGTCGAAATCGCAGCACTGTTACTGGCTTCAGATGTTGAGGAAGAGGAGTCTGAACCTCTCCCCGACCTGTTCCAAAGCGGTCCTTCAGATAGCTCCTTTGAGGGAGTCCGAGGGGCCCCTCACCTGACTTCTGATCAGCAGGCTGAGGTGAAAAGTTTGCTTAGGCAGTTTTCCCCCCTGTTTTCACAGTCGCCTGGTTTGACACCTTGGTGCAAACATAACATAGACACAGGAGACAGTGTACCTACCAAAAGTAGGGGATACAGGATGTCAGACAAAGTACGGTCTTATATTAAGACCGAGGTCAACAAGATGTTAGACCTTGGGGTGATTGAACCCTCTAGTAGTCCTTGGTCCAGCCCTGTGGTTTTCGTTCCAAAGGCAGGCACTTCTGAATTGAGGTTCTGGTGGATTACAGGGCTCTGAATGCTGTCACCAAGACAGATGCACACCCCTTGCCTCGAACAGATGAGCTGGTGGATACTTTGGGTGCCTCCAAGTACCTCAGCACGTTTGACCTCACTGCTGGCTATTGGCAAATAGCTTTAGCAGAACATGCCAAGGAGAAGACGGCGTTTTCTACTCCAGACGGCCTTTACCAATTCCGGGTAATGCCGTTCGGGTTGAAGAATGCACCTGCCACTTTCCAGAGGCTTGTGCATCATGTTTTGAATGGGTTGGACGAATTCTGTCTTGCATATCTGGACGATATTGCAGTTTTCAGTGCCACCTGGGAAGACCATGTGAAACACCTCGGGATTGTGCTCCAGGCTCTTCAGAAAGCACACTTGATCATAAAGGCTAGTAAATGCCAGATTGGACAAGGCTCAGTGTTTTACCTTGGACATGAAGTAGGTGGAGGGAGGATACAGCCTCTACCCAGTAAAGTACAAGCAATACAAGACTGGCCTACCCCCACTACACAAACCCAAGTGAGAGCCTTCTTAGGACTCACGGGGTATTACCGCAATTTTGTGGCAGACTATGGCACCATAGCTGCCCCTCTGACTGCCCTCACAACTCTGAAGAAACCCAAGAAGGTAACTTGGACCGACGAGTGTGAGAAGGCCTTCAATGGCTTAAAAGACTCCTTGTGCCTGGCCCCTGTCCTCAGGGCCCCTGATTATCAAAGACCTTTTATCGTGCAGACGGACGCCTCTGACACTGGGATAGGAGCTGTACTATCGCAAGTAGATGAGAAGGGTAAGGAACACCCTATTGGTTTTATTAGTCACCAGTTTAAGGACAGAGAGCTCAGATGGTCTACGGTACAGAAAGAATGTTTCTCTGTTGTGTGGGCCCTAAGGAAGCTGAGGCCCTACCTCTATGGGACCCACTTCACTGTGCAAACTGACCATAAGCCCTTAAAGTGGCTAATAAACATGAAGGGGGAGAATCCAAAGTTGCTTAGGTGGTCCATAAGTCTACAAGGCTTCGACTTCACTATTGAGCATAGACCAGGTGTCCAACATAGCAATGCTGATGGGTTGTGCAGAATGTTTAACCGACCTGAACAAGAGACTCATCCAGGGGTGGATTAGTTCCCCCTGTCCATAGTCTGGGAGGGGTGAGTGTTAGGAAAGATTTCGTAATTGTAGGTAATTTTCCTTCCATGTGGCAACCCCTAAACTTTTTGCTGTTGTTTTTCACCTTGTTCTCGACTTTGCCAGAGAAGTGCAGCCTTCTGCCGCACTCCTCTGGGCTTTCGCTCCTTTCTTACGGGGAAACTGTCATGCCCTTAAGACAGTCAGTACCAGGAAACGCTCGTTTCCGTAGTTTCTTTTATCATGTTGCGGCTTTCGTGCAACATGACACAAGAGGGCACTGTAAGATAAGTTACTGCTCTCTTGGGTCTCTAGCCTTCTACAGGCCCTAGATACTCTTCCAGGATTGTAACTGATCGGTGCAAGTGATTCACGGACGGGAATGGTGGCAGCGATCGTTTATTGTGTTTTGAGCTCCTTTTGGCGTTCTAAGCGCGTTTCTCGCGCTTAACCCAAAATGGTGGCCTAGAGCCCAAAATGGCCAGACCACGAGGCTCCTTTGTCCTGTCCGCTGACCATCTTGCTCCCTTCACCTTCCCCAGGTCGAGCCGACCTGGGGCCTTCCTTATTTGGGCATGTACTTTCCCGCGAAACACAGATGCTTTCGCGGGCTTCTACATGTCTTGTGTGTGCCTCCAGGATGTGGGCTGGGATGTCTGGTCCCAATACACATCCTGGGTGCCAGAGAGTCTAGGGTGGTGTGAATGCCTGGGACCACCGTGGTCCGTGATAGGTCCACGAATGGTGTGAGTGTTGATGAGCGGATCTCCCATTGGGTCCCCTCCGTTTTGGCGCGAAGGGAACCGTGGATAAGAGGGGGCTGGAAACACCACTACCATGTCGATCTCCTGAGTTCTCACGAACGAAGGAATACAGGAGCCAAGTATCCTGCAACCAAGAGGCTGAACCGAGGAATCGCTGGTGACCCGCTGAAGGACTGCTCCTCTGCACTGCTGTCGCCTTGTGAAACCCTTTTCACCTTTGATCGAACCAGAAGGCCTGTACTGGTACTTCGACCCTTGGAATAGCGGGGACAGCTATTCTCGGCATCTTCACCATCTCCTGCTAGTAAGCCTTCGGAAGCGTCTCTGGGCCATCCAGCAGACTGACCAGCCTACACAGGAGTCTTGCTCTGTAACCGCCGCCAGGTTGTGTAGTATATCGAGTCCTTGTCACTCTCACATGATTCGTACACTTGGCGTTCCCAGGTCTGAAGTGAGTAGTGTACATTTGGCTCAGATACACACCGCCGCTCCGTTGCCCTGCTGTGGTAACAAACTGTGCGGGTTCCTTCGTTTGGGACGTCTTTTACTCAACTCTGCTGCTGCAGACTCAATACGACGACGAGACATTGAGATATCACATCTCATGCTATAGGAAGGGTCTCAGGATTGGAATGGGAAGGACTTGGATATCACATCTCATGCTATAGGCAGGGTCTCAGGTTTGGAAAGGGAAGGAGTTGGATATCACATTTCATTTTAGAGGTAGGATCTCAGGTTTGGTATTAGAGGCATTGAGATATCACATCTCATGCTATCAGAGGGGTCTCAGGATTGGAATGGGAAGGAGTTGGATATCACATCTCATGTTATAGGAAGGATCTCAGGTTTGGTATTAGAAGCATTGAGATATCACATCTCATGCTATCGGAAGTATCTCAGGTTTGGTATTAGAGGCATTGAGATATCACATTTCATGCTATCATAAGGGTCTCAGTATTGGAATGGGAAGGAGTTGGATATCACATCTCATGCTAAAGGGAGGGTCTCAGGTTTGGAAGGGGAAGGAATTGAATATCACATCACATGTTATAGGAAGGATCTCAGGTTTGATATTAGAGGCATTGAGATATCACATCTCATGCTATCGGAAGGGTCTCAGGATTGGAATGGGAAGGAGTTGGATATCACATCTCATGCTATAGGAAGGGTCTCATGTTTGGAATTGGAAGGAGTTGGATATCACATCTCATGTTATAGGAAGGGTCTCAGGTTTGGTATAAGCATTGAGATATCACATCTCTGCTATCGGAAGTGTCTCAGGATTGGAATGGGAAGGAGTTGGATATCCCATCTCATGTTATAGGACGGGTCTCAGGTTTGTTATTAGAATCATTGAGATATCATATTGCATGCTATAGGAAGGGTCTAAGGATTGGAATGGGAAGGACTTGGATATCACATCTCATGCTATAGGAAGGGTCTCAGGTTTGGTATAAGCATGGAGATATCACTTCTCATGCTATAGGAAGTGTCTCAGGATTGGAATGGGAAGGATTTGGATATCACATCTCATGCTATAGGAAGGGTCTCAGGTTTGGTATAAGCATGGAGATATCACTTCTCATGCTATAGGAAGGGTCTCAGGATTGGAATGGGAAGTAGTTGGATATCACATCTCATGCTAAAGGGAGGGTCTCAGGATTGGAAGGGGAAGGATTTGGATATTACATCTCGTGTTGTAGGAATGATCTCAGGTTTCGTATTAGAAGCATTCAGATATCACATCTCATGTTATCGGAAGGATCTCAGGTTTGGTATTAGAAGCATTGAGATATCAAATCTCATGCTATAGGAAGGGTCGCAGGATTGGAATGGGAAGGAGTTCGATATCACATCTCATGCTATGGGAAGGGTCTCAGGATTGGAATGGGAAGGAGTTTTATATGACATCTCATGCCATAGGAATGATCTCAGGTTTGGTATTAGAAGCATTGAGACATAACATCTCATGTTATAGGAAGGGTCTCAGGATTGGAATGGGAAGGAGTTGGATATCACATCTCATGCTATAGGAAGGGTCTCAGGTTTGGTATAAGTATTGAGATATCACATCTCATGCTATAGGAAGGGTCTCAGGATTGGAATGGGAAGGAGTTGTATATGACATCTCATGCCACAGGAAGGGTCTCAGGTTTGGTATAAGCATTGAGATATCACATCTCTGCTATTGGAAGGGTCTCAGGATTGGAATGGGAAGGAGTTGGATATCCCATCTTACGTTATAGGAAGGGTCTCAGGTTCGGTATTAGAAGCATTGAGATATCACATCTCATGCTATAGGAAGGGTCTCAGGATTGGAATGGGAAGGACTTGGATATCACATCTCATTCTATAGGGAGGGTCTCACGTTTGGAAAGGGAAGGAGTTGGATGTCACATTTCATGTTAGATGTAGGATCTCAGGTTTGGTATTAGAGGCATTGAGATATCACATCTCATGCTATCAGAAGGGTCTCAGGATTGGAATGGGAAGGAGTTTGATATCACATCTCATGCTAAAGGGAGGGTCTCAGGAATGGAAGGGGAAGGATTTGGATATCACATCTCATGTTATAGGAAGGATCTCAGGTTTGGTATTAGAAGCATTGAGATATCACATCTCATGCTATCGGAAGGATCTCAGGTTTGGTATTAGAGGCATTGAGATATCACATCTCATGCTAAAGGGAGGGTCTCAGATTTGGAAGGGGAAGGATTTGGATATCACATCTCTTGTTATAGGAAGGATCACAGGTTTGGTATTAGAAGCATTGAGATATCACATCTCATGCTATGGGAAGGGTCTCAGGATTGGAATGGGAAGGAGTTGGATATCGCATCTCATGCTATAGGAAGGGTCTCAGGTTTGGAACGGGAAGGAGTTAAATATCAGATCTCATGTTATAGTAAGAGTCTCAGGTTTGGTATAAGCATTGAGATTTCACATCTCTGCTATCGGAGGTGTCTCAGGATTGGGATGGGAAGGAATTGGATATCACATCTCATGCTATAGGAAGGGTATCAGGTTTGGAACGGGAAGGAGTTGGATATCCCATCTCATGTTATAGGACGGGTCTCAGTTTTGATATTAGAAGCATTGAGATATCACATCACATGCTGTAGGAAGGGTCTCAGGTTTGGAATGAGAAGGATTTAGATATCACATCTCATGTCATAGGAAGGATCTCAGGTTTGGTATAAGCATTGAGATATCACATCTCTGCTATTGGAAAGGTCTCAAGATTGGAATGGGAAGGACTTGGATATCACAATTCATGTTATAGGAAGGGTCTCAGGTTTGGTATTAGAAGCATTGAGATATGACATCTCATGCTATAGGAAGGGTCTCAGGATTGGAATGGGAAGGACTTGGATATCACATCTCATGTTATAGGAAGGGTCTCAGGTTTGGTATTAGAAGCATTGAGATATCACATCTCATGCTATAGGAAGGGTCTCAGGAGTGGAGTGGGAAGGAGTTGGATATCACATCTCATGATAAAGGAAGGGTCTAAGGTTTGGAAGGGGAAGGATTTGGATATCACATCTCATGTTATTGGACTGGTCTCAGGTTTGGTATTAGAAGCATTGAGATATCAAGTCTCATGGTATAGGACGGGAGTTTGATATCACATCTCATGCCATGGTATGGGTCTCAGGTTTTGTAGAAGCATTGGGATATCACATCTCATGCTATCGGAAGGATATCAGGATTAGATTTGGAAGGAGTTGGATATCCCATCTCATGCTATAGGAAGGGTCTCAGGTTGGAATGGGAAGGAGTTGGATATCACATCTCATGTTATCGGAAGGGTCTCAGGATTGGAATGGGAAGGACTTGGATATCACATCTCATGCTGTAGGAAGGCTCTCAGGTTTGGAAAGGGAAGGAATTGGATATCACATTTCATGTTAGAGGTAGGATCTCAGGTTTGGTATTAGAGGCATTGAGATATCACATCTCATGCTATCAGAAGGGTATCAGGATTGGAATGGGAAGGAATTGGATATCACATCTCATGCTAAAGGGAGGGTCTCAGGTTTGGTATTAGAAGCATTGAGATATCACATCTCATGCTATCGGAAGGATCTCAGGTTTGGTATTAGAAGCATTGAGATATCACATCTCATGCTATAGGAAGGGTCTCAGGATTGGAATGGGAAGGAGTTGGATATCACATCTCATGTTATAGGAAGGATCTCAGGTTTGGTATTAGAAGCATTGAGATATCACATCTCATGCTATAGGAAGGGTCTCAGGATTGGAATGGGAAGGAGTTGGATATCACATCTCATGCTAAAGGAAGGGTCTCAGTTTTGGTAGAAGCATTGAGATATCACATCTCATGCTATAGGAAGGGTCTCAGGATTGGAATGGGAAGGAGTTGGATATCACATCTCATGCTATGGGAAGGGTCTCAGGTTTGGTATAAGCATTGAAATATCACATCTCTGCTATCGGAAGGGTCTCAGGATTGGAATGGGAGGAGCTGGATATCACATCTCATGCTAAAGGAAGGGTCTCAGGTTTGGAAGGGGAAGGATTTGGATATCACATCTCATGTTATAGGACGGGTCTCAGGTTTGGTATTAGAAGCATTGTGATATCACATCTCATGCTATAGGATGTGTCTCAGGATTGGAATGGGAAGGAGTTGGATATCACATCTCATGCTATAGGAAGGGTTTCAGGTTTGGTAGAAGCATTGAGATATCACATCTCATGCTATAGGAAGAGTCTCAGGTTTGGGAAGGGAAGGATTTGGATTTCACATCTCATGTTATAGGATGGTTCTCATGTTTGGTTTTTGAAGCATTGAGATATCACATCTCATGCTATCGGAAGGGTCTCAGGTTTGGAATGGGAAGGAGTTGGATATCACATCTCATGTTATAGGAAGGGTCTCAGGTTTGGAATGGGAAGGAGTTGGATATGACATCTCTTGTTATAGGGAGGGTCTCAGGATTTGAATGGTAAGGAGTTGGATATCACATCTCATGCTATAGGAAGGGTCTCAGGTTGGAATGGGAAGGAGTTGGATATCACATCTCATGTTATATACAGGAAGGGTCTCAGGATTGGAATGGGAAGGATTTGGATATCACATCTCTTGCTATAGGAAGGGTCTCAGGTTTTTTATTAGAAACATTGAGATATCACATCTCATGCTATAGGAAGTGTTTTAGGATTGGAATGGGAAGTATTTGGATATCACATCTCATGCTAAAGGAAGGGTCTCAGGTTTGGAAGGGGAAGGATTTGGATATCACATCTCATCCAATAGGAAGGGTCTCAGGTTTGGAATGGGAAGGAATTGGATATCACATCTCATGTTATAGGAAGGGTCTCAGGTTTTTTATTAGAAACATTGAGATATCACATCTCATGTTATAGGACGGTTCCCAGGTTTGGTATTAGAAGCATTGAGATATCACATCTCATGGTATAGGAAGGGTCTCAGGGTTGGAATGGGAAGGAGTTGGATATCACATCTCATCCAATAGGAAGGGTCTCAGGTTTGGAATGGGAAGGAATTGGATATCACATCTCATGTTATAGGAAGGATCTCAGGTTTGGTATTAGAAGCATTGAGATATCACATCTCATGCTATAGGAAGGGTCTCAGGATTGGAATGTGAAGGATTTGGATATCACATCTCATGCTAAAGGAAGGGTCTCAGGTTTGGTAGAAGCATTGAGATATCACATCTCATGCTATAGGAAGGGTCTCAGGATTTGAATGGCAAGGAGTTGGATATCACATCTCACGCCATAGGAAGGGTCTCAGGTTTGGTATAAGCATTGAGATATCACATCTCTGCTATCGGAAGGTTCTCAGGATTGGATTGGGAAGGAGTTGGATATCCCTTCTCATGCTATAGGAAGTGTCTCAGGTTGGAATGGGAAGGAGTTGAATATCACATCTCATGTTATAGGAAGGGTCTCAGGATTGGAATGGGAAGGATTTGGATATCACATCTCTTGCTATAGGAAGGGTCTCAGGATTGGAATGGGAAGGATTTGGATATCACATCTCATGTCATAGGAAGGATCTCAGGTTTGGTATTAGAAGCATTGATATATCACATCTCATGCTATAGGAATGGTCTCAGGATTGGAAGGGGACGGATTTGGGTATCACATCTCATGTTATAGGACCGGTCTCAGGTTTGGTATTTGAAGCATTGAGATATCAAGTCTCATGGTATAGGACGGGTCTCGGAATTGGAATGAGAAGGAGTTGGATATCACATCTCAAGCTATAGGGAGGGTCTCATGATTGGAATGGGAAGGAGTTGGATATCACATCTCATGTTATAGGAAGGGTCTCAGGATTGGAATGGGAAGGACTTGGATATCACATCTCATTCTATAGGAAGGCTCTCAGGGTTGGAAGGGGAAGGAGTTGGATATCACATTTCATTTTAGAGGTAAGATCTCAGGTTTGGTTTTAGAGGCATTGAGATATAACATCTCATGCCATCAGAAGGGTCTCAGGATTGGAATAGGAAGGAGTTGGATATCAAATCTCATGCTAAAGGGATGGTCTAAGGTTTGGAAGGGGAGGGATTTGGACATCATATCTCATGTTATTGGAAGGATCTCAGGTTTGGTATTAGAAGCATTGAGATATCACATCTCATGCTATCGGAAGGGTCTTAGGTTTGGTATAAGCATTGAGATATCACATCTCTGCTATCGGAAGGGTCTCAGGATTGGAATGGGAAGGATTTGGATATCACATCTCATGTTATTGGACCGGTCTCAGGTTTGGTATTAGAAGCATTGAGATATCAAGTCTCATGGTATAGGACGGGAGTTTGATATCACATCTCATGCCATGGTATGGGTCTCAGGTTTTGTAGAAGCATTGGGATATCACATCTCATGCTATCGGAAGGGTATCAGGATTGGATTTGGAAGGAGTTGGATATCCCATCTCATGCTATAGGAAGGGTCTCAGGTTGGAATAGAAGGAGTTGGATATCACATCTCATGTTATAGGAAGGGTCTCAGGATTGGAATGGGAAGGAGTTGGATATCACATTTCATGTTAGAGGTAGGATCTCAGGTTTGGTATTAGAGGCATTGAGATATCACATCTCATGCTATCAGAAGGGTATCAGGATTGGAATGGGAAGGAATTGGATATCACATCTCATGCTAAAGGGAGGGTCTCAGGTTTGGAATGGGAAGGATTTGGATATCACATCTCATGTTATAGGAAGGACCTTAGGTTTGGTATTAGAAGCATTGAGATATCACATCTCATGCTATAGGAAGGGTCTCGGGATTGGAATGGGAAGGAGTTGGATATCACATCTCATGCTAAAGGGAGGGTCTCAGGTTTGGAAGGGGAAGGATTTGGATATCACATCTCATGTTATAGGAAGGATCTCAGGTTTTGTATTAGAAGCATTGAGATATCACATCTCATACTATCGGAAGTATCTCAGTTTTATTATTAGAGGCATTGAGATATCACATCTCATGCTATCGTAAGGGTCTCAGGATTGGAATGGGAAGGAGTTGGATATCACATCTCATGCTAAAGGGAGGGTCTCAGGTTTGGAAGGGGAAGGATTTGAATATCACATCACATGTTATAGGAAGGATCTCAGGTTTGGTATTAGAAGCATTGAGATATCACATCACATGCTATAGGAAGGGTCTCAGGTTTGGAACGGGAAGGAGTTGGATATCACATCTCATGTTTAAGGAAAGATCTCAGGTTTGGTATTAGAAGCATTGAGACATCACATCTCTGCAATCGGAAGTGTCTCAGGATTAGGATGGGAAGGAGTTGGATATCACATCTCATGTTATAGGAAAGATCTCAGGTTTGGTATTAGAAGCATTGAGACATCACATCTCATGTTATAGGAAGGGTCTCATGATTGGAATGGGAAGAAGTTGGATATCACATCTCATGCTATAGGAAGGGTCTCAGGTTTGGTAGAAGCATTGAGATATCACATCTCATGCTATAGGAACGGTCTCAGGATTGGAATGGGAAGGACTTGGATATCCCATCTCATGCTATAGGCAGGGTCTCAGGTTTGGAAAGGGAAGGAGTTGGATGTCACATTTCATGTTAGAGGTAGGATCTCAGGTTTGGTATTAGAGGCATTGAGATATCACATCTCATGCTATCCGAAGGGTCTCAGGATTGGAATGGGAATGAGTTGGATATCACATCTCATGCTAAAGGGAGGGTCTCAGGTTTGGCAGGGGAAGGATTTGGATATCACATCTCATGTTATAGGAAGGATCTCAGGTTTGGTATTAGAAGCATTGAGATATCACATCTCATGCTATCGGAAGTATCTCAGGTTTGGTATTAGAGGCATTGAGATATCACATCTCATGCTATCATAAGGGTCTCAGGATTGGAATGGGAAGGAGTTGGATATCACATCTCATGCTAAAGGGAGGGTCTCAGGTTTGGAAGGGAAAGGATTTGAATATCACATCACATGTTATAGGAAGGATCTCAGGTTTGGTATTAGAGGCTTTGAGATATCACATCTCATGCTATCGGAAGGGTCTCAGGATTGGAATGGGAAGGAGTTGGATATCACATCTCATGCTATAGGAAGGGTCTCAGGTTTGGAACGGGAAGGAGTTGGATATCACATCTCATGTTATAGGAAGGGTCTCAGGTTTGGTATAAGCATTGAGATATCACATCTCTGCAATCGGAAGTGTCTCAGGATTGGAACGGGAAGGAGTTGGATATCCCATCTCATGTTATAGGACTGGTCTCAGGTTTGGTATTAGAAGCATTGAGATATCACATCGCATGCTGTAGGAAGGGTCTCAGGTTTGGAATGGGAAGGAATTGGATATCACATCTCATGTCATAGGAAGGATCTCAGGTTTGGTATTAGAAGCATTGAGATATCACATCTCATGCTATAGGAATGGTCTCAGGATTGGAATGGGAAGGAGTTGGATATTACATTCTTGCTATGGGAAGGGTCTCATGTTTGGAATTGGAAGGAGTTGGATATCACATATGCTATAGGAAGGGTCTCAGGTTTGGAATGGGAAGGAGTTGGATATCACATCTCATGTTATAGGAAGGGTCTCAGGTTTGGTATAAGCATTGAGATATCACATCTCTGCTATCGGAAGTGTCTCAGGATTGGAATGGGAAGGAGTTGGATATCCCATCTCATGTTATAGGACGGGTCTCAGGTTTGTTATTAGAATCATTGAGATATCATATTGCATGCTATAGGAAGGGTCTAAGGATTGGAATGGGAAGGACTTGGATATCACATCTCATGCTATAGGTAGGCTCTCAGGTTTGGAAAGGGAAGGAGTTGGATATCACATTTCATGTTACAGGAAGGATCTCAGGTTTGGTATTAGAGGCATTGAGATATCACATCTCATGCTATAGGAAGGGTCTCAGGATTGGAATGGGAAGGAGTTGGATATCACATCTCATGCTATAGGAAGGGTCTCAGGTTTGGTATAAGCATTGAGATATCACATCTCATGCTATAGGAAGGGTCTCAGGATTGGAATGGGAAGGATATGTATATGACATCTCATGCCATAGGAACGGTCTCAGGTTTGGTATAAGCATTGAGATATCACATCTCTGCTTTTGGAAGGGTCTCAGGATTGGAATCGGAAGGAGTTGGATATCCCATCTCATGTTATAGGAAGAGTCTCAGGTTTGGTATTAGAAGCATTGAGATATCACATCTCATGCTATAGGAAGTGTCTCAGGATTGGAATGGGAAGGAATTGGATATCACATCTCATGCTATAGGGAGGGTCTCAAGTTTGATATTAGAAGCATTGAGATATCACATCTCATGCTATAGGAAGGGTCTCAGGATTGGAATGGAAGGAGTTGGATATCACATCTCATGTTATAGGAAGGATCTCAGGTTTGGTATTAGAAGCATTGAGACATCACATCTCATGCTATAGGAAGGGTCTCAGGATTGTAATGGGAAGGAGTTGGATATCACATCTCATGCTATATGAAGAGTCTCAGGTTTGGTATAAGCATTGAGATATCACATCTCATGCTATAGGAAGGGTCTCAGGATTGGAATGGGAAGGAGTTGTATATGACATCTCATGCCGTAGGAAGGGTCTCAGGTTTGGTATAAGCATTGAGATATCACATCTCTGCTATCGGAAGGGTCTCAGGATTGGAATGGGAAGGAGTTGGATATCCCATCTCATGTTATAGGACGGGTCTCAGGTTTGTTATTAGAATCATTGAGATATCATATTGCATGCTATAGGAAGGGTTAAGGATTGGAATTGGAAGGACTTGGATATCACATCTCATGCTATAGGTAGGCTCTCAGGTTTGGAAAGGGAAGGAGTTGGATATCACATTTCATGTTAGAGGAAGGATCTCAGGTTTGGTATTAGAGGCATTGAGATATCACATCTCATGCTATAGGAAGGGTCTCAGGATTGGAATGGGAAGGAGTTAGATATCACATCTCATGCTATAGGAAGGGTCTCAGGTTTGGTATAAGCATTGAGATATCACATCTCATGCTATAGGAAGGGTCTCAGGATTGGAATGGGAAGGATATGTATATGACATCTCATGCCATAGGAAGGGTCTCAGGTTTGGTATAAGCATTGAGATATCACATCTGTGCTTTTGGAAGGGTCTCAGGATTGGAATGGGAAGGAGTTGGATATCCCATCTCATGTTATAGGAAGAGTCTCAGGTTTGGTATTAGAAGCATTGAGATATCACATCTCATGCTATAGGAAGTGTCTCAGGATTGGAATGGGAAGGACTTGGATATCACATCTCATGCTATAGGGAGGGTCTCAAGTTTGATATTAGAAGCATTGAGATATCACATCTCATGCTATAGGAAGGGTCTCAGGATTGGAATGGAAGGAGTTGGATATCACATCTCATGTTTTAGGAAGGATCTCAGGTTTGGTATTAGAAGCATTGAGACATCACATCTCATGCTATAGGAAGGGTCTCAGGATTGGAATGGGAAGGAGTTGGATATCACATCTCATGCTAAAGGGAGGGTCTCAGGTTTGGAAGGGGAAGGATTTGGATATCACATCTCATGTTATAGGAAGGATCTCAGGTTTTGTATTAGAAGCATTGAGACATCACATCTCATGCTATAGGAAGGGTCTCAGGATTGTAATGGGAAGGAGTTGGATATCACATCTCATGCTATATGAAGAGTCTCAGGTTTGGTATAAGCATTGAGATATCACATCTCATGCTATAGGAAGGGTCTCAGGATTGGAATGGGAAGGAGTTGTATATGACATCTCATGCCGTAGGAAGGGTCTCAGGTTTGGTATAAGCATTGAGATATCACATCTCTGCTATCGGAAGGGTCTCAGGATTGGAATGGGAAGGAGTTGGATATCCCATCTCATGTTATAGGACGGGTCTCAGGTTTGTTATTAGAATCATTGAGATATCATATTGCATGCTATAGGAAGGGTTAAGGATTGGAATTGGAAGGACTTGGATATCACATCTCATGCTATAGGTAGGCTCTCGGGTTTGGAAAGGGAAGGAGTTGGATATCACATTTCATGTTAGAGGAAGGATCTCAGGTTTGGTATTAGAGGCATTGAGATATCACATCTCATGCTATAGGAAGGGTCTCAGGATTGGAATGGGAAGGAGTTAGATATCACATCTCATGCTATAGGAAGGGTCTCAGGTTTGGTATAAGCATTGAGATATCACATCTCATGCTATAGGAAGGGTCTCAGGATTGGAATGGGAAGGATATGTATATGACATCTCATGCCATAGGAAGGGTCTCAGGTTTGGTATAAGCATTGAGATATCACATCTGTGCTTTTGGAATGGTCTCAGGATTGGAATGGGAAGGAGTTGGATATCCCATCTCATGTTATAGGAAGAGTCTCAGGTTTGGTATTAGAAGCATTGAGATATCACATCTCATGCTATAGGAAGTGTCTCAGGATTGGAATGGGAAGGACTTGGATATCACATCTCATGCTATAGGGAGGGTCTCAAGTTTGATATTAGAAGCATTGAGATATCACATCTCATGCTATAGGAAGGGTCTCAGGATTGGAATGGAAGGAGTTGGATATCACATCTCATGTTTTAGGAAGGATCTCAGGTTTGGTATTAGAAGCATTGAGACATCACATCTCATGCTATAGGAAGGGTCTCAGGATTGGAATGGGAAGGAGTTGGATATCACATCTCATGCTAAAGGGAGGGTCTCAGGTTTGGAAGGGGAAGGATTTGGATATCACATCTCATGTTATAGGAAGGATCTCAGGTTTTGTATTAGAAGCATTGAGATATCACATCTCATGCTATCGGAAGTATCTCAGGTTTGGTATTAGAGGCATTGAGATATCACATCTCATGCTATCGTAAGGGTCTCAGGATTGGAATGGGAAGGAGTTGGATATCACATCTCATGCTAAAGGGAGGGTCTCAGGTTTGGAAGGGGAAGGATTTGAATATCACATCACATGTTATAGGAAGGATCTCAGGTTTGGTATTAGAAGCATTGAGATATCACATCTCATGCTATAGGAAGGGTCTCAGGTTTGGAACGGGAAGGAGTTGGATATCACATCTCATGTTTAAGGAAAGATCTCAGGTTTGGTATTAGAAGCATTGAGACATCACATCTCTGCAATCGGAAGTGTCTCAGGATTAGGATGGGAAGGAGTTGGATATCACATCTCATGTTATAGGAAAGATCTCAGGTTTGGTATTAGAAGCATTGAGACATCACATCTCATGTTATAGGAAGGGTCTCATGATTGGAATGGGAAGAAGTTGGATATCACATCTCATGCTATAGGAAGGGTCTCAGGTTTGGTAGGAGCATTGAGATATCACATCTCATGCTATCAGAATGGTCTCAGGATTGGAATCGGAAGGAGTTGGATATCACATCTCATGCTAAAGGGAGGGTCTCAGGTTTGGAAGGGGAAGGATTTGGATATCACATCTCATGTTATCGTAAGGATCTCAGGTTTGGTATTAGAAGTATTGAGATATCACATCTCATGCTATAGGAATGGTCTCAGGATTGGAATGGGAAGGACTTGGATATCACATCTCATGCTATAGGGAGGTCTCAAGTTTGATATTAGAAGCATTGAGATATCACATCTCATGCTATAGGAAGGGTCTCAGGATTGGAATGGAAGGAGTTGGATATCACATCTCATGTTTTAGGAAGGATCTCAGGTTTGGTATTAGAAGCATTGAGACATCACATCTCATGCTATAGGAAGGGTCTCAGGATTGGAATGGGAAGGAGTTGGATATCACATCTCATGCTATATGAAGGGTCTCAGGTTTGGTATAAGCATTGAGATATCACATCTCATGCTATAGGAAGGGTCTCAGGATTGGAATGGGAAGGAGTTGTATATGACATCTCATGCCGTAGGAAGGGTCTCAGGTTTGGTATAAGCATTGAGATATCACATCTCTGCTATCGGAAGGGTCTCAGGATTGGAATGGGAAGGAGTTGGATATCCCATCTCATGTTATAGGAAGAGTCTCAGGTTTGGTATTAGAAGCATTGAGATATCACATCTCATGCTATAGGAAGGGTCTCAGGATTGGAATGGGAAGGAGTTGGATATCACATCTCATGCTATAGGAAGGGTCTCAGGTTTGGTATAAGCAGTGAGATATCACATCTCATGCTATAGGAACTGTCTCAGGATTGGAATGGGAAGAAGTTGGATATCACATCTCATGTTATAGAAGGATCTCAGGTTTGGTATAAGCATTGAGATATCACATCTCTGTTATCGGAAGGGTCTCAGGATTGGAATGTGAGGGAGTTGGATATTCCCATCTCATGTTATAGGAAGGGTCTCAGGTTTGGTATTAGAAGCATTGAGATATCACATCTCATGCTATAGGAAGGGTCTCAGGATTGGAATGGGAAGGAGTTGGATATCACATCTCATGCTATAGGAAGGGTCTCAGGTTTGGTATAAGCAGTGAGATATCACATCTCATGCTATAGGAACTGTCTCAGGATTGGAATGGAAAGAAGTTGGATATCACATCTCATGTTTTAGGAAGGATCTCAGGTTTGGTATTAGAAGCATTGAGACATCACATCTCATGCTATCGGAAGGGTCTCAGGATTGGAATGGGAAGGAGTTGGATATCACATCTCATGCTATATGAAGGGTCTCAGGTTTGGTATAAGCATTGAGATATCACATCTCATGCTATAGGAAGGGTCTCAGGATTGGAATGGGAAGGAGTTGTATATGACATCTCATGCCGTAGGAAGGGTCTCAGGTTTGGTATAAGCATTGAGATATCACATCTCTGCTATCGGAAGGGTCTCAGGATTGGAATGGGAAGGAGTTGGATATCCCATCTCATGTTATAGGAAGAGTCTCAGGTTTGGTATTAGAAGCATTGAGATATCACATCTCATGCTATAGGAAGGGTCTCAGGATTGGAATGGGAAGGAGTTGGATATCACATCTCATGCTATAGGAAGGGTCTCAGGTTTGGTATAAGCAGTGAGATATCACATCTCATGCTATAGGAACTGTCTCAGGATTGGAATGGGAAGAAGTTGGATATCACATCTCATGTTATAGGAAGGATCTCAGGTTTGGTATAAGCATTGAGATATCACATCTCTGTTATCGGAAGGGTCTCAGGATTGGAATGTGAGGGAGTTGGATATTCCCATCTCATGTTATAGGAAGGGTCTCAGGTTTGGTATTAGAAGCATTGAGATATCACATCTCATGCCATAGGAAGGGTCTCAGGATTGGAATGGGAAGGACTTGGATATCACATCTCATGCTATAGGGAGGGTCTCAGGATTGGAATGGGAAGGAGTTGGATATCACATCTCATGATAAAGGAAGGGTCTAAGGTTTGGAAGGGGAAGGATTTGGATATCACATCTCATGTTATAGGACGGGTCTCAGGTTTGGTATTAGAAGCATTGAGATATCAAATCTCATGGTATAGGAAGGGTCTCAGAATTGGAATGGGAAGGAGTTGGATATCACATCTCATTCTATAGGAAGGGTCTCAGGATTGGAATGGGAAGGAGTTTGATATCACATCTTATGCCATAGTATGGGTCTCAGGTTTGGTAGAAGCATTGGGATATCACATCTCATGCTATCGGAAGGTTATCAGGATTGGATTTGGAAGGAGTTGGATATCCCATCTCATGCTACAGGAAGGGTCTCACGTTGGAATGGGAAGGAGTTGGATATCACATCTCATGTTATAGGAAGGGTCTCAGGATTGGAATGGGAAGGACTTGGATATCACATCTCATGCTATAGGTAGGCTCTCAGGTTTGGAAGGGGAAAGAGTTGGATATCACATTTCATGTTAGAGGTAGGATCTCAGGTTTGGTATTAGAGGCATTGAGATATCACATCTCATGCTATCAGAAGGGTCTCAGGATTGGAATGGGAAGGAGTTGGATATCACATCTCATGCTAAAGGGAGGGTCTCAGGTTTGGAAGGGGAAGGATTTGGATATCACATCTCATGTTATAGGAAGGATCTCAGGTTTGGTATTAGAAGCATTGAGATATCACATCTCATGCTATCGGAAGGATCTCAGGTTTGGTATTAGAAGCATTGAGATATCACATCTCATGCTATCAGAAGGGTCTTAGGATTGGAATGGGAAGAAGTTGGATATCACATCTCATGCTAAAGGGAGGGTCTCAGGTTTGTAAGGGGAAGGATTTGGATATCACATCTTATGTTATCGGAAGGATCTCAGGTTTGGTATTAGAAGTATTGAGATATCACATCTCATGCTATAGGAAGGGTCTCAGGATTGGAATGGGAAGGAGTTGGATATCACATCTCAAGCTATAGGAAGGGTCTCAGGTTTGGTATATGCATTGAGATATCACATCTCATGCTATAGGAAGGGTCTCAGGATTGGAATGGGAAGGAGTTGGATATCACATCTCATGTTATAGGAAAGATTTCAGGTTTGGTATTAGAAGCATTGAGACATCACATCTCATGTTATAGGAAGGGTCTCAGGATTAGAATGGGAAGAAGTTGGATATCACATCTCATGCTATAGGAAGGGTCTCAGGTTTGGCATAAGCATTAAGATATCACATCTCATGCTATAGGAAGGGTCTCAGGATTGGAATGGGAAGGAGTTGTATATGACATCTCATGCCATAGGAAGGGTCTCAGGTTTGGTATAAGCATTGAGATATCACATCACATGCTATAGGAAGGGTCTCAGGATTGGAATGGGAAGGACTTGGATATCACATCTCATGCTATCAGAAGGGTCTCAGGATTGGAATGGGAAGGAGTTGGATATCACATCTCATGGTAAAGGTAGGGTCTCAGGTTTGGAAGGGGAAGGATTTGGATATCACATCTCATGTTATAGGAAGGATCTCAGGTTTGGTATTAGAAGCATTGAGATATCACATCTCATGCTATCGGAAGTATCTCAGGTTTGGTATTAGAGGCATTGAAATATTACATCTCATGCTATCATAAGGGTCTCAGGATTGGAATGGGAAGGAGTTGGATATCACATCTCATGCTAAAGGGAGGGTCTCAGGTTTGGAAGGGGAAGGATTTGAATATCACATCACATGTTATAGGAAGGATCTCAGGTTTGGTATTAGAAGCATTGAGATATCACATCTCATGCTATCGGAATGGTCTCAGGATTGGAATGGGAAGGAGTTGGATATCACATCTCATGCTATAGGAAGGGTCTCAGGTTTGGAACGGGAAGGAGTTGGATATCACATCTCATGTTATAGGAAAGATCTCAGGTTTGGTATTAGAAGCATTGAGACATCACATCACTGCAATCGGAAGTGTCTCAGGATTGGGATGGGAAGGCGTTGGATATCACATCTCATGTTATAGGAAAGATCTCAGGTTTGGTATTAGAAGCATTGAGACATCACATCTCATGTTATAGGAAGGGTCTCAGAATTGGAATGGGAAGAAGTTGGATATCACATCTCATGCTATAGGAAGGGTCTCAGTTTGGTATAAGCATTGAGATATCACATCTCATGCTATAGGAAGGGTCTCAGGATTGGAATGGGAAGGAGTTGTATATGACATCTCATGCCATAGGAAGGGTCTCAGGTTTGGTATAAGCATTGAGATATCACATCACATGTTATAGGCAGGGTCTCAGGTTTGGAAAGGGAAGGAGTTGGATATCACATTTCATGTTAGAGGTAGGATCTCAGGTTTGGTATTAGAGGCATTGAGATATCACATCTCATGCTATCAGAAGGGTCTCAGGATTGGAATGGGAAGGAGTTGGATATCACATCTCATGCTAAAGGGAGGGTCTCAGGTTTGGAAGGGGAAGGATTTGGATATCACATCTCATGTTATAGGAAGGATCTCAGGTTTTGTATTAGAAGCATTGAGATATCACATCTCATACTATCGGAAGTATCTCAGGTTTGGTATTAGAGGCATTGATATATCACATCTCATGCTATCGTAAGGGTCTCAGATTGGAATGGGAAGGAGTTGGATATCACATCTCATGCTAAAGGGAGGGTCTCAGGTTTGGAAGGGGAAGGATTTGAATATCACATCACATGTTATAGGAAGGATCTCAGGTTTGGTATTAGAAGCATTGAGATATCACATCACATGCTATAGGAAGGGTCTCAGGTTTGGAACGGGAAGGAGTTGGATATCACATCTCATGTTTAAGGAAAGATCTCAGGTTTGGTATTAGAAGCATTGAGACATCACATCTCTGCAATCGGAAGTGTCTCAGGATTAGGATGGGAAGGAGTTGGATATCACATCTCATGTTATAGGAAAGATCTCAGGTTTGGTATTAGAAGCATTGAGACATCACATCTCATGTTATAGGAAGGGTCTCATGATTGGAATGGGAAGAAGTTGGATATCACATCTCATGCTATAGGAAGGGTCTCAGGTTTGGTAGAAGCATTGAGATATCACATCTCATGCTATAGGAACGGTCTCAGGATTGGAATGGGAAGGACTTGGATATCCCATCTCATGCTATAGGCAGGGTCTCAGGTTTGGAAAGGGAAGGAGTTGGATGTCACATTTCATGTTAGAGGTAGGATCTCAGGTTTGGTATTAGAGGCATTGAGATATCACATCTCATGCTATCCGAAGGGTCTCAGGATTGGAATGGGAATGAGTTGGATATCACATCTCATGCTAAAGAGAGGGTCTCAGGTTTGGCAGGGGAAGGATTTGGATATCACATCTCATGTTATAGGAAGGATCTCAGGTTTGGTATTAGAAGCATTGAGATATCACATCTCATGCTATCGGAAGTATCTCAGGTTTGGTATTAGAGGCACTGAGATATCACATCTCATGCTATCATAAGGGTCTCAGGATTGGAATGGGAAGGAGTTGGATATCACATCTCATGCTAAAGGGAGGGTCTCAGGTTTGGAAGGGAAAGGATTTGAATATCACATCACATGTTATAGGAAGGATCTCAGGTTTGGTATTAGAGGCTTTGAGATATCACATCTCATGCTATCGGAAGGGTCTCAGGATTGGAATGGGAAGGAGTTGGATATCACATCTCATGCTATAGGAAGGGTCTCAGGTTTGGAACGGGAAGGAGTTGGATATCACATCTCATGTTATAGGAAGGGTCTCAGGTTTGGTATAAGCATTGAGATATCACATCTCTGCAATCGGAAGTGTCTCAGGATTGGAACGGGAAGGAGTTGGATATCCCATTTCATGTTATAGGACTGGTCTCAGGTTTGGTATTAGAAGCATTGAGATATCACATCGCATGCTGTAGGAAGGGTCTCAGGTTTGGAATGGGAAGGAATTGGATATCACATCTCATGTCATAGGAAGGATCTCAGGTTTGGTATTAGAAGCATTGAGATATCACATCTCATGCTATAGGAATGGTCTCAGGATTGGAATGGGAAGGAGTTGGATATTACATTCTTGCTATGGGAAGGGTCTCATGTTTGGAATTGGAAGGAGTTGGATATCACATATGCTATAGGAAGGGTCTCAGGTTTGGAATGGGAAGGAGTTGGATATCACATCTCATGTTATAGGAAGGGTCTCAGGTTTGGTATAAGCATTGAGATATCACATCTCTGCTATCGGAAGTGTCTCAGGATTGGAATGGGAAGGAGTTGGATATCCCATCTCATGTTATAGGACGGGTCTCAGGTTTGTTATTAGAATCATTGAGATATCATAATATTGCATGCTATAGGAAGGGTCTAAGGATTGGAATGGGAAGGACTTGGATATCACATCTCATGCTATAGGTAGGCTCTCAGGTTTGGAAAGGGAAGGAGTTGGATATCACATTTCATGTTAGAGGAAGGATCTCAGGTTTGGTATTAGAGGCATTGAGATATCACATCTCATGCTATAGGAAGGGTCTCAGGATTGGAATGGGAAGGAGTTGGATATCACATCTCATGCTATAGGAAGGGTCTCAGGTTTGGTATAAGCATTGAGATATCACATCTCATGCTATAGGAAGGGTCTCAGGATTGGAATGGGAAGGATATGTATATGACATCTCATGCCATAGGAAGGGTCTCAGGTTTGGTATAAGCATTGAGATATCACATCTCTGCTTTTGGAAGGGTCTCAGGATTGGAATCGGAAGGAGTTGGATATCCCATCTCATGTTATAGGAAGAGTCTCAGGTTTGGTATTAGAAGCATTGAGATATCACATCTCATGCTATAGGAAGTGTCTCAGGATTGGAATGGGAAGGAATTGGATATCACATCTCATGCTATAGGGAGGGTCTCAAGTTTGATATTAGAAGCATTGAGATATCACATCTCATGCTATAGGAAGGGTCTCAGGATTGGAATGGAAGGAGTTGGATATCACATCTCATGTTATAGGAAGGATCTCAGGTTTGGTATTAGAAGCATTGAGACATCACATCTCATGCTATAGGAAGGGTCTCAGGATTGTAATGGGAAGGAGTGGGATATCACATCTCATGCTATATGAAGAGTCTCAGGTTTGGTATAAGCATTGAGATATCACATCTCATGCTATAGGAAGGGTCTCAGGATTGGAATGGGAAGGAGTTGTATATGACATCTCATGCCGTAGGAAGGGTCTCAGGTTTGGTATAAGCATTGAGATATCACATCTCTGCTATCGGAAGGGTCTCAGGATTGGAATGGGAAGGAGTTGGATATCCCATCTCATGTTATAGGACGGGTCTCAGGTTTGTTATTAGAATCATTGAGATATCATATTGCATGCTATAGGAAGGGTCTAAGGATTGGAATTGGAAGGACTTGGATATCACATCTCATGCTATAGGTAGGCTCTCAGGTTTGGAAAGGGAAGGAGTTGGATATCACATTTCATGTTAGAGGAAGGATCTCAGGTTTGGTATTAGAGGCATTGAGATATCACATCTCATGCTATAGGAAGGGTCTCAGGATTGGAATGGGAAGGAGTTAGATATCACATCTCATGCTATAGGAAGGGTCTCAGGTTTGGTATAAGCATTGAGATATCACATCTCATGCTATAGGAAGGGTCTCAGGATTGGAATGGGAAGGATATGTATATGACATCTCATGCCATAGGAAGGGTCTCAGGTTTGGTATAAGCATTGAGATATCACATCTGTGCTTTTGGAAGGGTCTCAGGATTGGAATGGGAAGGAGTTGGATATCCCATCTCATGTTATAGGAAGAGTCTCAGGTTTGGTTTTAGAAGCATTGAGATATCACATCTCATGCTATAGGAAGTGTCTCAGGATTGGAATGGGAAGGACTTGGATATCACATCTCATGCTATAGGGAGGGTCTCAAGTTTGATATTAGAAGCATTGAGATATCACATCTCATGCTATAGGAAGGGTCTCAGGATTGGAATGGAAGGAGTTGGATATCACATCTCATGTTTTAGGAAGGATCTCAGGTTTGGTATTAGAAGCATTGAGACATCACATCTCATGCTATAGGAAGGGTCTCAGGATTGGAATGGGAAGGAGTTGGATATCACATCTCATGCTAAAGGGAGGGTCTCAGGTTTGGAAGGGGAAGGATTTGGATATCACATCTCATGTTATAGGAAGGATCTCAGGTTTTGTATTAGAAGCATTGAGATATCACATCTCATGCTATCGGAAGTATCTCAGGTTTGGTATTAGAGGCATTGAGATATCACATCTCATGCTATCGTAAGGGTCTCAGGATTGGAATGGGAAGGAGTTGGATATCACATCTCATGCTAAAGGGAGGGTCTCAGGTTTGGAAGGGGAAGGATTTGAATATCACATCACATGTTATAGGAAGGATCTCAGGTTTGGTATTAGAAGCATTGAGATATCACATCTCATGCTATAGGAAGGGTCTCAGGTTTGGAACGGGAAGGAGTTGGATATCACATCCCATGTTTAAGGAAAGATCTCAGGTTTGGTATTAGAAGCATTGAGACATCACATCTCTGCAATCGGAAGTGTCTCAGGATTAGGATGGGAAGGAGTTGGATATCACATCTCATGTTATAGGAAAGATCTCAGGTTTGGTATTAGAAGCATTGAGACATCACATCTCATGTTATAGGAAGGGTCTCATGATTGGAATGGGAAGAAGTTGGATATCACATCTCATGCTATAGGAAGGGTCTCAGGTTTGGTAGAAGCATTGAGATATCACATCTCATGCTATAGGAACGGTCTCAGGATTGGAATGGGAAGGACTTGGATATCCCATCTCATGCTATAGGCCGGGTCTCAGGTTTGGAAAGGGAAGGAGTTGGATGTCACATTTCATGTTAGAGGTAGGATCTCAGGTTTGGTATTAGAGGCATTGAGATATCACATCTCATGCTATCCGAAGGGTCTCAGGATTGGAATGGGAAGGAGTTGGATATCACATCTCATGCTAAAGGGAGGGTCTCAGGTTTGGCAGGGGAAGGATTTGGATATCACATCTCATGTTATAGTAAGGATCTCAGGTTTGGTATTAGAAGCATTGAGATATCACATCTCATGCTATCGGAAGTATCTCAGGTTTGGTATTAGAGGCATTGAGATATCACATCTCATGCTATCATAAGGGTCTCAGGATTGGAATGGGAAGGAGTTGGATATCATATCTCATGCTAAAGGGAGGGTCTCAGATTTGGAAGGGGAAGGATTTGAATATCACATCACATGTTATAGGAAGGATCTCAGGTTTGGTATTAGAGGCTTTGAGATATCACATCTCATGCTATCGGAAGGGTCTCAGGATTGGAATGGGAAGGAGTTGGATATCACATCTCATGCTATAGGAAGGGTCTCAGGTTTGGAACGGGAAGGAGTTGGATATCACATCTCATGTTATAGGAAGGGTCTCAGGTTTGGTATAAGCATTGAGATATCACATCTCTGCAATCGGAAGTGTCTCAGGATTGGAACGGGAAGGAGTTGGATATCCCATCTCATGTTATAGGACTGGTCTCAGGTTTGGTATTAGAAGCATTGAGATATCACATCGCATGCTGTAGGAAGGGTCTCAGGTTTGGAATGGGAAGGAATTGGATATCACATCTCATGTCATAGGAAGGATCTCAGGTTTGGTATTAGAAGCATTGAGATATCACATCTCATGCTATAGGAATGGTCTCAGGATTGGAATGGGAAGGAGTTGGATATTTCATTCTTGCTATGGGAAGGGTCTCATGTTTGGAATTGGAAGGAGTTGGATATCACATATGCTATAGGAAGGGTCTCAGGTTTGGAATGGGAAGGAGTTGGATATCACATCTCATGTTATAGGAAGGGTCTCAGGTTTGGTATAAGCATTGAGATATCACATCTCTGCTATCGGAAGTGTCTCAGGATTGGAATGGGAAGGAGTTGGATATCCCATCTCATGTTATAGGACGGGTCTCAGGTTTGTTATTAGAATCATTGAGATATCATATTGCATGCTATAGGAAGGGTCTAAGGATTGGAATGGGAAGGACTTGGATATCACATCTCATGCTATAGGTAGGCTCTCAGGTTTGGAAAGGGAAGGAGTTGGATATCACATTTCATGTTAGAGGAAGGATCTCAGGTTTGGTATTAGAGGCATTGAGATATCACATCTCATGCTATAGGAAGGGTCTCAGGATTGGAATGGGAAGGAGTTGGATATCACATCTCATGCTATAGGAAGGGTCTCAGGTTTGGTATAAGCATTGAGATATCACATCTCATGCTATAGGAAGGGTCTCAGGATTGGAATGGGAAGGATATGTATATGACATCTCATGCCATAGGAAGGGTCTCAGGTTTGGTATAAGCATTGAGATATCACATCTCTGCTTTTGGAAGGGTCTCAGGATTGGAATCGGAAGGAGTTGGATATCCCATCTCATGTTATAAGAAGAGTCTCAGGTTTGGTATTAGAAGCATTGAGATATCACATCTCATGCTATAGGAAGTGTCTCAGGGTTGGAATGGGAAGGAATTGGATATCACATCTCATGCTATAGGGAGGGTCTCAAGTTTGATATTAGAAGCATTGAGATATCACATCTCATGCTATAGGAAGGGTCTCAGGATTGGAATGGAAGGAGTTGGATATCACATCTCATGTTATAGGAAGGATCTCAGGTTTGGTATTAGAAGCATTGAGACATCACATCTCATGCTATAGGAAGGGTCTCAGGATTGTAATGGGAAGGAGTTGGATATCACATCTCATGCTATATGAAGGGTCTCAGGTTTGGTATAAGCATTGAGATATCACATCTCATGCTATAGGAAGGGTCTCAGGATTGGAATGGGAAGGAATTGTATATGACATCTCATGCCGTATGAAGGGTCTCAGGTTTGGTATAAGCATTGAGATATCACATCTCTGCTATCGGAAGGGTCTCAGGATTGGAATGGGAAGGAGTTGGATATCCCATCTCATGTTATAGGACGGGTCTCAGGTTTGTTATTAGAATCATTGAGATATCATATTGCATGCTATAGGAAGGGTCTAAGGATTGGAATTGGAAACTTGGATATCACATCTCATGCTATAGGTAGGCTCTCAGGTTTGGAAAGGGAAGGAGTTGGATATCACATTTCATGTTAGAGGAAGGATCTCAGGTTTGGTATTAGAGGCATTGAGATATCACATCTCATGCTATAGGAAGGGTCTCAGGATTGGAATGGGAAGGAGTTAGATATCACATCTCATGCTATAGGAAGGGTCTCAGGTTTGGTATAAGCATTGAGATATCACATCTCATGCTATAGGAAGGGTCTCAGGATTGGAATGGGAAGGATATGTATATGACATCTCATGCCATAGGAAGGGTCTCAGGTTTGGTATAAGCATTGAGATATCACATCTGTGCTTTTGGAAGGGTCTCAGGATTGGAATGGGAAGGAGTTGGATATCCCATCTCATGTTATAGGAAGAGTCTCAGGTATGGTATTAGAAGCATTGAGATATCACATCTCATGCTATAGGAAGTGTCTCAGGATTGGAATGGGAAGGACTTGGATATCACATCTCATGCTATAGGGAGGGTCTCAAGTTTGATATTAGAAGCATTGAGATATCACATCTCATGCTATAGGAAGGGTCTCAGGATTGGAATGGAAGGAGTTGGATATCACATCTCATGTTTTAGGAAGGATCTCAGGTTTGGTATTAGAAGCATTGAGACATCACTTCTCATGCTATAGGAAGGGTCTCAGGATTGGAATGGGAAGGAGTTGGATATCACATCTCATGCTATATGAAGGGTCTCAGGTTTGGTATAAGCATTGAGATATCACATCTCATGCTATAGGAAGGGTCTCAGGATTGGAATGGGAAGGAGTTGTATATGACATCTCATGCCGTAGGAAGGGTCTCAGGTTTGGTATAAGCATTGAGATATCACATCTCTGCTATCGTAAGGGTCTCAGGATTGGAATGGGAAGGAGTTGGATATCCCATCTCATGTTATAGGAAGAGTCTCAGGATTGGTATTAGAAGCATTGAGATATCACATCTCATGCTATAGGAAGGGTCTCAGGATTGGAATGGGAAGGAGTTGGATATCACATCTCATGCTATAGGAAGGGTCTCAGGATTGGAATGGGAAGGACTTGGATATCACATCTCATGCTATAGGGAGGGTCTCAAGTTTGATATTAGAAGCATTGAGATATCACATCTCATGCTATAGGAAGGGTCTCAGGATTGGAATGGAAGGAGTTGGATATCACATCTCATGTTTTAGGAAGGATCTCAGGTTTGGTATTAGAAGCATTGAGACATCACATCTCATGCTATAGGAAGGGTCTCAGGATTGGAATGGGAAGGAGTTGGATATCACATCTCATGCTATATGAAGGGTCTCAGGTTTGGTATAAGCATTGAGATATCACATCTCATGCTATAGGAAGGGTCTCAGGATTGGAATGGGAAGGAGTTGTATATGACATCTCATGCCGTAGGAAGGGTCTCAGGTTTGGTATAAGCATTGAGATATCACATCTCTGCTATCGTAAGGGTCTCAGGATTGGAATGGGAAGGAGTTGGATATCCAATCTCATGTTATAGGAAGAGTCTCAGGATTGGTATTAGAAGCATTGAGATATCACATCTCATGCTACAGGAAGGGTCTCAGGATTGGAATGGGAAGGAGTTGGATATCACATCTCATGCTATAGGAAGGGTCTCAGGATTGGAATGGGAAGGAGTTGGATATCACATCTCATGTTATAGGAAGGATCTCAGGTTTGGTATTAGAAGCATTGAGACATCACATCTCATGCTATAGGAAGGGTCTCAGGATTGGAATGGGAAGGAGTTGTATATGACATCTCATGCCGTAGGAAGGGTCTCAGGTTTGGTATAAGCATTGAGATATCACATCTCTGCTATCGGAAGTGTCTCAGGATTGGAATGGGAAGGAGTTGGATATCCCATCTCATGTTATAGGAAGGGTCTCATGATTGGAATGGGAAGGACTTGGATATCACATCTCATGCTATAGGAAGGCTCTCAGGTTTGGAAGGGGAAAGAGTTGGATATCACATTTCATGTTAGAGGTAGGATCTCAGGTTTGGTATTAGAGGCATTGAGATATCACATCTCATGCTATCAGAAGGGTCTCAGGATTGGAATGGGAAGGAGTTGGATATCACATCTCATGCTAAAGGGAGGGTCTCAAGTTTGGAAGGGGAAGGATTTGGATATCACATCTCATGTTATAGGAAGGATCTCAGGTTTGGTATTAGAAGCATTGAGATATCACATCAAATGCTATCAGAAGGGTCTCAGGATAGGAATGGGAAGGAGTTGGATATCACATCTCATGCTAAAGGGAGGGTCTCAGGTTTGGAAGGGGAAGGATTTGGATATCACATCTCATGTTATCGGAAGGATCTCAGGTTTGGTATTAGAAGTATTGAGATATCACATCTCATGCTATAGGAAGGGTCTCAGGATTGGAATGGGAACGAGTTGGATATCACATCTCATGCTAAAGGAAGGGTCTCAGGTTTGGTAGAAGCATTGAGATATCACATCTCATGCTATAGGAAGGGTCTCAGGATTGGAATGGGAAGGACTTAGATATCACATATCATGCTATAGGGAGGGTCTCAGTTTTGATATTAGACGCATTGAGATATCACATCTCATGCTATCGGAAGTGTCTTAGGATTGGAATGGGAAGGAGCTGGATATCACATCTCATGCTAAAGGAAGGGTCTCAGGTTTGGAACGGGAAGGAGTTGGATATCACATCTCATGTTATAGGAAGGGTCTCAGGTTGGTATAAGCATTGAGATATCACATCTCTGCTATCGGAAGGGTCTCAGGATTGGAATGGGAAGGAGTTGGATATCCCATCTCATGTTATAGGACGGGTCTCAGGTTTGTTATTAGAATCATTGAGATATCATATTGCATGCTGTAGGAAGGGTCTAAGGATTGGAATGGGAAGGACTTGGATATCACATCTCATGCTATAGATAGGCTCTCAGGTTTGGAAAGGGAAGGAGTTGGATATCACATTTCATGTTAGAGGAAGGATCTCAGGTTTGGTATTAGAGGCATTGAGATATCACATCTCATGCTATAGGAAGGGTCTCAGGTTGGAATTGGAAGGAGTTGGATATCACATCTCATGTTATAGGAAGGGTCTCAGGATTGGAATGGGAAGGACTTGGATATCACATCTCATGCTATAGGAAGGGTCTCAGGATTGGAATGGGAAGGAGTTGGATATCACATCTCATGCTAAAGGGAGGGTCTCAGGTTTGGAAGGGGAAGGATTTGGATATCACATCTCATGTTATAGGAAGGATCGCAGGTTTGGTATTAGAAGCATTGAGATATCACATCTCATGCTATCGGAAGGATCTCAGGTTTGGTATTAGAAGCATTGAGATATCACATCTCATGCTATCAGAAGGTTCTCAGGATTGGAATGGGAAGGAGTTGGATATCCCATCTCATGCTAAAGGGAGGGACTCAGGTTTGGAAGGGGAAGGATTTGGATATCACATCTCATGTTATCGGAAGGATCTCAGGTTTGGTATTAGAAGTAGTGAGATATCACATCTCATGCTATAGGAAGGGTCTCAGGATTGGAATGGGAAGGAGTTGGATATCACATCTCATGTTATAGGACGGGTCTCAGGATTGTTATTAGAATCATTGAGATATCATATTGCATGCTGTAGGAAGGGTCTCATGATTGGAATGGGAAGGACTTGGATATCACATCTCATGCTATAGGAAGGCTCTCAGGTTTGGAAGGGGAAAGAGTTGGATATCACATTTCATGTTAGAGGTAGGATCTCAGGTTTGGTATTAGAGGCAATGAGATATCACATCTCATGCTATCAGAAGGGTCTCAGGATTGGAATGGGAAGGAGTTGGATATCACATCTCATGCTAAAGGGAGGGTCTCAGGTTTGGAAGGGGAAGGATTTGGATATCACATCTCATGTTATAGGAAGGATCTCAGGTTTGGTATTAGAAGCATTGAGATATCACATCTCATGCTATCAGAAGGGTCTCAGGATAGGAATGGGAAGGAGTTGGATATCACATCTCATGCTAAAGGGAGGGTCTCAGGTTTGGAAGGGGAAGGATTTGGATATCACATCTCATGTTATCGGAAGGATCTCAGGTTTGGTATTAGAAGTATTGAGATATCACATCTCATGCTATAGGAAGGGTCTCAGGATTGGAATGGGAACGAGTTGGATATCACATCTCATGCTAAAGGAAGGGTCTCAGGTTTGGTAGAAGCATTGAGATATCACATCTCATGCTATAGGAAGGGTCTCAGGATTGTAATGGGAAGGACTTAGATATCACATATCATGCTATAGGGAGGGTCTCAGTTTTGATATTAGAAGCATTGAGATATCACATCTCATGCTATCGGAAGTGTCTCAGGATTGGAATGGGAAGGAGCTGGATATCACATCTCATGCTAAAGGAAGGGTCTCAGGTTTGGAACGGGAAGGAGTTGGATATCACATCTCATGTTATAGGAAGGGTCTCATGATGGTATAAGCATTGAGATATCACATCTCTGCTATCGGAAGTGTCTCAGGATTGGAATGGGAAGGAGTTGGATATCCCATCTCATGTTATAGGACGGGTCTCAGGTTTGTTATTAGAATCATTGAGATATCATATTGCATGCTGTAGGAAGGGTCTAAGGATTGGAATGGGAAGGACTTGGATATCACATCTCATGCTATAGATAGGCTCTCAGGTTTGGAAAGGGAAGGAGTTGGATATCACATTTCATGTTAGAGGAAGGATCTCAGGTTTGGTATTAGAGGCATTGAGATATCACATCTTATGCTATAGGAAGGGTCTCAGGTTGGAATTGGAAGGAGTTGGATATCACATCTCATGTTATAGGAAGGGTCTCAGGATTGGAATGGGAAGGACTTGGATATCACAACTCATGCTATAGGAAGGCTCTCAGGTTTGGAAGGGGAAAGAGTTGGATATCACATTTCATGTTAGAGGTAGGATCTCAGGTTTGGTATTAGAGGCAATGAGATATCACATCTCATGCTATCAGAAGGGTCTCAGGATTGGAATGGGAAGGAGTTGGATATCACATATCATGCTAAAGGGAGGGTCTCAGGTTTGGAAGGGGAAGGATTTGGATATCACATCTCATGTTATAGGAAGGATCTCAGGTTTGGTATTAGAAGCATTGAGATATCACATCTCATGCTATCGGAAGGATCTCAGGTTTGGTACTAGAAGCATTGAGATATCACATCTCATGCTATCAGAAGGTTCTCAGGATTGGAATGGGAAGGAGTTGGATATCCCATCTCATGCTAAAGTGAGGGTCTCAGGTTTGGAAGGGTAAGGATTTGGATATCACATCTCATGTTATCGGAAGGATCTCAGGTTTGGTATTAGAAGTATTGAGATATCACATCTCATGCTATAGCAAGGGTCTCAGGATTGGAATGGGAAGGAGTTGGATATCACATCGCATGCTAAAGGAAGGGTCTCAGGTTTGGTAGATGCATTGAGATATCACATCTCATGCTATAGGAAGGGTCTCAGGATTGGAATGGGAAGGACTTAGATATCACATATCATGCTATAGGGAGGGTCTCAGTTTTGATATTAGAAGCATTGAGATATCACATCTCATGCTATCGGAAGTGTCTCAGGATTGGAATGGGAAGGAGCTGGATATCACATCTCATGCTAAAGGAAGGGTCTCAGGTTTGGAACGGGAAGGAGTTGGATATCCGATCTCATGTTATAGGAAGGGTCTCAGGTTTGGTATAAGCATTGAGATATCACAAATCTGCTATCGGAAGTGTCTCAGGATTGGAATGGGAAGGAGTTGGATATCCCATCTCATGTTATAGGACGGGTCTCAGGTTTGTTACTAGAATCATTGAGATATCATATTGCATGCTGTAGGAAGGGTCTAAGGATTGGAATGGGAAGGACTTGGATATCACATCTCATGCTATGGATAGGCTCTCAGGTTTGGAAAGGGAAGGAGTTGGATATCACATTTCATGTTAGAGGAAGGATCTCAGGTTTGGTATTAGAGGCATTGAGATATCACATCTCATGCTATAGGAAGGGTCTCAGGATTGGAATGGGAAGGAGTTGGATATCACATCTCATGTTATAGGAAGGGTCTCAGGTTTGGTATAAGAATTGAGATATCATATCTCATGCTATAGGAAGGGTCTCAGGATTGGAATGGAAGGAGTTGGATATCACATCTCATGTTATAGGAAGGATCTCAGGTTTGGTATTAGAAGCATTGAGACATCACATCTCATGCTATAGGAAGTGTCTCAGGATTGGAATGGGAAGGACTTGGATATCACATCTCATGCTATAGGGAGTGTCTCAAGTTTGATATTAGAAGCATTGAGATATCACATCTCATGCTATAGGAAGGGTCTCAGGATTGGAATTGGAAGGAGTTGGATATCACATCTCATGCTATAGGAAGGGTCTCAGGTTTGGTATAAGCAGTGAGATATCACATCTCATGCTATAGGAAGTGTCTCAGGATTGGAATGGGAACGAGTTGGATATCACATCTCATGTTATAGGAAGGATCTCAGGTTTGGTATAAGCATTGAGATATCACATCTCTGCTATCGGAAGGGTCTCAGGATTGGAATGGGAAGGAGTTGGATATTCCCATCTCATGTTATAGGAAGGGTCTCAGGTTTGGTATTTGAAGCATTGAGACATCACATCTCATGCTATAGGAAGGGTCTCAGGATTGCAATGGGAAGGACTTGGATATCACATCTCATGCTATAGGGAGGGTCTCAAGTTTGATATTAGAAGCATTGAGATATCACATCTCATGATATCGGAAGGATCTCAGGATTGGAATGGGAAGGAGTTGGATATCACATCTCATGATAAAAGAAGGGTCTAAGGTTTGGAAGGGGAAGGATTTGGATATCACATCTCATGTTATAGGACCGGTCTCAGGTTTGGTATTAGAAGCATTGAGATATCAAGTCTCATGGTATAGGAAGGGTCTCAGAACTGGAATGGGAAGGAGTTGGATATCACATCTCAAGCTATAGGAAGGGTCTCAGGATTGGAATGGGAAGGAGTTTGATATCACATCTCATGCCATAGTATGGGTCTCAGGTTTGGTATTAGCATTGGGATATCCCATCTCATGCTATAGGAAGGGTCTCAGGTTGGAATGGGAATGAGTTGGATATCACATCTCATGTTATAGGAAGTGTCTCAGGATTGGAATGGGAAGGACTTGGATATCACATCTCATGCTATAGGAAGGCTCTCAGGTTTGGAAGGGGAAAGAGTTGGATATCACATTTCATGTTAGAGGTAGGATCTCAGGTTTGGTATAAGAGGCATTGAGATATCACATCTCATGCTATCAGAAGGGTCTCAGGATTGGAATGGGAAGGAGTTGGATATCACATCTCATGCTAAAGTGAGGGTCTCAGGTTTGGAAGGGGAAGGATTTGGATATCACATCTCATGTTATAGGAAGGATCTCAGGTTTGGTATTAGAAGCATTGAGATATCACATCTCATGCTATCAGAAGGTTCTCAGGATTGGAATGGGAAGGAGTTGGATATCAGATCTCATGCTAAAGGGAGGGTCTCAGGTTTGGAAGGGGAAGGATTTGGATATCACAAATCATGTTATCGGAAGGATCTCAGGTTTGGTATTAGAAGTATTGAGATATCACATCTCATGCTATAGGAAGGGTCTCAGGATTGGAATGGGAAGGAGTTGGATATCACATCTCATGCTAAAGGAACGGTCTCAGGTTTGGTAGAAGCATTGAGATATCACATCTCATGCTATAGGAAGGGTCTCAAGATTGGAATGGGAAGGACTTAGATATCACATATCATGCTATAGGGAGGGTCTCATTTTTGATATTAGAAGCATTGAGATATCACATCTCTGCTATCGGAAGGGTCTCAGGATTGGAATGGGAAGGAGTTGGATATTCCCATCTCATGTTATAGGAAGGGTCTCAGGTTTGGTATTTGAAGCATTGAGACATCACATCTCATGCTATAGGAAGGGTCTCAGGATTGCAATGGGAAGGACTTGGATATCACATCTCATGCTATAGGGAGGGTCTCAAGTTTGATATTAGAAGCATTGAGATATCACATCTCATGATATCGGAAGGATCTCAGGATTGGAATAGGAAGGAGTTGGATATCACATCTCATGATAAAAGAAGGGTCTAAGGTTTGGAAGGGGAAGGATTTGGATATCACATCTCATGTTATAGGACCGGTCTCAGGTTTGGTATTAGAAGCATTGAGATATCAAGTCTCATGGTATAGGAAGGGTCTCAGAACTGGAATGGGAAGGAGTTGGATATCACATCTCAAGCTATAGGAAGGGTCTCAGGATTGGAATGGGAAGGACTTAGATATCACATATCATGCTATAGGGAGGGTCTCATTTTTGATATTAGAAGCATTGAGATATCACATCTCATGCTATCGGAAGTGTCTCAGGATTGGCATGGGAAGGAGCTGGATATCACATCTCATGCTAAAGGAAGGGTCTCAGGTTTGGAACGGGAAGGAGTTGGATATCCGATCTCATGTTATAGGAAGGGTCTCAGGTTTGGTATAAGCATTGAGATATCACATCTCTGCTATCGGAAGTGTCTCAGGATTGGAATGGGAAGGAGTTGGATATCCCCACTCATGTTATAGGATGGGTCTCAGGATTGTTATTAGAATCATTGAGATATCATATTGCATGCTGTAGGAAGGGTCTAAGGATTGGAATGGGAAGGACTTGGATATCACATCTCATGCTATGGATAGGCTCTCAGGTTTGGAAAGGGAAGGAGTTGGATATCACATTTCATGTTAGAGGAAGGATCTCAGGTTTGGTATTAGAGGCATTGAGATATCACATCTCATGCTATAGGAAGGGTCTCAGGATTGGAATGGGAAGGAGTTGGATATCACATCTCATGCTAAAGGAAGGGTCTCAGGTTTAGTATAAGCATTGAGATATCACATCTCATGCTATAGGAAGGGTCTCAGGATTGGAATGGAAGGAGTTGGATTTCACATCTCATGTTATAGGAAGCATCTCAGGTTTGGTATTAGAAGCATTGAGACATCACATCTCATGCTATAGGAAGGGTCTCAGGATTGGAATGGGAAGGAGTTGGATATCACATCTCATGCTATAGGAAGGGTCTCAGGATTGGTATAAGCATTGAGATATCACATCTCATGCTATAGGAAGGGTCTCAGGATTGGAATGGGAAGGAGTTGGATATTCCCATCTCATGTTATAGGAAGAGTCTCATGCTAAGACCTGATAGACCCTTCCTATAACATGAGATGTGATATCTCAATGCTTCTAATATCAATACTGAGACCCTCCCTATAGCATGAGATGTGATATCTAAGTCCTTCCCATTCCAATCCTGAGACCCTTCCGATAGCAGAGATGTGATATCTCAATGCTTATACCAAACCTGAGACCCTTCCTATAGCATGAGATGTGATATCCAACTCCTTCCCATTCCAATCCTGAGACCCTTCCTATAGCATGATATGTGAAATCTCAATGCTTCTACCAAAACTGAGACCCTTCCTTTAGCATGAGATGTGATATCCAACTCCTTCCCATTCCAATCCTGAGACCAGTCCTATAGCATGAGAGGTGATATCTCAATGCTTCTAATACCAAACCCGAGATCCTTCCTATAACATGAGATGTGATATCCAACTCCTTCCCATTCCAATCCTGAGACCCTTCCTATAGCATGAGATGTGATATCTCAATGCTTCTAATACCAAACCTTAGATCCTTCCGATAGCATGTGATATCTCAATGCTTCTAATACCAAACCTAAGATCCTTCCTATAACATGAGATGTGATATCCAAATCCTTCCCCTTCCGAACCTGAGAGCCTTCCTACAGCATGAGATGTGATATCCAAGACCTTCCCATTCCAATCCTGAGACCCTTCCTATAACATGAGATGTCATATCCAACTCCTTCCCATTCCAACCTGAGACCCTTCCTATAGCATGAGATGGGATATCCAACTCCTTCCAAATCCAATCCTGATACCCTTCCGATAGCATGAGCTGTGATATCCATATGCTTCTACAAAACCTGAGACCCATACCATGGCATGAGATGTGATATCAAACTCCCGTCCCATACCATGAGACTTGATATCTCAATGCTTCTAATACCAAACCTGAGACCGGTCCAATAACATGAGATGTGATATCCAAATCCTTCCCCTTCCAAACCTTAGACCCTTCCTTTATCATGAGATGTGATATCCAAGTCCTTCCCATTCCATTCCTGAGACCCTTCCTATAGCATGAGATGTGATATCTCAATGCTTCTAATACCAAACCTGAGACCCTTCCTATAACATGAATTCTGATATCCAAGTCCTTCCCATTCCAATCCTGAGACCCTTCCAATAGCAGAGATGTGATATCTCAATGCTTCTAATATCAAACCTGAGACCTGTCGTATAACATGAGATGGGATATCCAACTCCTTCCCGTTCCAAACCTGATACCCTTCCTATAGCATGAGATGTGATATCCAATTCCTTCCCATCCCAATCCTGAGACACCTCCGATAGCAGGGATGTGATATCTCAATGCTTATACCAAACCTGAGACTATTCCTATAACATGAGATGTGATATCTAACTCCTTCCCGTTCCAAACCTGAGACCCTTCCTATAGCATGAGATGTGATATCCAACTCCTTCCCATTCCAATCCTGAGACCCTTCCTATAGCATGAGATGTGATATCTCAATGCTTCTAACACCAAACCTGAGATCCTTCCGATAGCATGAGATGTGATATCTCAATGCTTCTAATACCAAACCTGAGATCCTTCCTATAACATGAGATGTGATATCCAAATCCTTCCCCTTCCGAACCTGAGACCCTCCCTTTAGCATGAGATGTGATATCCAACTCCTTCCCATTCCAATCCTGATACGCTTCTGATAGCATGAGATGTGATATCTCAATGCCTCTAATACCAAACCTGAGATCCTACCTCTAACATGAAATGTGATATCCAACTCCTTCCCTTTCCAAACCTGCGAGCCTTCCTACAGCATGAGATGTGATATCCAAGTCCTTCCCATTCCAATCCTGAGACCCTTCCTATAACATGAGATGTCATATCCAACTCCTTCCCATTCCAACCTGAGACCCTTCCTATAGCATGAGATGGGATATCCAACTCCTTCCAAAACCAATCCTGATACCCTTCCGATAGCATGAGATGTGATATCCCAATGCTTCTACAAAACCTGAGACCCATACCATGGCATGAGATGTGATATCAAACTCCCGTCCTATACCATGAGACTTGATATCTCAATGCTTCTAATACCAAACCTGAGACCGGTCCAATAACATGAGATGTGATATCCAAATCCTTCCCCTTCCAAACCTTAGACCCTTCCTTTATCATGAGATGTGATATCCAAGTCCTTCCCATTCCATTCCTGAGACCCTTCCTATAGCATGAGATGTGATATCTCAATGCTTCTAATACCAAACCTGAGACCCTTCCCATAACATGAGATGTGATATCCAAGTCCTTCCCATTTCAATCCTGAGACCCTTCCTATAGCATGAGATGTGATATCTCAATGCTTCTAATACCAAACCTGAGACCCTTCCTATAACATGAGATGTGATATCCAAGTCCTTCCCATTTCAATCCTGAGACCCTTCCTATAGCATGAGATGTGATATCTCAATGCTTCTAATATCAAACCTGAGACCTGTCCTATAACATGAGATGGGATATCCAACTCCTTCCCGTTCCAAACCTGATACCCTTCCTATAGCATGAGATGTGATATCCAATTCCTTCCCATCCCAATCCTGAGACACCACCGATAGCAGAGATGTGATAGCTCAATGCTTATACCAAACCTGAGACTATTCCTATAACATGAGATGTGATATCTAACTCCTTCCCGTTCCAAACCTGAGACCCTTCCTATAGCATGAGATGTGATATCCAACTCCTTCCCATTCCAATCCTGAGACCCTTCCGATATCATGAGATTTGTTATCTCAATGCTTCTAATATCAAACCTGAGACCTGTCCTATAACATGAGATGGGATATCCAACTCCTTCCCGTTCCAAACCTGATACCCTTCCTATAGCATGAGATGTGATATCCAATTCCTTCCCATCCCAATCCTGAGACACCACCGATAGCAGAGATGTGATAGCTCAATGCTTATACCAAACCTGAGACTATTCCTATAACATGAGATGTGATATCTAACTCCTTCCCGTTCCAAACCTGAGATCCTTCCTATAACATGAGATGTGATATCCAACTCCTTCCCATTCCAATCCTGAGACCCTTATGATAGCATGAGATGTGATATCTCAATGCCTCTTATACCAAACCTGAGATCCTTCCGATAGCATGAGATGTGATATCTCAATGCTTCTAATACTAAACCTGAGATCCTTCCTATAATATGAGATGTGATTTCCAAATCCTTCCCCTTCCAAACCTGAGACCCTCCCTTTAGCATGAGATGTGATATCCAACTCCTTCCCATTCCAATCCTGAGACCCTTCTGATAGCATGAGATGTGATATCTCAATGCCTCTAATACCAAACCTGAGATCCTACCTCTAACATGAAATGTGATATCCATCTCCTTCCCTTTCCAAACCTGAGACCCTGCCTATAGCATGAGATGTGATATCCAAGTCCTTCCCATTCCAATCCTGAGACCCTTCCTATAGCATGAGATGGGATATCCAACTCCTTCCAAATCCAATACTGATACCATTCCGATAGCATGAGATGTGATATCCCAATGCTTCTACCAAATCTGAGACCCATACTATGGCATGAGATGTGATATCAAACTCCTTCCCATTCCAATCCTGAGACCCTTCCTATAGCTTGAGATGTGATATCCAACTTCTTCCCATTCCAATTCTGAGACCCTTTCTATACCATGAGACTTGATATCTCAATGCTTCTAATACCAAACCTGAGACCCGTCCTATAACATGAGATGTGATATCCAAATCCTTCCCCTTCCAAACCTTAGACCCTTCCTTTATCATGAGATGTGATATCCAACTCCTTCCCATTCCAATCCTGAGACCCTTCCGATATCATGACATTTGTTATCTCAATGTTTCTAATATCAAACTTGAGACCCTCCCTATAGCATGAGATGTGACATCCAAGTCCTCCCCATTCCAATCCTGAGACCCTTCCTATAGCATGAGATGTGATATCTCAATGCTTCTAATACCAAACCTGAGACCCTTCCTATAACATGAGATGGGATATCCAACTCAGATAGGATATCCAACTCCTTCCCATTCCAATCCTGAGACCCTTCCGATAGCAGAGATGTGATATCTCAATGCTTATATCAAACCTGAGACCCTTCCTATGGCCTGAGATGTCATATACAACTCCTTCCCATTCCAATCCTGAGACCCTTCCTATAGCATGAGATGTGATATCTCAATGCTTATACCAAATCTGAGACCCTTCCTATAGCATGAGATGTGATATCCAACTCCTTCCCATTCCAATCCTGAGACCCTTCCTATAGCATGAGATGTGATATCTCAATGCTTCTAATACCAAACCTGAGATCCTTCCTATAACATGAGATGTGATATCCAACTCCTTCCCATTCCAATCCTGAGACCCTTATGATAGCATGAGATGTGATATCTCAATGCCTCTAATACCAAACCTGAGATACTTCCGATAGCATGAGATGTGATATCTCAATGCTTCTAATACCAAACCTGAGATCCTTCCTATAACATGAGATGTGATTTCCAAATCCTTCCCCTTCCAAACCTGAGACCATCCCTTTAGCATGAGATGTGATATACAACTCCTTCCCATTCCAATCCTGAGACCCTTCTGATAGCATGAGATGTGATATCTCAATGCCTCTAATACCAAACCTGAGATCCTACCTCTAACATGAAATGTGATATCCATCTCCTTCCCTTTCCAAACCTGAGACCCTGCCTATAGCATGAGATGTGATATTCAAGTCCTTCCCATTCCAATCCTGAGACCCTTCCTATAGCATGTGATGTGATATCTCAATGCTTATACCAAACCTGAGACCCTTCCTATGGCATGAGATGTCATATACAACTCCTTCCCATTCCAATCCTGAGACCCTTCCTATAGCATGAGATGTGATATCTCAATGCTTATACCAAACCTGAGACCCTTCCTATAGCATGAGATGTGATATCCAACTTCTTCCCATTCCAATCCTAAGACCCTTCCTATAACATGAGATGTGATGTCTCAATGCTTCTAATACCAAACCTGAGATCTTTCCTATAATATGAGATGTGATATCCAACTCCTTCCCATTCCAATCCTGAGACCCTTCCTATAGCATGAGATGTGATATCTCAATGCTTATACCAAACCTGAGACCCTTCCTATAGCTTGAGATGTGATATCCAACTCCTTCCCATTCCAATCCTGAGACCCTTCCTATAGCATGAGATGTGATATCTCAAGGCCTCTAATACCAAACCTGAGATCCTTCCTCTAACATGAAATGTGATATCCAACTCCTTCCCCTTCCAAACCTGAGAGCCTTCCTATAGCATGAGATATGATATCCAAGTCCTTCCCATTCCAATCCTCAGACCCTTCCTATAACATGAAATGTGATATCCAAATCCTTCCCATTCCAACCTGAGACCCTTCCTATAGCATGAGATGGGATATCCAACTCCTTCCAAATCCAATACTGATACCCTTCCAATAGCATGAGATGTGATATCCCAATGCTTCTACCAAACCTGAGACCCATACTATGGCATAAGATGTGATATCAAACTCCTTCCCATTCCAATCCTGAGACCCTTCCTATAGCTTGAGATGTGATATCCAACTCCTTCCCATTCCAATTCTGAGACCCTTCCTATACCATGAGACTTGATATCTCAATGCTTCTAATACCAAACCTGAGACCCGTCCTATAACATGAGATGTGATATCCAAATCCTTCCCCTTCCAAACCTTAGACCCTTCCTTTATCATGAGATGTGATATCCAACTCCTTCCCATTCCAATCCTGAGACCCTTCCGATATCATGAGATTTGTTATCTCAATGCTTCTAATATCAAACTTGAGACCCTCCCTATAGCATGAGATGTGACATCCAAGTCCTCCCCATTCCAATCCTGAGACCCTTCCTATAGCATGAGATGTGATATCTCAATGCTTCTAATACCAAACCTGAGACCCTTCCTATAACATGAGATGGGATATCCAACTCCTTCCCATTCCAATCCTGAGACCCTTCCGATAGCAGAGATGTGATATCTCAATGCGTATACCAACCTGAGACCCTTCCTATAACATGAGATGTGATATCCAACTCCTTCCCATTCCAAACCTGAGACCCTTCCTATAGCATATGTGATATCCAACTCCTTCCAATTCCAAACATGAGACCCTTCCCATAGCAAGAATGTAATATCCAACTCCTTCCCATTCCAATCCTGAGACCATTCCTATAGCATGAGATGTGATATCTCAATGCTTCTAATACCAAACCTGAGATCCTTCCTATGACATGAGATGTGATATCCAATTCCTTCCCATTCCAAACCTGAGACCCTTCCTACAGCATGCGATGTGATATCTCAATGCTTCTAATACCAAACCTGAGACCAGTCCTATAACATGAGATGGGATATCCAACTCCTTCCCGTTCCAATCCTGAGACACTTCCGATTGCAGAGATTTGATATCTCAATGCTTATACCAAACCTGAGACTCTTCCTATAACATGGGATGTGATATCCAACTCCTTCCCGTTCCAAACCTGAGACCCTTCCTATAGCATGAGATGTGATATCCAAATCCTTCCCATCCCAATCCTGAGACACTTCCAATTGCAGAGATGTGATATCTCAATGCTTATACCAAACCTGAGACTCTTCCTATAACACGAGATGTGATATCCAACTCCTTCCCGTTCCAAACCTGAGACCCTTCCTATAGCATGAGATGTGATATCCAACTCCTTCCCATTCCAATCCTGAGACCCTTCCGATAGCATGAGATGTGATATCTCAATGCCTCTAATACCAAACCTGAGATCCTTCCTATAACATGTGATGTGATATTCAAATCCTTCCCCTTCCAAACCTAAGACCCTCCCTTTGGCATGAGATGTGATATACAACTCCTTCCCATTCCAATCCTGAGACCCTTCTGATAGCATGAGATGTGATATCTCAATGCCTCTAATACTAAACCTGAGATCCTACCTCTAACATGAAATGTGATATCCATCTCCTTCCCTTTCCAAACCTGAGACCCTGCCTATAGCATGAGCTGTGATATCCAAGTCCTTCCCATTCCAATCCTGAGACCCTTCCTATAGCATGAGATGTGATATCTCAAGGCCTCTAATACCAAACCTGAGATCCTTCTTCTAACATGAGATGTGATATCCAACTCCTTCCCGTTCCAAACCTGAGACACTTCCTATAGCATATGTGATATCCAACTCCTTCCATTCCAAACATGAGACCCTTCCTATAGCAAGAATGTAATATCCAACTCCTACCCATTCCAATCCTGAGACCCTTCCTATAGCAAGAGATGTGATATCCAAATCCTTCCCATTCCAATCCTGAGACCCTTCCTATAACATGAGATGTGATATCCAACTCCTTCCCATTCCAACCTGAGACACTTCCTATAGCATGAGAAGGGATATCCAACTCCTTCCCAATCCAATCCGGAGACCCTTCCGATAGCAGAGATGTGATATCTCAATGCTTATACCAAACCTGAGACCCTTCCTATGGCATGATATGTGATATCCAACTCCTTGCCATTCAAATCCTGAGACCCTTCCTATAGCATGGGAAGGGATATCCAACTCCTTCCCAATCCAATCCTGAGACCCTTCCGATAGCAGAGATGTGATATCTCAACGCTTCTACCAAACCTGAGACCCTTCCTTTAGCATGAGATGTGATATCCAAATCCTTCGCATTCCAATCCTGAGACCCTTCCTATAGCATGAGATGTGATATCTCAATGGTTCTAATACCAAACCAGAGATCCTTCCTATAACATGAGATGTGATATCTAATTCCTTCCCATTCCAAACCTGAGACCCTTCCTATAACATGAAATGTGATATCCAACTCCATCCCATTCCAACCTGAGACCTTTCCTATAGCATGAGATGGGATATCCAACTCCTTCCAAATCCAATACTGATACCATTCCGATAGCATGAGATGTGATATCCCAATGCTTCTACCAAATCTGAGACCCATACTATGGCATGAGATGTGATACCAAACTCCTTCCCATTCCAATCCTGAGACCCTTCCTATAGCTTGAGATGTGATATCCAACTTCTTCCCATTCCAATTCTGAGACCCTTCCTATACCATGAGACTTGATATCTCAATGCTTCTAATACCAAACCTGAGACCCGTCCTATAACATGAGATGTGATATCCAAATCCTTCCCCTTCCAAACCTTAGACCCTTCCTTTATCATGAGATGTGATATCCAACTCCTTCCCATTCCAATCCTGAGACCCTTCCGATATCATGAGATTTGTTATCTCAATGCTTCTAATATCAAACTTGAGACCCTCCCTATAGCATGAGATGTGACATCCAAGTCCTCCCCATTCCAATCCTGAGACCCTTCCTATAGCATGAGATGTGATATCTCAATGCTTCTAATACCAAACCTGAGACCCTTCCTATAACATGAGATGGGATATCCAACTCAGATGGGATATCCAACTCCTTCCCATTCCAATCCTGAGACCCTTCCGATAGCAGAGATGTGATATCTCAATGCTTATATCAAACCTGAGACCCTTCCTATGGCCTGAGATGTCATACACAACTCCTTCCCATTCCAATCCTGAGACCCTTCCTATAGCATGAGATGTGATGTCTCAATGCTTCTAATACCAAACCTGAGATCCTTCCTATAACATGAGATGTGATATCCAACTCCTTCCCATTCCAATCCTGAGACCCTTATGATAGCATGAGATGTGATATCTCAATGCCTCTTATACCAAACCTGAGATCCTTCCAATAGCATGAGATGTGATATCTCAATGCTTCTAATACCAAACCTGAGATCCTTCCTATAATATGAGATGTGATTTCCAAATCCTTCCCCTTCCAAATCTGAGACCCTCCCTTTAGCATGAGATGTGATATCCAACTCCTTCCCATTCCAATCCTGAGACCCTTCTGATAGCATGAGATGTGATATCTCAATGCCTCTAATACCAAACCTGAGATCCTACCTCTAACATGAAATGTGATATCCATCTCCTTCCCTTTCCAAACCTGAGACCCTGCCTATAGCATGAGATGTGATATCCAAGTCCTTCCCATTCCAATCCTGAGACCCTTCCTATAGCATGAGATGGGATATCCAACTCCTTCCAAATCCAATACTGATACCATTCCGATAGCATGAGATGTGATATCCCAATACTTCTACCAAATCTGAGACCCATACTATGGCATGAGATGTGATATCAAACTCCTTCCCATTCCAATCCTGAGACCCTTCCTATAGCTTGAGATGTGATATCCAACTTCTTCCCATTCCAATTCTGAGACCCTTTCTATACCATGAGACTTGATATCTCAATGCTTCTAATACCAAACCTGAAACCCGTCCTATAACATGAGATATGATATCCAAATCCTTCCCCTTCCAAACCTTAGACCCTTCCTTTATCATGAGATGTCATATCCAACTCCTTCCCATTCCAATCCTGAGACCCTTCCGATATCATGACATTTGTTATCTCAATGTTTCTAATATCAAACTTGAGACCCTCCCTATAGCATGAGATGTGACATCCAAGTCCTCCCCATTCCAATCCTGAGACCCTTCCTATAGCATGAGATGTGATATCTCAATGCTTCTAATACCAAACCTGAGACCCTTCCTATAACATGAGATGGGATATCCAACTCAGATGGGATATCCAACTCCTTCCCATTCCAATCCTGAGACCCTTCCGATAGCAGAGATGTGATATCTCAATGCTTATATCAAACCTGAGACCCTTCCTATGGCCTGAGATGTCATATACAACTCCTTCCCATTCCAATCCTGAGACCCTTCCTATAGCATGAGATGTGATATCTCAATGCTTATACCAAATCTGAGACCCTTCCTATAGCATGAGATGTGATATCCAACTCCTTCCCATTCCAATCCTGAGACCCTTCCTATAGCATGAGATGTGATGTCTCAATGCTTCCAATACCAAACCTGAGATCCTTCCTATAACATGAGATGTGATATCCAACTCCTTCCCATTCCAATCCTGAGACCCTTATGATAGCATGAGATGTGATATCTCAATGCCTCTTATACCAAACCTGAGATCCTTCCGATAGCATGAGATGTGATATCTCAATGCTTCTAATACCAAACCTGAGATCCTTCCTATAATATGAGATGTGATTTCCAAATCCTTCCCCTTCCAAACCTGAGACCCTCCCTTTAGCATGAGATGTGATATCCAACTCCTTCCCATTCCAATCCTGAGACCCTTCCTATAGCATGTGATGTGATATCTCAATGCTTATACAAAACCTGAGACCCTTCCTATGGCATGAGATGGCATATACAACTCCTTCCCATTCCAATCCTGAGACCCTTCCTATAGCATGAGATGTGATATCTCAATGCTTATACCAAACCTGAGACCCTTCCTATAGCATGTGATGTGATATCCAACTTCTTCCCATTCCAATCCTGAGACCCTTCCTATAGCATGAGATGTGATATCTCAATGCTTATACCAAACCTGAGACCCTTCCTATAGCTTGAGATGTGATATCCAACTCCTTCCCATTCCAATCCTGAGACCCTTCCTATAGCATGAGATGTGATATCTCAAGGCCTCTAATACCAAACCTGAGATCCTTCCTCTAACATGAAATGTGATATCCAACTCCTTCCCCTTCCAAACCTGAGAGCCTTCCTATAGCATGAGATATGATATCCAAGTCCTTCCCATTCCAATCCTGAGACCCTTCCTATAACATGAAATGTGATATCCAACTCCTTCCCATTCCAACCTGAGACCCTTCCTATAGCATGAGATGGGATATCCAACTCCTTCCAAATCCAATACTGATACCCTTCCGATAGCATGAGATGTGATATCCCAATGCTTCTACCAAACCTGAGTCCCATACTATGGCATGAGATGTGATATCAAACTCCTTCCCATTCCAATCCTGAGACCCTTCTTATACCATGAGACTTGATATCTCAATGCTTCTAATACCAAACCTGAGACCCGTCCTATAACATGAGATGTGATATCCAAATCCTTCCCCTTCCAAACCTTAGACCCTTCCTTTATCATGAGATGTGATATCCAACTCCTTCCCATTCCAATCCTGAGACCCTTCCGATATCATGAGATGTGATATCTCAATGCTTATACCAAATCTGAGACCCTTCCTATGGCCTGAGATGTCATATACAACTCCTTCCCATTCCAATCCTGAGACCCTTCCTATACCATGAGACTTGATATCTCAATGCTTCTAATACCAAACCTGAGACCCGTCCTATAACATGAGATGTGATATCCAAATCCTTCTCCTTCCAAACCTTAGACCCTTCCTTTATCATGAGATGTGATATCCAACTCCTTCCCATTCCAATCCTGAGACCCTTCCGATATCATGAGATTTGTTATCTCAATGCTTCTAATATCAAACTTGAGACCCTGCCTATAGCATGAGATGTGATATTCAAGTCCTTCCCATTCCAATCCTGAGACCCTTCCTATAGCATGTGATGTGATATCTCAATGCTTATACCAAACCTGAGACCCTTCCTATGGCATGAGATGTCATATACAACTCCTTCCCATTCCAATCCTGAGACCCTTCCTATAGCATGAGATGTGATATCTCAATGCTTATACCAAACCTGAGACCCTTCCTATAGCATGAGATGTGATATCCAACTTCTTCCCATTCCAATCCTAAGACCCTTCCTATAACATGAGATGTGATGTCTCAATGCTTCTAATACCAAACCTGAGATCTTTCCTATAATATGAGATGTGATATCCAACTCCTTCCCATTCCAATCCTGAGACCCTTCCTATAGCATGAGATGTGATATCTCAATGCTTATACCAAACCTGAGACCCTTCCTATAGCTTGAGATGTGATATCCAACTCCTTCCCATTCCAATCCTGAGACCCTTCCTATAGCATGAGATGTGATATCTCAAGGCCTCTAATACCAAACCTGAGATCCTTCCTCTAACATGAAATGTGATATCCAACTCCTTCCCCTTCCAAACCTGAGAGCCTTCCTATAGCATGAGATATGATATCCAAGTCCTTCCCATTCCAATCCTGAGACCCTTCCTATAACATGAAATGTGATATCCAACTCCTTCCCATTCCAACCTGAGACCCTTCCTATAGCATGAGATGGGATATCCAACTCCTTCCAAATCCAATACTGATACCCTTCCGATAGCATGAGATGTGATATCCCAATGCTTCTACCAAACCTGAGTCCCATACTATGGCATGAGATGTGATATCAAACTCCTTCCCATTCCAATCCTGAGACCCTTCTTATACCATGAGACTTGATATCTCAATGCTTCTAATACCAAACCTGAGACCCGTCCTATAACATGAGATGTGATATCCAAATCCTTCCCCTTCCAAACCTTAGACCCTTCCTTTATCATGAGATGTGATATCCAACTCCTTCCCATTCCAATCCTGAGACCCTTCCGATATCATGAGATGTGATATCTCAATGCTTATACCAAATCTGAGACCCTTCCTCTGGCCTGAGATGTCATATACAACTCCTTCCCATTCCAATCCTGAGACCCTTCCTATACCATGAGACTTGATATCTCAATGCTTCTAATACCAAACCTGAGACCCGTCCTATAACATGAGATGTGATATCCAAATCCTTCCCCTTCCAAACCTTAGACCCTTCCTTTATCATGAGATGTGATATCCAACTCCTTCCCATTCCAATCCTGAGACCCTTCCGATATCATGAGATTTGTTATCTCAATGCTTCTAATATCAAACTTGAGACCCTGCCTATAGCATGAGATGTGATATTCAAGTCCTTCCCATTCCAATCCTGAGACCCTTCCTATAGCATGTGATGTGATATCTCAATGCTTATACCAAACCTGAGACCCTTCCTATGGCATGAGATGTCATATACAACTCCTTCCCATTCCAATCCTGAGACCCTTCCTATAGCATGAGATGTGATATCTCAATGCTTATACCAAACCTGAGACCCTTCCTATAGCATGAGATGTGATATCCAACTTCTTCCCATTCCAATCCTAAGACCCTTCCTATAACATGAGATGTGATGTCTCAATGCTTCTAATACCAAACCTGAGATCTTTCCTATAATATGAGATGTGATATCCAACTCCTTCCCATTCCAATCCTGAGACCCTTCCTATAGCATGAGATGTGATATCTCAATGCTTATACCAAACTTGAGACCCTTCCTATAGCTTGAGATGTGATATCCAACTCCTTCCCATTCCAATCCTGAGACCCTTCCTATAGCATGAGATGTGATATCTCAAGGCCTCTAATACCAAACCTGAGATCCTTCCTCTAACATGAAATGTGATATCCAACTCCTTCCCCTTCCAAACCTGAGAGCCTTCCTATAGCATGAGATATGATATCCAAGTCCTTCCCATTCCAATCCTAAGACCCTTCCTATAACATGAGATGTGATGTCTCAATGCTTCTAATACCAAACCTGAGATCTTTCCTATAATATGAGATGTGATATCCAACTCCTTCCCATTCCAATCCTGAGACCCTTCCTATAGCATGAGATGTGATATCTCAATGCTTATACCAAACCTGAGACCCTTCCTATAGCTTGAGATGTGATATCCAACTCCTTCCCATTCCAATCCTGAGACCCTTCCTATAGCATGAGATGTGATATCTCAAGGCCTCTAATACCAAACCTGAGATCCTTCCTCTAACATGAAATGTGATATCCAACTCCTTCCCCTTCCAAACCTGAGAGCCTTCCTATAGCATGAGATATGATATCCAAGTCCTTCCCATTCCAATCCTGAGACCCTTCCTATAACATGAAATGTGATATCCAACTCCTTCCCATTCCAACCTGAGACCCTTCCTATAGCATGAGATGGGATATCCAACTCCTTCCAAATCCAATACTGATACCCTTCCGATAGCATGAGATGTGATATCCCAATGCTTCTACCAAACCTGAGTCCCATACTATGGCATGAGATGTGATATCAAACTCCTTCCCATTCCAATCCTGAGACCCTTCTTATACCATGAGACTTGATATCTCAATGCTTCTAATACCAAACCTGAGACCCGTCCTATAACATGAGATGTGATATCCAAATCCTTCCCCTTCCAAACCTTAGACCCTTCCTTTATCATGAGATGTGATATCCAACTCCTTCCCATTCCAATCCTGAGACCCTTCCGATATCATGAGATGTGATATCTCAATGCTTATACCAAATCTGAGACCCTTCCTATGGCCTGAGATGTCATATACAACTCCTTCCCATTCCAATCCTGAGACCCTTCCTATACCATGAGACTTGATATCTCAATGCTTCTAATACCAAACCTGAGACCCGTCCTATAACATGAGATGTGATATCCAAATCCTTCCCCTTCCAAACCTTAGACCCTTCCTTTATCATGAGATGTGATATCCAACTCCTTCCCATTCCAATCCTGAGACCCTTCCGATATCATGAGATTTGTTATCTCAATGCTTCTAATATCAAACTTGAGACCCTGCCTATAGCATGAGATGTGATATTCAAGTCCTTCCCATTCCAATCCTGAGACCCTTCCTATAGCAGGTGATGTGATATCTCAATGCTTATACCAAACCTGAGACCCTTCCTATGGCATGAGATGTCATATACAACTCCTTCCCATTCCAATCCTGAGACCCTTCCTATAGCATGAGATGTGATATCTCAATGCTTATACCAAACCTGAGACCCTTCCTATAGCATGAGATGTGATATCCAACTTCTTCCCATTCCAATCCTAAGACCCTTCCTATAACATGAGATGTGATGTCTCAATGCTTCTAATACCAAACCTGAGATCTTTCCTATAATATGAGATGTGATATCCAACTCCTTCCCATTCCAATCCTGAGACCCTTCCTATAGCATGAGATGTGATATCTCAATGCTTATACCAAACCTGAGACCCTTCCTATAGCTTGAGATGTGATATCCAACTCCTTCCCATTCCAATCCTGAGACCCTTCCTATAGCATGAGATGTGATATCTCAAGGCCTCTAATACCAAACCTGAGATCCTTCCTCTAACGTGAAATGTGATATCCAACTCCTTCCCCTTCCAAACCTGAGAGCCTTCCTATAGCATGAGATATGATATCCAAGTCCTTCCCATTCCAATCCTGAGACCCTTCCTATAACATGAAATGTGATATCCAAATCCTTCCCATTCCAACCTGAGACCCTTCCAATAGCATGAGATGTGATATCCCAATGCTTCTACCAAACCTGAGACCCATACTATGGCATAAAATGTGATATCAAACTCCTTCCCATTCCAATCCTGAGACCCTTCCTATAGCTTGAGATGTGATATCCAACTCCTTCCCATTCCAATTCTGAGACCCTTCCTATACCATGAGACTTGATATCTCAATGCTTCTAATACCAAACCTGAGACCCGTCCTATAACATGAGATGTGATATCCAAATCCTTCCCCTTCCAAACCTTAGACCCTTCCTTTATCATGAGATGTGATATCCAACTCCTTCCCATTCCAATCCTGAGACCCTTCCGATATCATGAGATTTGTTATCTCAATGCTTCTAATATCAAACTTGAGACCCTCCCTATAGCATGAGATGTGACATCCAAGTCCTCCCCATTCCAATCCTGAGACCCTTCCTATAGCATGAGATGTGATATCTCAATGCTTCTAATACCAAACCTGAGACCCTTCCTATAACATGAGATGGGATATCCAACTCCTTCCCATTCCAATCCTGAGACCCTTCCGATAGCAGAGATGTGATATCTCAATGCGTATACCAACCTGAGACCCTTCCTATAACATGAGATGTGATATCCAACTCCTTCCCATTCCAAACCTGAGACCCTTCCTATAGCATATGTGATATCCAACTCCTTCCAATTCCAAACATGAGACCCTTCCCATAGCAAGAATGTAATATCCAACTCCTTCCCATTCCAATCCTGAGACCATTCCTATAGCATGAGATGTGATATCTCAATGCTTCTAATACCAAACCTGAGATCCTTCCTATGACATGAGATGTGATATCCAATTCCTTCCCATTGCAAACCTGAGACCCTTCCTACAGCATGCGATGTGATATCTCAATGCTTCTAATACCAAACCTGAGACCAGTCCTATAACATGAGATGGGATATCCAACTCCTTCCCGTTCCAATCCTGAGACACTTCCGATTGCAGAGATTTGATATCTCAATGCTTATACCAAACCTGAGACTCTTCCTATAACATGAGATGTGATATCCAACTCCTTCCCGTTCCAAACCTGAGACCCTTCCTATAGCATGAGATGTGATATCCAAATCCTTCCCATCACAATCCTGAGACACTTCCAATTGCAGAGATGTGATATCTCAATGCTTATACCAAACCTGAGACTCTTCCTATAACACGAGATGTGATATCCAACTCCTTCCCGTTCCAAACCTGAGACCCTTCCTATAGCATGAGATGTGATATCCAACTCCTTCCCATTCCAATCCTGAGACCCTTCCGATAGCATGAGATGTGATATCTCAATGCCTCTAATACCAAACCTGAGATCCTTCCTATAACATGTGATGTGATATTCAAATCCTTCCCCTTCCAAACCTAAGACCCTCCCTTTGGCATGAGATGTGATATACAACTCCTTCCCATTCCAATCCTGAGACCCTTCTGATAGCATGAGATGTGATATCTCAATGCCTCTAATACCAAACCTGAGATCCTACCTCTAACATGAAATGTGATATCCATCTCCTTCCCTTTCCAAACCTGAGACCCTGCCTATAGAATGAGCTGTGATATCCAAGTCCTTCCCATTCCAATCCTGAGACCCTTCCTATAGCATGTGATGTGATATCTCAATGCTTATACCAAACCTGAGACCCTTCTTATGGCATGAGATGTCATATACAACTCCTTCCCATTCCAATGCTGGGACCCTTCCTATAGCATGAGATGTGATATCTCAATGCTTATACCAAACCTGAGACCCTTCCTATAGCATGAGATGTGATATCTCAAGGCCTCTAATACCAAACCTGAGATCCTTCTTCTAACATGAGATGTGATATCCAACTCCTTCCCGTTCCAAACCTAAGACACTTCCTATAGCATATGTGATATCCAACTCCTTCCATTCCAAACATGAGACCCTTCCTATAGCAAGAATGTAATATCCAACTCCTACCCATTCCAATCCTGAGACCATTCCTATAGCAAGAGATGTGATATCCAAATCCTTCCCATTCCAATCCTGAGACCCTTCCTATAACATGAGATGTGATATCCAACTCCTTCCCATTCCAACCTGAGACACTTCCTATAGCATGAGAAGGGATATCCAACTCCTTCCCAATCCAATCCGGAGACCCTTCCGATAGCAGAGATGTGATATCTCAATGCTTATACCAAACCTGAGACCCTTCCTATGGCATGATATGTGATATCCAACTCCTTGCCATTCAAATCCTGAGACCCTTCCTATAGCATGGGAAGGGATATCCAACTCCTTCCCAATCCAATCCTGAGACCCTTCCGATAGCAGAGATGTGATATCTCAACGCTTCTACCAAACCTGAGACCCTTCCTTTAGCATGAGATGTGATATCCAAATCCTTCGCATTCCAATCCTGAGACCCTTCCTATAGCATGAGATGTAATATTACAATGGTTCTAATACCAAACCAGAGATCCTTCCTATAACATGAGATGTGATATCCAATTCCTTCCCATTCCAAACCTGAGACCCTTCCTATAACATGAAATGTGATATCCAACTCCATCCCATTCCAACCTGAGACCTTTCCTATAGCATGAGATGGGATATCCAACTCCTTCCAAATCCAATACTGATACCATTCCGATAGCATGAGATGTGATATCCCAATGCTTCTACCAAATCTGAGACCCATATTATGGCATGAGATGTGATACCAAACTCCTTCCCATTCCAATCCTGAGACCCTTCCTATAGCTTGAGATGTGATATCCAACTTCTTCCCATTCCAATTCTGAGACCCTTCCTATACCATGAGACTTGATATCTCAATGCTTCTAATACCAAACCTGAGACCCGTCCTATAACATGAGATGTGATATCCAAATCCTTCCCCTTCCAAACCTTAGACCCTTCCTTTATCATGAGATGTGATATCCAACTCCTTCCCATTCCAATCCTGAGACCCTTCCGATATCATGAGATTTGTTATCTCAATGCTTCTAATATCAAACTTGAGACCCTCCCTATAGCATGAGATGTGACATCCAAGTCCTCCCCATTCCAATCCTGAGACCCTTCCTATAGCATGAGATGTGATATCTCAATGCTTCTAATACCAAACCTGAGACCCTTCCTATAACATGAGATGGGATATCCAACTCAGATGGGATATCCAACTCCTTCCCATTCCAATCCTGAGACCCTTCCGATAGCAGAGATGTGATATCTCAATGCTTATATCAAACCTGAGACCCTTCCTATGGCCTGAGATGTCATATACAACTCCTTCCCATTCCAATCCTGAGACCCTTCCTATAGCATGAGATGTGATGTCTCAATGCTTCTAATACCAAACCTGAGATCCTTCCTATAACATGAGATGTGATATCCAACTCCTTCCCATTCCAATCCTGAGACCCTTATGATAGCATGAGATGTGATATCTCAATGCCTCTTATACCAAACCTGAGATCCTTCCGATAGCATGAGATGTGATATCTCAATGCTTCTAATACTAAACCTGAGATCCTTCCTATAATATGAGATGTGATTTCCAAATCCTTCCCCTTCCAAACCTGAGACCCTCCCTTTAGCATGAGATGTGATATCCAACTCCTTCCCATTCCAATCCTGAGACCCTTCTGATAGCATGAGATGTGATATCTCAATGCCTCTAATACCAAACCTGAGATCCTACCTCTAACATGAAATGTGATATCCATCTCCTTCCCTTTCCAAACCTGAGACCCTGCCTATAGCATGAGATGTGATATCCAAGTCCTTCCCATTCCAATCCTGAGACCCTTCCTATAGCATGAGATGGGATATCCAACTCCTTCCAAATCCAATACTGATACCATTCCGATAGCATGAGATGTGATATCCCAATGCTTCTACCAAATCTGAGACCCATACTATGGCATGAGATGTGATATCAAACTCCTTCCCATTCCAATCCTGAGACCCTTCCTATAGCTTGAGATGTGATATCCAACTTCTTCCCATTCCAATTCTGAGACCCTTTCTATACCATGAGACTTGATATCTCAATGCTTCTAATACCAAACCTGAGACCCGTCCTATAACATGAGATGTGATATCCAAATCCTTCCCCTTCCAAACCTTAGACCCTTCCTTTATCATGAGATGTGATATCCAACTCCTTCCCATTCCAATCCTGAGACCCTTCCGATATCATGACATTTGTTATCTCAATGTTTCTAATATCAAACTTGAGACCCTCCCTATAGCATGAGATGTGACATCCAAGTCCTCCCCATTCCAATCCTGAGACCCTTCCTATAGCATGAGATGTGATATCTCAATGCTTCTAATACCAAACCTGAGACCCTTCCTATAACATGAGATGGGATATCCAACTCAGATAGGATATCCAACTCCTTCCCATTCCAATCCTGAGACCCTTCCGATAGCAGAGATGTGATATCTCAATGCTTATATCAAACCTGAGACCCTTCCTATGGCCTGAGATGTCATATACAACTCCTTCCCATTCCAATCCTGAGACCCTTCCTATAGCATGAGATGTGATATCTCAATGCTTATACCAAATCTGAGACCCTTCCTATAGCATGAGATGTGATATCCAACTCCTTCCCATTCCAATCCTGAGACCCTTCCTATAGCATGAGATGTGATGTCTCAATGCTTCCAATACCAAACCTGAGATCCTTCCTATAACATGAGATGTGATATCCAACTCCTTCCCATTCCAATCCTGAGACCCTTATGATAGAATGAGATGTGATATCTCAATGCCTCTTATACCAAACCTGAGATCCTTCCGATAGCATGAGATGTGATATCTCAATGCTTCTAATACCAAACCTGAGACCCTTCCTATAACATGAGATGTGATATCCAACTCCTTCCCATTCCAATCCTGAGACCCTTCCTATAGCATGTGATGTGATATCTCAATGCTTATACAAAACTTGAGACCCTTCCTATGGCATGAGATGGCATATACAACTCCTTCCCATTCCAATCCTGAGACCCTTCCTATAGCATGAGATGTGATATCTCAATGCTTATACCAAACCTGAGACCCTTCCTATAGCATGTGATGTGATATCCAACTTCTTCCCATTCCAATCCTGAGACCCTTCCTATAGCATGAGATGTGATATCTCAATGCTTATACCAAACCTGAGACCCTTCCTATAGCTTGAGATGTGATATCCAACTCCTTCCCATTCCAATCCTGAGACCCTTCCTATAGCATGAGATGTGATATCTCAAGGCCTCTAATACCAAACCTGAGATCCTTCCTCTAACATGAAATGTGATATCCAACTCCTTCCCCTTCCAAACCTGAGAGCCTTCCTATAGCATGAGATATGATATCCAAGTCCTTCCCATTCCAATCCTGAGACCCTTCCTATAACATGAAATGTGATATCCAACTCCTTCCCATTCCAACCTGAGACCCTTCCTATAGCATGAGATGGGATATCCAACTCCTTCCAAATCCAATACTGATACCCTTCCGATAGCATGAGATGTGATATCCCAATGCTTCTACCAAACCTGAGTCCCATACTATGGCATGAGATGTGATATCAAACTCCTTCCCATTCCAATCCTGAGACCCTTCTTATACCATGAGACTTGATATCTCAATGCTTCTAATACCAAACCTGAGACCCGTCCTATAACATGAGATGTGATATCCAAATCCTTCCCCTTCCAAACCTTAGACCCTTCCTTTATCATGAGATGTGATATCCAACTCCTTCCCATTCCAATCCTGAGACCCTTCCGATATCATGAGATGTGATATCTCAATGCTTATACCAAATCTGAGACCCTTCCTATGGCCTGAGATGTCATATACAACTCCTTCCCATTCCAATCCTGAGACCCTTCCTATAGCATGAGATGTGATATCTCAATGCTTATACCAAATCTGAGACCCTTCCTATAGCATGAGATGTGATATCCAACTCCTTCCCATTCCAATCCTGAGACCCTTCCTATAGCATGAGAAGTGATATCTCCATGCTTATACCAAACCTGAGACCCTTCCTATAGCATAAGATGTGATATCCAAATCCTTCCCATTCCAATCCTGAGACCCTTCCTATAGCATGAGATGTGATATCTCAATGCTTATACCAAACCTGAGACCCTTCCTATAGCATGAGATGTGATATCCAACTCCTTCCCATTCCAATCCTGAGACCCTTCCTATAGCATGAGATGTGATGTCTCAATTCTTCTAATACCAAACCTGAGATCCTTCCTATAACATGAGATGTGATATCCAACTCCTTCCCATTCCAATCCTGAGACCCTTATGATAGCATGAGATGTGATATCTCAATGCCTCTTATACCAAACCTGAGATCCTTCCGATAGCATGAGATGTGATATCTCAATGCTTCTAATACCAAACCTGAGATCCTTCCTATAATATGAGATGTGATTTCCAAATCCTTCCCCTTCCAAACCTGAGACCCTCCCTTTAGCATGAAATGTGATATCCAACTCCTTCCCATTCCAATCCTGAGACCCTTCTGATAGCATGAGATGTGATATCTCAATGCCTCTAATACCAAACCTGAGATCCTACCTCTAACATGAAATGTGATATCCATCTCCTTCCCTTTCCAAACCTGAGACCCTGCCTATAGCATGAGATGTGATATCCAAGTCCTTCCCATTCCAATCCTGAGACCCTTCCTATAGCATGTGATGTGATACCTCAATGCTTATACCAAACCTGAGACCCTTGCTATGGCATGAGATGTCATATACAACTCCTTCCCATTCCAACCCTGAGACCCTTCCTATAGCATGAGATGTGATATCTCAATGCTTATACCAAACCTGTGACCCTTCCTATAGCATGAGATGTGATATCCAACTTCTTCCCATTCCAATCCTGAGACCCTTCCTATAGCATGAGATGTGATATCTCAATGCTTATACCAAACCTGAGACCCTTCCTATAGCATAAGATGTGATATCCAAATCCTTCCCATTCCAATCCTGAGACCCTTCCTATAGCATGAGATGTGATATCTCAATGCTTATACCAAACCTGAGACCCTTCCTATAGCATGAGATGTGATATCCAACTCCTTCCCATTCCAATCCTGAGACCCTTCCTATAGCATGAGATGTGATGTCTCAATGCTTCTAATACCAAACCTGAGATCCTTCCTATAACATGAGATGTGATATCCAACTCCTTCCCATTCCAATCCTGAGACCCTTCCTATAGCATGAGATGTGATATCCAACTTCTTCCCATTCCAATCCTGAGACCCTTCCTATAGCATGAGATGTGATATCCCAATGCTTCTACCAAATCTGAGACCCATACTATGGCATGAGATGTGATATCAAACTCCTTCCCATTCCAATCCTGAGACCCTTCCTATAGCTTGAGATGTGATATCCAACTTCTTCCCATTCCAATTCTGAGACCCTTTCTATACCATGAGACTTGATATCCAACTCCTTCCCATTCTAACATGAGACCCTTCCTATAGCATGAGATGGGATATCCAACTCCTTCCAAATCCAATACTGATACCCTTCTGATAGCATGAGATGTGATATCCCAATGCTTCTACCAAACCTGAGACCCATACTATGGCATGAGATGTGATATCAAACTCCTTCCCATTCCAATCCTGAGACGCTTCCTATAGCTTGAGATGTGATATCCAACTCCTTCCCATTCCAATTCTGAGACCCTTCTTATACCATGAGACTTGATATCTCAATGCTTCTAATACCAAACCTGAGACCCGTCCTATAACATGAGATGTGATATCCAAATCCTTCCCCTTCCAAACCTTAGACCCTTCCTTTATCATGAGATGTGATATCCAACTCCTTCCCATTCCAATCCTGAGACCCTTCCGATATCATGAGATTTGTTATCTCAATGCTTCTAATATCAAACTTGAGACCCTCCGTATAGCATGAGATGTGACTTCCAAGTCCTTCCCATTCCAATCCTGAGACCCTTCCTATAGCATGAGATGTGATATCTCAATGCGTCTAATACCAAACCTGAGACCCTTCCTATAACATGAGATGGGATATCCAACTCCTTCCCATTCCAATCCTGAGACCCTTCCGATAGCAGAGATGTGATATCTCAGTGCTTATACCAAACCTGAGACCCTTCCTAAGGCCTGAGATGTCATATACAACTCCTTCCCATTCCAATCCTGAGACCCTTCCAATAGCATGAGATGTGATATCTCAATGCTTATACCAAATCTGAGACCCTTCCTATAGCATGAGATGTGATATCCAACACCTTCCCATTCCAATCCTGAGACCCTTCCTATAGCATGAGAAGTGATATCTCCATGCTTATACCAAACCTGAGACCCTTCCTATAGCATGAGATGTGATATCCAAATCCTTCCCATTCCAATCCTGAGACCCTTCCTATAGCATGAGATGTAATATCTCAATGCTTATACCAAACCTGAGAGCCTACCTATAGCATGGGATGTGATATCCAAGTCCATCCCATTCCAATCCTTAGACCCTTCCTACAGCATGCGATGTGATATCTCAATGATTCTAATACCAAACCAGAGACCTGTCCTTTAACATGAGATGGGATATCCAACTCCTTCCCATTCCAATCCTGAGCCACTCCTGATAGCAGAGATGTGATATCTCAATGCTTATACCAAACCTGAGACCCTTCCTATAACATGAGATGTGATATCCAACTCCTTCCCGTTCCAAACCTGAGACACTTCCTATAGCATATGTGATATCCAACTCCTTCCCATTCCAAACATGAGACCCTTCCTATAGCAAGAATGTAATATCCAACTCCTACCCATTCCAATCCTGAGACCATTCCTATAGCATGAGATGTGATATATCAATGCTTCTAATACCAAATCTGAGATCCTTCCTATGACATGAGATGTGATATCCAAATCATTCCCATTCCAATCCTGAGACCCTTCCTATAGCAAGAGATGTGATATCCAAATCCTTCCCATTCCAATCCTGAGACCCTTCCTATAACATGAGATGTGATATTCAACTCCTTCCCATTCCAACCTGAGACACTTCCTATAGCATGAGAAGGGATATCTAACTCCTTCCCAATCCAATCCTGAGAACCTTCCGATAGCAGAGATGTGGTATCTCAATGCTTATACCAAACCTGAGACCCTTCCTATGGCATGAGATGTGATATCCAACTCCTTGCCATTCAAATCCTGAGACCCTTCCTATAGCATGAGATGTGATATCTCAATGCTTCTACCAAACCTGAGACCCTTCCTTTAGCATGAGATGTGATATCCAAATCCTTCACATTCCAATCCTGAGACCCTTCATATAGCATGAGATGTGATATCTCAATGCTTCTAATACCAAACCTGAGATCCTTCCTATAGCATGAGATGTGATATCCAATTCCTTCCCATTCCAAACCTGAGACCCTTCCTATTGGATGAGATGTGATATCCAACTCCTTCCCATTCCAACCCTGAGACCCTTCCTATACCATGAGATGTGATATCTCAATGCTTCTAATACCAAACCTGGGAACCGTCCTATAACATGAGATGTGATATCTCAATGTTTCTAATAAAAAACCTGAGACCCTTCCTATAACATGAGATGTGATATCCAATTCCTTCCCATTCCAATCCTGAGACGCTTCCTATAGCTTGAGATGTGATATCCAACTCCTTCCCATTCCAATTCTGAGACCCTTCTTATACCATGAGACTTGATATCTCAATGCTTCTAATACCAAACCTGAGACCCGTCCTATAACATGAGATGTGATATCCAAATCCTTCCCCTTCCAAACCTTAGACCCTTCCTTTATCATGAGATGTGATATCCAACTCCTTCCCATTCCAATCCTGAGACCCTTCCGATATCATGAGATTTGTTATCTCAATGCTTCTAATATCAAACTTGATCCACTCCATTGATCAGCACACTGTCTTTAAAGTAGTGCTTGGTATTATCCGGAATCCTAGCATAAGCCTCTGCGACTTTAGGCTCCCAGGAACCCAGGGACACTAAAACTACCTCAGCCTCTATTCCGCTGGAAAATGAGTCTGAGGAGAAGGATGCTCCTGTAATCTCTTCTTCCTCGTAGGAGGAGAAGGCCAGATTAGCGGAGTGGAACCCCAAAGGTCTAACCTTACAACGGGGATCCCCCTTCACGTGGTCAGTTGCTCCACAAGAAAAACAAGCCCCAGTGGGTCTGTTTACGTAGGGAGGCTTATTGTAACCAGAGTTCTGTTTCGGAGGCTGACCTCCACTACCCTGTGAGTTCTCTTGTGTCTTACCCTTGTTTTTCTTTTTGTGGACCTTATGGGAAGAAGATTTAGCAGATTCCTCACCCTCCATATCTTTGGACTTTTTCCCTTCCTCCTGCTTACCAGGATGAGTTTTGTCCTTATGGGACACTCGATGTGACACCCATAAGTCTGCTGCAATGGCCAGCTTCTTAGGATCTATCTCCTTCGAATCGGCCAAATGCTGCTTAAGCTCCGGGGAAGAAGAAGCAAAAATGTGTTCCAGCATGACAAGATTTATCATGCCTTCGAAGGTAGAAACCTTATAACCTTCGACCCAGCCAGTTAAGTTTTTCAAGGATTCAGCGACATAAGATACCCAAGTACCACCTTCCTTTTTCTTATACTCTCGAAAACGCTTTAAATATTGGGCCGGAGTCTTCCCAAACTTTAAAATGAGAGTTTGCTTTAACATTGCGAAATCAGCTCGCTCAGCCTTTGACATTTCCATAATGGCACTACAGCCAGAATGGGGCAGTCTACTGAGCAACCACGCAATCTTATCAGCATTGTCAACTTCTTGAACCTCGCATGCATACTCAAACGCATTCAGCCAGTCCATAATGTCATTCCTTTCTTCATACACACTGAGCAGATCTTTCGGAAACCGTGGATGCGAGGAAGCCCCAGACCCATGTCCAGGACCCTTGGACCCATTTGCAACCTGAAGCTTGGCCAGTTCCAACTGGTGATCCCTGTCTTTCTGTTTTTCTGCCTGTTCGATTTTTAGTTTGGCTATGCTGAATTCAAGCTCCTGCTGCCTAAACCGCAGCTCTTGCTTCTTGAATTCAAGCATAGCCTCCCCATCAGCACTGGCAGAGGAAACATTAGACATCACATCCTCCCTGTCCTCGTGGTCGCGATGGATCAGTGCAGCGGCAGAACCGTTGGTTCTACCAGTGAGAGCAGCCCCACCACCTTTTGCACTGTCCTCAGAAGTAATAGCGTCAAGCTGCGCTTCTTGCCACGCCACGATTCTTTGGATCATTTCCAATTTAGTGCCTTGAGAGGAAACCCCTCTCTCCGCACACATCTTCTTCAATGTTTCTGATTTGGAAGCATTTAAAGTTAACAAGGTATTTGTTTCCATACTGTTTGATAGGACTATGGCCTTTTTAAAGTTATACTACAACAATTCACTACGTGTACTGGTTGGAATAACCTGAAATGCCTTAGTTCGAGCGCAACACTGGATACCTTCAGTCGTATCCCACCGCTGTACACCAATTTGTTAAGACGGATTTCTGAACTCTGTCCTGGTGGCGCAGAAGTTCAGAAGGCCAACCTAATTACTTGGAACAGGGTAACCTCTGGACAAGCCAGACCAATCAAGGTAGCGATCGCGGCGGTCAAGACTAGGTCTCAAGAGGGGTGAGGGTGACTGAAAGCCCGCAATGAGCACACAAAGCAAGAGCGCTTACAAACTACTCCAAACAGTTGTTATATCAAAAATAGATACACATTTATTTTAAGGCCTTTAAAACAATGACCGTAGCGAGAAAATCACAATATCACAATATTAAACCAACACATACCATATCAACACAATATATATACAAATACGACAGTCTTAAGCATTAGAGGCACGAAATGTGTAGTCCACCTGCAAGGGAAGGAAAACAGGCAGTGCGATAATGCTTTAGACGCAGTTCGCCTTCAGAGGCACCTAACTAGATGGAAGTCCAAGCCCTGCGAAGAGTGGAGCCTTGTGCTCAAAAGTACCTGCACACGCTGGTGCCAACGGGCAAAAGGGGAGTCTCTTCGAGGTAGATCAGGCAGTTCAGTTTAGTGCACAAACGAAGAAGAACAGTGTTCCGCGACTCAAGCGCAGCCTCCACTGTGGGCAGAAGCAGAGCGCGAGTACGGAAAGGCGTGCTGTTTTGACACAGCGGGGAAAAGCTATGGGCTCCTGCAGGAGGGCGACCAGTTCCCAGCTATGCTACTCACCGGTCCCCGATGCAAGCAGACCCAGGCTTCTCCGCGTCAGTTTCAGTCGCTGGCAGGTTCAGAAGAGCAGGGGACGTCTCGTCGTCGTGTTTAGTTGCAGCAGCAGAGTTGAGTAAAAGTCGTCCCAAACGAAGGAACCCGCACAGTTTGTTACCACAGCAGGGCAACGGAGCGGCGGTGTGTATCTGAGCCAAATGTACACTACTCACTTCAGACCTGGGAACGCCAAGTGTACGAATCATGTGAGAGTGACAAGGACTCGATATACTACACAACCTGGCGGCGGTTACAGAGCAGGACTCCCTTGTAAGCTGGTCAGTCAACTGGATGGCCCAGAGACACTTCCGAAGGCTTACTTGGCAGGAGTTGATGAAGTCGCCGGGAATAGCTGTTCCTGCTATTCCAAAGGTCGAAGCACCAGTACAGGCCTTCTGTTTCGATCAAAGGAGGAAAGGGTTTCACAGGACGACAGCAGTGCAAAGGAGGATTCCTTCAGCGGGTCACCAGCGATTCCTCGGTCCAGCCTCTTGGTTGCAGGATACTTGGCTCCTGTATTCCTTCGTTCGTGAGAACTCAGGAGATCGACATGGTAGTGGTGTTTCCAGCTCCCTCTTATCCACGGTTCCCTTCGCGCCAAAACGGAGGGGAGCCAATGGGAGATCCGCTCATCAACACACATACCATACGCGGACCAATCACGGACCACGGTGGTCCCAGGCATTCACACCACCCTAGACTCTCTGGCACCCAGGATGTGTATTGGGTCCAGACATCCCAGCCCACACCCTGGAGGCACACAAACGACATGTAGAAGCCCGCGAAAGCAACCACGTTTCGCGGGAAAGTACATGCCCAAATAAGGAAGGCACCGGGTCGCTCGACCTGGGGAAGGTGAAGGGAGCAAGACGGTCAGTGGACAAGACAAAGGAGCCTCGTGGTCTGGCCATTTTGGGAGCCAGGCCACCACTTTGGGTTCAGTGCGAAAAACGCGCTCAGAACGCCAAAAGGAGCTCAAAATAAACAAAACGATCGCTGCCACCATTCGAGTCCCTGAATGACTTGCACCGATCAAATACCATCCTAAAAGAGTATCTAGGGCCTGTAGAAGGCTAGAGACCCAAGAGAGCTGTAACTTAGCTTACAGTGCCCTCTTGTGTCATGTTGCACTAAAGCCGCAACACGATAAAAGAAACTACGGGAAACAGCGTTCCCCGGTACTGACTGTCTTAAGGGCATGTCAGTTTCCCCGTAAGAAAGGAGCGAAAGCCCAGAGGAGTGCGGCAGAAGGCTGCACTTCTCTGGCAAAGTCAAGAACAAGGTGAAAAACAACAGCAAAAAGTTTAGGGGTTGCCACATGGAAGGAAAATTACCTACAATTACGAAATCTTTCCTAACACTCATGCTATCAGATGGGTCTCAGGATTGGAATGGGAAGGAGTTGGATATCACATCTCATGCTAAAGGGAGGGTCTCAGGTTTGGAAGGGGAAGGATTTGGAAATCACATCTCATGTTATAGGAAGGATCACAGGTTTGGTATTAGAAGCATTGAGATATCACATCTCATGCTATTGGAAGCATCTCAGGTTTGGTATTAGAGGCATTGAGATATCACATCTCATGCTATCATAAGGGTCTCAGGATTGGAATGGGAAGGAGTTGGATATCACATCTCATGTTATAGGAAGGATCTCAGGTTTGGTATTAGAAGCATTGAGACATCACATCTCATGCTATAGGAAGGGTCTCAGGATTGGAATGGGAAGGAGTTGGATATCACATCTCATGCTATAGGAAGGGTCTCAGATTTGGTATAAGCATTGAGATATCACATCACATGCTATAGGAAGGGTCTCAGGATTGGAATGGGAAGGACTTGGATATCACATCTCATGCTATAGGCAGGGTCTCAGGTTTGGAAAGGGAAGGAGATGGATATCACATTTCATGTTAGAGGTAGGATCTCAGGTTTGGTATTAGAGGCATTGAAATATCACATCTCATGCTATCAGAAGGGTCTCAGGATTGGAATGGGAAGGAGTTGGATATCACATCTCATGCTAAAGGGAGGGTCTCAGGTTTGGAAGTGGAAGGATTTGGAAATCACATCTCATGTTATAGGAAGGATCTCAGGTTTGGTATTAGAAGCATTGAGATATCACATCTCATGCTATCAGAAGTATCTCAGATTTGGTATTAGAGGCATTGAGATATCACATCTCATGCTATCATAAGGGTCTCAGGATTGGAATGGGAAGGAGTTGGATATCACATCTCATGTTATAGGAAGGATCTCAGGTTTGGTATTAGAAGAATTGAGACATCACATCTCATGCTACAGGAAGAGTCTCAGGATTGGAATGGGAAGAAGTTGGATATCACATCTCATGCTATAGGAAGGGTCTCAGATTTGGTATAAGCATTGAGATATCACATCTAATGCTATATGAAGGGTCTCAGGATTAGAATGGGAAGGAGTTGCCTATGACATCTCAGGCCATAGGAAGGGTCTCAGGTTTGGTATAAGCATTGAGATATCACATCTCTGCTATCGCAAGGGTCTCAGGATTGGAATGGGAAGGAGTTGGATATCCCAAATCATGTTATAGGAAGGGTCTCAGGTTTGGTATTAGAAGCATTGAGATATCACATCTCATGCTATAGGAAGGGTCTCAGGATTGGAATGGGGAGGACTTGGATGTCACATCTCATGTTATAGGGAGGGTCTCAAGTTTGATATTAGAAGCATTGAGATAACAAATCTCATGATATCGGAACGGTCTCAGGATTGGAATGGGAAGGAATTGGATATCACATCTCATGATAAAGGAAGGGTCTAAGGTTTGGAAGGGGAAGGATTTGGATATCACATCTCATGTTATAGGACGGGTCTCAGGTTTGGTATTAGAAGCATTGAGATATCAAGTCTCATGGTATAGGAATGGTCTCAGAGTTGGAATGGGAAGGAGTTGGATATCACATCTCAAGCTATAGGTAGGGTCTCAGGATTGGAATGGGAAGGAGTTTGATATCACATCTCATGCCATAGTATGGGTCTCAGGTTTGGTAGAAGCATTGGGATATCACATCTCATGCTATCGGAAGGGTATCAGTATTGGATTTGGAAGGAGTTGGATATCCCATCTCATGCTATAGGAAGGGTCGCAGGTTGGAATGGGAAGGAATTGGATATCACATTTCATGTTATAGGAAGGCTCTCAGGTTTGGAAGGGGAAGGAGTTGGATATCACATTTCATGTTAGAGGAAGGATCTCAGGTTTGGTACTAGAGGCCTTGAGATATCACATCTCATGCTATAGGAAGGGTCTCAGGATTGGAATGGGAAGGAGTTGGATATCACATCTCAAGCTATATGAAGGGTCTCAGGTTTGGTATAAGCATTGAGATATCACATCTCATGCTATAGGAAGGGTCTCAGGATTGGAATGGGAAGGAGTTGGATATCACATCTCATGTTATAGGAAAGATCTCAGGTTTGGTATTAGAAGCATTGAGACATCACATCTCATGTTATAGGAAGGGTCTCAGGATTGGAATGGGAAGAAGTTGGATATCACATCTCATGCTATAGGAAGAGTCTCAGGTTTGGAAGTGGAAGGAGTTGGATATCCAATCTCATGTTATAGGACTGGTCTAAGGTTTGGTATTAGAAGCATTGAGATATCACATCACATGCTGTAGGAAGGTTCTCAGGTTTGGAATGGGGAGGAATTGGATATCACATCTCATGTCATAGGAAGGATCTCAGGTTTGGTATTAGAAGCATTGAGATATCACATCTCATGCTATAGGATTGGTCTCAGGATTGGAATGGGAAGGAGTTGGATATTACACTCTTGCTATAGGAAGGGTCTCATGTTTGGAATGGGAAGGAGTTGGATATCACATATGCTATAGGAAGGGTCTCAGGTTTGGACCGGGAAGGAGTTGGATATCACATCTCATGTTATAGGAAGGGTCTCAGGTTTGGTATAAGCATTGAGATATCACATCTCTGCTATCGGAAGTGTCTCAGGATTGGAATGGGAAGGAGTTGGATATCCCATCTCATGTTATAGGACGGGTCTCAGGTTTGGTATTAGAAGCATTGAGATATCAAGTCTCATTGTATAGGAAGGGTCTCAGAATTGGAATGGGAAGGAGTTGGATATCACATCTCAAGCTATAGGAAGGGTCTCAGGATTGGAATGGGAAGGAGTTTGATATCACATCTCATGCCATAGTATGGGTCTCAGGTTTGGTAGAAGCATTGGGATATCACATCTCATGCTATCGGAAGGGTATCAGGATTGGATTTGGAAGGAGTTGGATATCCCATCTCATGCTATAGGAAGGGTCTCAGGTTGGAATGGGAAGGAGTTGGATATCACATCTCATGCTATAGGAAGGCTCTCAGGTTTGCAACGGGAAAGAGTTGGATATCACATTTCATGTTAGAGGTAGGATCTCAGGTTTGGTATTAGAGGCATTGAGATATCACATCTCATGCTATCAGAAGAGACTCAGAATTGGAATGGGAAGGAGTTGGATATCACATCTCATGCCATAGTATGGGTCTCAGGTTTGGTAGAAGCATTGGGATATCACATCTCATGCTATCGGAAGGATTTCAGGATTGGATTTGGAAGGAGTTGGATATCCCATCTCATGCTATAGGAAGGGTCTCAGGTTGGAACGGGAAGGAGTTTGAAATCACATCACATGCCATAGTATGGGTCTCAGGTTTGGTAGAAGCATTGGGATATCTCATCTCATGCTATCGGAAGGGTATCAGGATTGGATTTGGAAGGAGTTGGATATCCCATCTCATGCTATAGGAAGGGTCTCAGGTTGGAATGGGAAGGAGTTGGATATCACATCTCATGTTATAGGAAGGGTCTCAGGATTGGAATGGAAAGGACTTGGATATCATATCTCATGCTATAGCAAGGCTCTCAGGTTTGGAAGGGGAAGGAGTTGGATATCACATTTCATGTTAGAGGAAGGATCTCAGGTTTGGTATTAGAGGCATTGAGATATCACATCTCATGCTATAGGAAGGGTCTCAGGTTTGGAATGGGAAGGAGTTGGATATCACATCTCAAGCTATAGGAAGGGTCTCAGGTTTGGTATAAGCATTGAGATATCACATCTCATGCTATAGGAATGGTCTCAGGATTGGAATGGGAAGGAGTTGGATATCACATCTCATGTTATAGGAAAGATCTCAGGTTTGGTATTAGAAGCATTGAGATATCACATCTCATGCTATAAGCAGGGTCTCAGGATTGGAATGGGAAGGAGTTGTATATGGCATCTCATGCCATAGGAAGGGTCTCAGGTTTGGTATAAGCATTGAGATATCACATCTCATGCTATAGGAAGGGTCTCAGGATTGGAATGGGAAGGACTTGGATATCACATCTCATGCTATAGGCAGGATCTCAGGTTTGGAAAGGGAAGGAGTTGGATATCATATTTCATGTTAGAGGTAGGATCTCAGGTTTGGTATTAGAGGCATTGAGATATCACATCTCATGCTATCAGAAGGGTCTCAGGATTGGAATGGGAAGGAGTTGGATATCACATCTCATGCTAAAGGGAGGGTCTCAGGTTTGGAAGGGGAAGGATTTGGATATCACATCTCATGTTATAGGAAGGATCTCAGGTTTGGTATTAGAAGCATTGAGATATCACATCTCATGCTATCGGAAGTATCTCAGGTTTGGTAGTAGAGGCATTGAGATATCACATCTCATGCTATCATAAGGGTCTCAGGATTGGAATGGGAAGGAGTTGGATATCACATTTCATGCTAAAGGGAGGGTCTCAGGTTTGGAAGGGGAAGGATTTGGATATCACATCACATGTTATAAGAAGGATCTCAGGTTTGGTATTAGAAGCATTGAGATATCACATCTCATGCTATCGGAAGGGTCTCAGGATTGGAATGGGAAGGAGTTGGATATCACATCTTATGCTATAGGAAGGGTCTCAGGTTTGGAACGGGAAGGAGTTGGATATCACATCTCATGTTATAGGAAGAGTCTCAGGTTTGGTATAAGCATTGAGATATCACATCTCTGCAATCGGAAGTGTCTCAGGATTGGGATGGGAAGGAGTTGGATATCACATCTCATGCTATAGGAAGGGTCTCAGGTTTGGAACGGGAAGGAGTTGGATATCCCATCTCATGTTATAGGACGGGTCTCAGGTTTGGTATTAGAAGCATTGAGATATCACATTGCATGCTGTAGGAAGGGTCTCAGGATTGGAATGGGAAGGAGTTGGATATTACATTCTTGCTATAGGAAGGGTCTCATGTTTGGAATGGGAAGGAGTTGGATATCACATATGCTATAGGAAGGGTCTCAGGTTTGGAACGGGAAGGAGTTGGATATCACATCTCATGCTATAGGAAGGGTCTCAGGTTTGGAATAAGCATTGAGATATCACATCTCTGCTATCGGAAGTGTCTCAGGATTGGAATGGGAAGGAGTTGGGTATCACATCTCATGTTATAGGACGGGTCTCAGGTTTGTTATTAGAATCATTGAGATATCATATTGTATGCTGTAGGAAGGGTCTAAGGATTGGAATGGGAAGGTCTTGGATATCACATCTCATGCTATAGGTAGGCTCTCAGGTTTGGAAAGGGAAGGAGTTGGAAATCACATTTCATGTTAGAGGAAGGATCTCAGATTTGGTATTAGAGGCATTGAGATATCACATCTCATGCTATAGGAAGGGTCTCAGGATTGGAATGGGAAGGAGTTGGATATCACATCTCATGCTATAGGAAGGGTCTCAGGTTTGGTATAAACATTGAGATATCACATCTCATGCTATAGGAAGGGTCTCAGGATTGGAATGGGAAGGAGTTGGATATCACATCTGATGTTATAGGAAGGATCTCAGGTTTGGTATTAGAAGCATTGAGACATCACATCTCATGCTATAGGAAGGGTCTCAGGATTGAAATGGAAGGAGTTGGATATCACATCTCATGCTATAGGAAGGGTCTCAGGTTTGGTATAAGCATTGAGATATCACATCTCATGGTATAGGAAGGGTCTCAGGATTGGAATGGGAAGGAGTTGTATATGACATCTCATGCCATAGGAAGGGTCTCAGGTTTGGTATAAGCATTGAGATATCACATCTCTGCTATCGGAAGGGTCTCAGGATTTGAATGGAAAGGAGTTGGATATCCCATCTCATGTTATAGGAAGAGTCTCAGGTTTGGTATTAGAAGCATTGAGATATCACATCTCATGCTATCAGAAGTATCTCAGGTTTGGTAGTAGAGGCATTGAGATATCACATCTCATGCTATCATAAGGGTCTCAGGATTGGAATGGGAAGGAGTTGGATATCACATTTCATGCTAAAGGGAGGGTCTCAGGTTTGGAAGGGGAAAGATTTGGATATCACATCACATGTTATAAGAAGGATCTCAGGTTTGGTATTAGAAGCATTGAGATATCACATCTCATGCTATCGGAAGGGTCTCAGGATTGGAATGGGAAGGAGTTGCATATCACATCTTATGCTATAGGAAGGGTCTCAGGTTTGGAACGGGAAGGAGTTGGATATCACATCTCATGTTATAGGAAGAGTCTCAGGTTTGGTATAAGCATTGAGATATCACATCTCTGCAATCGGAAGTGTCTCAGGATTGGGATGGGAAGGAGTTGGATATCACATCTCATGCTATAGGAAGGGTCTCAGGTTTGGAACGGGAAGGAGTTGGATATCCCATCTCATGTTATAGGACGGGTCTCAGGTTTGGTATTAGAAGCATTGAGATATCACATTGCATGCTGTAGGAAGGGTCTCAGGATTGGAATGGGAAGGAGTTGGATATTACATTCTTGCTATAGGAAGGGTCTCATGTTTGGAATGGGAAGGAGTTGGATATCACATATGCTATAGGAAGGGTCTCAGGTTTGGAACGGGAAGGAGTTGGATATCACATCTCATGCTATAGGAAGGGTCTCAGGTTTGGAATAAGCATTGAGATATCACATCTCTGCTATCGGAAGTGTCTCAGGATTGGAATGGGAAGGAGTTGGGTATCACATCTCATGTTATAGGACGGGTCTCAGGTTTGTTATTAGAATCATTGAGATATCATATTGTATGCTGTAGGAAGGGTCTAAGGATTGGAATGGGAAGGTCTTGGATATCACATCTCATGCTATAGGTAGGCTCTCAGGTTTGGAAAGGGAAGGAGTTGGAAATCACATTTCATGTTAGAGGAAGGATCTCAGATTTGGTATTAGAGGCATTGAGATATCACATCTCATGCTATAGGAAGGGTCTCAGGATTGGAATGGGAAGGAGTTGGATATCACATCTCATGCTATAGGAAGGGTCTCAGGTTTGGTATAAACATTGAGATATCACATCTCATGCTATAGGAAGGGTCTCAGGATTGGAATGGGAAGGAGTTGGATATCACATCTGATGTTATAGGAAGGATCTCAGGTTTGGTATTAGAAGCATTGAGACATCACATCTCATGCTATAGGAAGGGTCTCAGGATTGAAATGGAAGGAGTTGGATATCACATCTCATGCTATAGGAAGGGTCTCAGGTTTGGTATAAGCATTGAGATATCACATCTCATCGTATAGGAAGGGTCTCAGGATTGGAATGGGAAGGAGTTGTATATGACATCTCATGCCATAGGAAGGGTCTCAGGTTTGGTATAAGCATTGAGATATCACATCTCTGCTATCGGAAGGGTCTCAGGATTTGAATGGAAAGGAGTTGGATATCCCATCTCATGTTATAGGAAGAGTCTCAGGTTTGGTATTAGAAGCATTGAGATATCACATCTCATGCTATGGGAATGGTCTCAGGATTGGAATGGGAAGGAGTTTGATATCACATCTCATGCCATGTATGGGTCTCAGGTTTGGTATAAGCATTGAGATATCACATCTCATGCTATAGGAAGGGTCTCAGGATTGGAATGGGAAGGAGTTGTATATGACATCTCATGCCATAGGAAGGGTCTCAGGTTTGGTATAAGCATTGAGATATCACATCTCTGCTATCGGAAGGGTCTCAGGATTGGAATGGGAAGGAGTTGGATATCCCATCTCATGTTATAGGAAGAGTCTCAGGTTTGGTATTTGAAGCATTGAGATATCACATCTCATGCTATAGGAAGTGTCTCAGGATTGGAATGGGAAGGAGTTTGATATCACATCTCATGCCATGTATGGGTCTCAGGTTTTGTAGAAGCATTGGGATATCACATCTCATGCTATCGGAAGGGTATCAGGATTGGATTTGGAAGGATTTGGATATCACATTTCATGTTATAGGAAGGATCTCAGGTTTGGTATTAGAAGCATTGAGATATCACATCTCATGCTATCGGAAGGACCTCAGGTTTGGTATTATAGGCATTGAGATATCACATCTCATGCTATCAGAAGGGTCTCAGGATTGGAATGGGAAGGAGTCGGATATCACATCTCATGCTAAAGGGAGGGTCTCAGGTTAGGAAGTGGAAGGATTTGGATATCACATCTCATGTTATAGGAAGGATCTCAGGTTTGGTATTAGAAGCATTGAGATATCACATCTCATGCTATAGGAAGGGTCTCAGGATTGGAATGGGAAGGAGTTGGATATCACATCTCAAGCTATAGGAAGGGTCTCAGGATTGGAATGAGAAGGAGTTGGATATCACATCTCATGCTATAGGAAGGGTCTCAGGTCTGGAATCGGAAGGAGTTGTATATGACATTTCATGCCATAGGAAGGGTCTCAGGTTTGGTATAAGCATTGAGATATCACATCTCTGCTATTGGAAGGGTCTCAGGATTGGAATGGGAAGGAGTTGGATATCCCATCTCATTATAGGAAGGGTCTCAGGTTTGGTATTAGAAGCATTGAGATATCACATCTCATGGTATAGGACGGGTCTCAGGATTGGAATGGGAAGGAATTGGATATCACATCTCATGATAAAGGAAGGGTCTAAGGTTTGGAAGGGGAAGGATTTGGATATCACATCTCATGTTATAGGACGGGTCTCAGGTTTTGTATTAGAAGCATTGAGATATCAAGTCTCATGGTATAGGAAGGGTCTCAGAATTGGAATGGGAAGGAGTTGGATATCACATCTCAAGCTCTAGGTAGGGTCTCAGGATTGGAATGGGAAGGAGTTTGATATCACATCTCATGCCATAGTATGGGTCTCAGGTTTGGTAGAAGCATTGGGATATCCCATCTCATGCTATAGGAAGGGTCTCAGGTTGGAATGGGAAGGAGTTGGATATCACATTTCATGTTATAGGAAGGGTCTCAGGATTGGATGGGAAGGACTTGGATATCATATCTTATGCTATAGGAAGGCTCTCAGGTTTGGAAGGGGAAGGAGTTGGATATCACATTTCATGTTAGAGGAAGGATCTCAGGTTTGGTATTAGAGGCCTTGAGATATCACATCTCATGCTATAGGAAGGGTCTCAGGATTGGAATGGGAAGGAGTTGGATATCACATCTCAAGCTATAAGAAGGGTCTCAGGTTTGGTATAAGCATTGAGATATCACATCTCATGCTATAGGAAGGGTCTCAGGATTGGAATGGGAAGGAGTTGGATATCACATCTCATGTTATAGGAAAGATCTCAGGTTTGGTATTAGAAGCATTGAGACATCACATCTCATGTTATAGGAAGGGTCTCAGGAGTGGAATGGGAAGAAGTTGGATATCACATCTCATGCTATAGGAAGGGTCTCAGGTTTGGAAGGGGAAGGAGTTGGATATCCAATCTCATGTTATAGGACTGGTCTCGGGTTTGGTATTAGAAGCATTGAGATATCACATCGCATGCTGTAGGAAGGTTCTCAGGTTTGGAATGGGGAGGAATTGGATATCACATCTCATGTCATAAGAAGGATCTCAGGTTTGGTATTAGAAGCATTGAGATATCATATCTCATGCTATAGGAATGGTCTCAGGATTGGAATGGGAAGGAGTTGGATATTACATTCTTGCTATAGGAAGGGTCTCATGTTTGGAATGGGAAGGAGTTGGATATCACATATGCTATAGGAAGGGTCTCAGGTTTGGACCGGGAAGGAGTTGGATATCACATCTCATGTTATAGGAAGGGTCTCAGGTTTGGTATAAGCATTGAGATATCACATCTCTGCTATCGGAAGTGTCTCAGGATTGGAATGGGAAGGAGTTGGATATCCCATCTCATGTTATAGGATGGGTCTCAGGTTTGTTATTAGAATCATTGAGATATCATATTGCATGCTGTAGGAAGGGTCTAAGGATTGGAATGAGAAGGACTTGGATATCACATCTCATGCTATAGGTAGGCTCTCAGGTTTGGAAAGGGAAGGAGTTGGATATCACATTTCATGTTAGAGGAAGGATCTCAGGTTTGGTATTAGAGGCATTGAGATATCACATCTCATGCTATAGGAAGGGTCTCAGGATTGGAATGGGAAGGAGTTGGATATCACATCTCATGCTATAGGAAGTGTCTCAGGTTTGGTATAAGCATCGAGATATCACATCTCATGCTATAGGAAGGGTCTCGGGATTGGAATGGGAAGGAGTTGGATATCACATCTCATGTTATAGGAAGGATCTCAGGTTTGGTATTAGAAGCATTGAGACATCACATCTCATGCTATAGGAAGGGTCTCAGGATTGGAATGGGAAGGAGTTGGATATCACATCTCATGCTATAGGAAGGGTCTCAGGTTTGGTATAAGCATTGAGATATCACATCTCATGCTATAGGAAGTGTCTCAGGATTGGAATGGGAAGGACTTGGGTATCACATCTCATGCTATAGGGAGGGTCTCAAGTTTGATATTAGAAGCATTGAGATATCACATCTCATGCTATAGGAAGGGTCTCAGGATTGGAATGGGAAGGAGTTGGATATCACAACTCAAGCTTTAGGAAGGGTCTCAGGTTTGGTATAAGCATTGAGTTAGCACATCTCATGCTATAGGAAGGGTCTCAGGATTGGAATGGGAAGGAGTTGGATATTACATCTCATGTTATAGGAAAGATCTCAGGTTTGGTATTAGAAGCATTGAGACATCACATCTCATGTTATAGGAAGGGTCTCAGGATTGGAATGGGAAGAAGTTGGATATCACATCTCATGCTATAGGAAGGGTCTCAGGTTTGGAAGGGGAAGGAGTTGGATATCCAATCTCATGTTATAGGACTGGTCTCAGGTTTGGTATTAGAAGCATTGAGATATCACATCGCATGCTGTAGGAAGGTTCTCAGGTTTGGTATTAGAAGCATTGAGACATCACATCTCATGCTATAGGAAGGGTCTCAGGATTGGAATGGGAAGGAGTTGGATATCACATCTCATGCTATAGGAAGGGTCTCAGATTTGGTATAAGCATTGAGATATCACATCTCATGCTATAGGAAGGGTCTCAGGATTGGATTGGGAAGGAGTTGTATCTGACATCTCAGGCCATAGGAAGGGTCTCAGGATTGGTATAAGCATTGAGATATCACATCTCTGCTATCGAAAGGGTCTCAGGATTGGAATGGGAAGGAGTTGGATATCCCATCTCATGATAAAGGAAGGGTCTAAGGTTTGGAAGGGGAAAGATTTGGATATCACATCTCATGTTATAGGCGGGTCTCAATTTTGATATTAGAAGCATTGAGATAACAAATCTCATGATATCGGAAGGGTCTCAGGATTGGAATGGGAAGGAGTTGGATATCACATCTCATGATAAAGGAAGGGTCTAAGGTTTGGAAGGGGAAAGATTTGGATATCACATCTCATGTTATAGGACGGGTCTCAGGTTTGGTATTAGAAGCATTGAGATATCAAGTCTCATGGTATAGGAAGGGTCTCAGAATTGGAATGGGAAGGATTTCGGATATCACATCTCAAGCTATAGGAAGAGTCTCAGGATCGGAATGGGAAGGAGTTTGATATCACATCTCATGCCATAGTATGGTTCTCAGGTTTGGTAGAAGCATTGGGATATCACATCTCATGCTATTGGAAGGGTATCAGTATTGGATTTGGAAGGAGTTGGATATCCCATCTCATGCTATAGGAAGGGTCTCAGGTTGGAATGGGAAGGAGTTGGATATCACATTTCATGTTATAGGAAGGGTCTCAGGATTGGAATGGGAAGGAGTTAGATATCACATCTCAAGCTTTAGGAAGGGTCTCAGGTTTGGTAAAAGCATTGAGAAAGCACATCTCATGCTATAGGAAGGGTCTCAGGATTGGAATGGGAAGGAGTTGGATATCACATCTCATGTTATAGGAAAGATCTCAGGTTTGGTATTAGAAGCAATGAGACATCACATCTCATGTTATAGGAAGGGTCTCAGGATTGGAATGGGAAGAAGTTGGATATCACATCTCATGCTATAGGAAGGGTCTCAGGTTTGGAAGGGAAAGGAGTTAGATATCCAATCTCATGTTATAGGACTGGTCTCAGGTTTGGTATTAGAAGCATTGAGATATCACATCGCATGCTGTAGGAAGGTTCTCAGGTTTGGAATGGGGAGGAATTGGATATCACATCTCATGTCATAGGAAGGATCTCAGGTTTGGTATTAGAAGCATTGAGATATCACATCTCATGCTATAGGAATGGTCTCAGGATTGGAATGGGAAGGAGTTGGATATTACATTCTTGCTATAGGAAGGGTCTCATGTTTGGAATGGGAAGGAGTTGGATATCACATATGCTATAGGAAGGGTCTCAGGTTTGAAACGGGAAGGAGTTGGATATCACATCTCATGTTATAGGAAGGGTCTCAGGTTTGAAACAGGAAGGAGTTGGATATCACATCTCATGTTATAGGACGGGTCTCAGGTTTGTTATTAGAATCATTGAGATATCATATTGCATGCTGTAGGAAGGGTCTAAGGATTGGAATGGGAAGGACTTGGATATCACATCTCATGCTATAGGTAGGCTCTCAGGTTTGGAAAGGGAAGGAGTTCGATATCACATTTCATGTTAGAGGAAGGATCTCAGGTTTGGTATTAGAGGCATTGAGATATCACATCTCATGCTATAGGAAGGGTCTCAGGATTGGAATGGGAAGGAGTTGGATATCCCATCTCATGTTATAGGACGGGTCTCAGGGTTGTTATTAGAATCATTGAGATATCATATATATTGCATGCTGTAGGAAGGGTCTAAGGATTGGAATGGGAAGGACTTGGATATCACATCTCATGTTATAGGAAGGATCTCAGGTTTGGTATTAGAAGCATTGAGACATCACATCTCATGCTATAGGAAGGGTCTCAGGATTGGAATGGGAAGGAGTTGGATATCCCATCTCATGTTATAGGACGGGTCTCAGGGTTGTTATTAGAATCATTGAGATATCATATATATTGCATGCTGTAGGAAGGGTCTAAGGATTGGAATGGGAAGGACTTGGATATCACATCTCATGCTATGGATAGGCTCTCAGGTTTGGAAAGGGAAGGAGTTGGATATCACATTTCATGTTAGAGGAAGGATCTCAGGTTTGGTATTAGAGGCACTGAGATATCACATCTCATGCTATAGGAAGGGTCTCAGGATTGGAATGGGAAGGAGTTGGATATCACATCTCATGCTATAGGAAGGGTCTCAGGTTTGGTATAAGCATTGAGATATCACATCTCATGCTATAGGAAGGGTCTCAGGATTGGAATGGAAGGAGTTGGATATCACATCTCATGTTAAACGAAGGATCTCAGGTTTGGTATTAGAAGCATTGAGACATCACATCTCATGCTATAGGAAGGGTCTCAGGATTGGAATGGGAAGGAGTTGGATATCACATCTCATGCTATAGGAAGGGTCTCAGGTTTGGTATAAGCATTGAGATATCACATCTCATGCTATCGGAAGGGTCTCAGGATTGGAATGGGAAGGAGTTGTATATGACATCTCAAGCCATAGGAAGGGTCTCAGGTTTGGTATAAGCTTTGAGATATCACATCTCTGCTATCGGAAGGGTCTCATGATTGGAATGGGAAGGAGTTGGATATCCCATCTCATGTTATAGGAAGAGTCTCAGGTTTGGTATTAGAAGCATTGAGATATCACATCTCATGCTATAGGAAGTGTCTCAGGATTGGAATGGGAAGGACTTGGATATCACATCTCATGCTATAGGGAGGGTCTCAAGTTTGATATTAGAAGCATTGAGATATCACATCTTATGCTATAGGAAGGGTCTCAGGATTGGAATGAGAAGGAGTAGGATATCACATCTCATGCTATAGGAAGGATCTCAGGTTTGGTATAAGCATTGAGATATCACATCTCTTCTATCGGAAGGGTCTCAGGATTGGAATGGGAAGGAGTTGGATATTCCCATCTCATGTTATAGGAAGGGTCTCAGGTTTGGTATTAGAAGCATTGAGATATCACATCTCATGCTATAGGAAGGGTCTCAGGATTGGAATGGGAAGGACTTGGATATCACATCTCATGCTATAGGGAGGGTCTCAAGTTTGATATTAGAAGCATTGAGATATCACATCTCACGATATCGGAAGGGTCTCAGGATTGGAATGGGAAGGAGTTGGATATCACATCTCATGATAAAGGAAGGGTCTAAGGTTTGGAAGGGGAAGGATTTGGATATCACATCTCATGTTATAGGACGGGTCTCAGGTTTGGTATTAGAAGCACTGAGATATCAAGTCTCATGGTATAGGAAGGGTCTCAGAATTGGAATGAGAAGGAGTTGGATATCACATCTCAAGCTATAGGAAGGGTCTCAGGATTGGAATGGGAAGGAGTTTGATATCACATCTCATGCAATAGTATGGGTCTCAGGTTTGGTATAAGCATTGGGATATCACATCTCATGCTATCGGAAGGGTATCAGGATTGGATTTGGAAGGAGCTGGATATCCCATCTCATGCTATAGGAAGGGTCTCAGGTTGGAATGGGAAGGAGTTGGATATCACATCTCATGTTATAGGAAGGGTCTCAGGATTGGAATGGGAAGGACTTGGATATCACATCTCATGCTATAGGAAGGCTCTCAGGTTTGGAAGGGGAAAGAGTTGGATATCACATTTCATGTTAGAGGTAGGATCTCAGGTTTGGTATTAGAGGCATTGAGATATCACATCTCATGCTATCAGAAGGGTCTCAGGATTGGAATGGGAAGGAGTTGGATATCACATCTCATGCTAAATGGAGGGTCTCAGGTTTGGAAGGGGAAGGATTTGGATATCACATCTCATGTTATAGGAAGGATCTCAGGTTTGGTATTAGAAGCATTGAGATATCACATCTCATGCTATCGGAAGGATCTCAGGTTTGGTATTAGAAGCATTGAGATATCACATCTCATGCTATCAGAATGGTCTCAGGATTGGAATCGGAAGGAGTTGGATATCACATCTCATGCTAAAGGGAGGGTCTCAGGTTTGGAAGGGGAAGGATTTGGATATCACATCTCATGTTATCAGAAGGATCTCAGGTTTGGTATTAGAAGTATTGAGATATCACATCTCATGCTATAGGAAGGGTCTCACGATTGGAATGGGAAGGAGTTGGATATCACATCTCAAGCTATAGGAAGGGTCTCAGGTTTGGTATAAGCATTGAGATATCACATCACATGCTATAGGAAGGGTCTCAGGATTGGAATGGGAAGGAGTTGGATATCACATCTCATGTTATAGGAAAGATCTCAGGTTTGGTATTAGAAGCATTGAGACATCACATCTCATGTTATAGGAAGGGTCTCAGGATTGGAATGGGAAGAAGTTGGATATCACATCTCATGCTATAGGAAGGGTCTCAGGTTTGGAATGGGAAGGAGTTGGATATCACATCTCATGTTATAGGAAAGATCTCAGGTTTGGTATTAGAAGCATTGAGATATCACATCTCATGATATAGGAAGGGCTCAGGATTGGAATGGGAAGGAGTTGTATATGACATCTCATGCCATAGGAAGGGTCTCAGGTTTGGTATAAGCATTGAGATATCACATCACATGCTATAGGAAGGTTCTCAGGATTGGAATGGGAAGGACTTGGATATCACATCTCATGTTAAACGAAGGATCTCAGGTTTGGTATTAGAAGCATTGAGACATCACATATCATGCTATCGGAAGAATCTCAGATTTCCAAACCTGAGAGCCTTCCTACAGCATGAGATGTGATATCCAAGTCATTCCCATTCCAATCCTGAGACCCTTCCTATAACATGAGATGTCATATCCAACTCCTTCCCATTCCAACCTGAGACCCTTCCTATAGCATGAGATGGGATATCCAACTCCTTCCAAATCCAATCCTGATACCCTTCCGATAGCATGAGATGTGATATCCCAATGCTTCTACAAAACCTGAGACCCATACCATGGCATGAGATGTGATATCAAACTCCCGTCCTATACCATGAGACTTGATATCTCAATGCTTCTAATACCAAACCTGAGACCGGTCCAATAACATGAGATGTGATATCCAAATCCTTCCCCTTCCAAACCTTAGACCCTTCCTTTATCATGAGATGTGATATCCAAGTCCTTCCCATTCCATTCCTGAGACCCTTCCTATAGCATGAGATGTGATATCTCAATGCTTCTAATACCAAACCTGAGACCCTTCCTATAACATGAGATGTGACATCCAAGTCCTTCCCATTTCAATCCTGAGACCCTTCCTATAGCATGAGATGTGATATCTCAATGCTTCTAATACCAAACCTGAGACCCTTCCTATAACATGAATTCTGATATCCAAGTCCTTCCCATTCCAATCCTGAGACCCTTCCAATAGCAGAGATGTGATATCTCAATGCTTCTAATATCAAACCTGAGACCTGTCCTATAACATGAGATGGGATATCCAACTCCTTCCCGTTCCAAACCTGATACCCTTCCTATAGCATGAGATGTGATATCCAATTCCTTCCCATCCCAATCCTGAGACACCTCCGATAGCAGAGATGTGATATCTCAATGCTTATACCAAACCTGAGACTCTTCCTATAACATGAGATGTGATATCTAACTCCTTCCCGTTCCAAACCTGAGACCCTTCCTATAGCATGAGATGTGATATCCAACTCCTTCCCATTCCAATCCTGAGACCCTTCCTATAGCATGAGATGTGATATCTCAATGCTTATACCAAATCTGAGACCCTTCCTATAGCATAAGATGTGATATCCAACTCCTTCCCATTCCAATCCTGAGACCCTTCCTATAGCATGAGATGTGATATCTCAATGCTTCTAATACCAAACCTGAGATCCTTCTTATAACATGAGATGTGATATCCAACTCCTTCCCATTCCAATCCTGAGACCCTCATGATAGCATGAGATGTGATATCTCAATGCCTCTAATACCAAACCTGAGATACTTCCGATAGCATGAGATGTGATATCTCAATGCTTTTAATACCAAACCTGAGATCCTTACTATAACATGAGATGTGATTTCCAAATCCTTCCCCTTCCACACCTGAGACCCTCCCTTTAGCATGAGATGTGATATACAACTTCTTCCCATTCCAATCCTGAGACCCTTCTGATAGCATGAGATGTGATATCTCAATGCCTCTAATACCAAACCTGAGATCCTACCTCTAACATGAAATGTGATATCCATCTCCTTCCCTTTCCAAACTTGAGACCCTGCCTATAGCATGCGATGTGATATTCAAGTCCTTCCCATTCCAATCCTGAGACCCTTCCTATAGCATGTGATGTGATATCTCAATGCGTATACCAAACCTGAGACCCTTCCTATGGCATAAGATGTCATATACAACTCCTTCCCATTCCAATCCTGAGACCCTTCCTATAGCATGAGATGTGATATCTCAATGCTTATACCAAACCCGAGACCCTTCCTATAGCATGAGATGTGATATCCAACTTCTTCCCATTCCAATCCTAAGACCCTTCCTATAACATGAGATGTGATGTCTCAATGCTTCTAATACCAAACCTGAGATCTTTCCTATAACATGAGATGTGATATCCAACTCCTTCCCATTCCAATCCTGAGACCCTTCTTATAGCATGAGATGTGATATCTCAATGCTTATACCAAACCTGAGCCCCTTCCTATAGCTTGAGATGTGATATCCAACTCCTTCCCATTCCAATCCTGAGACCCTTCCTATAGCATGAGATGTGATATCTCAAGGCCTCTAATACCAAACCTGAGATCCTTCCTCTGACATGAAATGTGATATCCAACTCCTTCCCCTTCCTAACCTGAGACCCTTCCTATAGCATGAGATGTGATATCCAACTCCTTCCCATTCCAATCCTGAGACCCTTCTGATAGCTTGAGATGTGATATCTCAATGCTTCTAATATCAATACTGAGACCCTCCCTATAGCATGAGATGTGATATCTAAGTCCTTCCCATTCCAATCCTGAGACCCTTCCGATAGCAGAGATGTTATATCTCAATGCTTATACCAAACCTGAGACCCTTCCTATAGCATGAGATGTGATATCCAACTCCTTCCCATTCCAATCCTGAGACCCTTCCTATAGCATGATATGTGAAATCTCAATGCTTCTACAAAAACTGAGACCCTTCCTTTAGCATGAGATGTGATATCCAACTCCTTCCCATTCCAATCCTGAGACCAGTCCTATAGCATGAGATGTGATATCTCAATGCTTCTAATACCAAACCTGAGATCCTTCCGATAGCATGAGATGTGATATCTCAATGCTTCTAATACCAAACCTGAGATCCTTCCTATAACATGAGATGTGATATCCAAATCCTTCCCCTTCCGAACCTGAGACCCTCCCTTTAGCATGAGATGTGATATCCAACTCCTTCCCATTCCAATCCTGATACCCTTCTGATAGCATGAGATGTGATATCTCAATGCCTCTAATACCAAACCTGAGATCCTACCTCTAACATGAAATGTGATATCCAACTCCTTCCCTTTCCAAACCTGAGAGCCTTCCTACAGCATGAGATGTGATATCCAAGTCCTTCCCATTCCAATCCTGAGACCCTTCCTATAACATGAGATGTCATATCCAACTCCTTCTCATTCCAACCTGAGACCCTTCCTATAGCATGAGATGGGATATCCAACTCCTTCTTATGCCAATCCTGAGACCCTTCCTATGGCATGATATGTGATATCCAACTCCTTGCCATTCAAATCCTGAGACCCTTCCTATAGCATGAGAAGGGATATCCAACTCCTTCCCAATCCAATCCTGAGACCCTTCCGATAGCAGAGATGTGATATCTCAACGCTTCTACCAAACCTGAGAACCTTCCTATAACATGAGATGTGATATCAAATTCCTACCCATTCCAAACCTGAGACCCTTCCTATTGGATGAGATTTGATATCCAACTCCTTCCCATTCCAACCCTGAGACCCTTCCTATACCACGAGATGTGATATCTCAATGCTTCTAATACCAAACCTGGGTCCCGTCCTATAACATGAGATATGATATCCAAATCCTTCCCCTTCCAAACTTGAGACCCTTCCTTTAGCATGAGATGTGATATCCAAATACTTCCCATTCCAATCCTAAAACCCTTCCTATAGCATGAGATGTGATATCTCAATGTTTCTAATAAAAAACCTGAGACCCTTCCTATAGCAAGAGATGCGATATCCAAATCCTTCCCATTCCAATCCTGAGACCCTTCCTATAACATGAGATGTGATATCCAACTCCTTCCCATTCCAACCTGAGACCCTTCCTATAGCATGAGAAGGGATATCCAACTCCTTCCCAATCCAATCCTGAGACCCTTCCGATAGCATGAGATGTAATATCCAAATCCTTCACATTCCAATCCGGAGACCCTTCCTATAGCATGAGATGTGATATCTCAATGCTTATACCAAACCTGAGACCCTTCCTATGGCATGAGATGTGATATCCAACTCCTTGCCATTCAAATCCTGAGACCCTCCCTATAACAAGAGATGTCATATCCAACTCCTTCCCATTCCAAACCTGAGACCCTTCCTTTAGCATGAGATGTAATATCCAAATCCTTCACATTCCAATCCGGAGACCCTTCCTATAGCATGAGATGTGATATCTCAATGCTTCTAATACCAAACATGAGATCCTTCCTATAACATGAGATGTGATATCCAACTCCTTCCCATTCCAAACCTGAGACCCTTCCGATAGCATGAGATGTGATATCTCAATGCTTCAAAAACCAAACATGAGAACCATCCTATAACATGAGATGTGAAATCCAAATCCTTCCCTTCCCAAACCTGAGACTCTTCCTATAGCATGAGATGTGATATCTCAATGCTTCTACCAAACCTGAAACCCTTCCTATAGCATGAGATGTGATATCCAACTCCTTCCCATTCCAATCCTGAGACACTTCCTATAGCATGAGATGTGATATCACAATGCTTCTAATACCAAACCTGAGACCCGTCCTATAACATGAGATGTGATATCCAAATCCTTCCCCTTCCAAACCTTAGACCCTTCCTTTATCATGAGATGTGATATCCAAGTCCTTCCCATTCCATTCCTGAGACCCTTCCTATAGCATGAGATGTGATATCTCAATGCTTCTAATACCAAACCTGAGACCCTTCCTATAACATGAGATGTGATATCCAAGTCCTTCCCATTCCAATCCTGAGACCCTTCCTATAGCATGAGATGTGATATCCTAGTCCTTCCCATTCCAATCCTGAGACCCTTCCGATAGCAGAGATGTGATATCTCAATGCTTATACCAAACCTGAGACCCTTCCTATGGCATGAGATGTCATATACAACTCCTTCCCATTCCAATCCTGAGACCCTTCCTATAGCATGAGATGTGATATCTCAATGCTTATACCAAACCTGAGACCCTTCCTATAGCATGAGATGTGATATCCAACTCCTTCCCATTCCAATCCTGATACCCTTCCTATAACATGAGTTGTGATGTCTCAATGCTTCTAATACCAAACATGAGATCCTTCCTATGGCATGAGATGTCATATAAAACTCCTTCCCATTCCATTCCTGAGACCCTTCCTATAGCATGAGATATGATATCCAACTCCTTCCCATTCCAATCCTGAGACCCTTCCTATAGCATGAGATGTGATATCTCAATGCTTCTAATAACAAACCTGAGATCCTTCCTATAACATGAGATGTGATATCCAAATCCTTCCCCCTCCAAACCAGAGACCCTCCCTTTAGCATGAGATGTGATATCCAACTCCTTCCCATTCCAATCCTGAGACCATTCTGATAGCATGAGATGTGATATCTCAATGCTTCTAATACCAAACCTGAGATCCTTCCGATAGCATGAGATGTGATATTTCAATTCTTCTAATACCAAACCTGAGATCCTTCCTATAACACGAGATGTGATTTTCAAATCCTTCCCCTTCCAAACCTGAGACCCTCCCTTTAGCATGAGATGTGATATCCAACTCCTTCCCATTCCAATCCTGAGACCCTTCTGATAGCATGAGATGTTATATCTCAATGCCTCTAATACCAAACCTGAGATTCTACCTCTAACATGAAATGTGATATCCAACTCCTTCCCCTTCCAAACCTGGGAGCCTTCCTATAACATGAGATGTGATATCGAAGTCCTTCCCATTCCAATCCTGAGACCCTTCCTATAACATGAGATGTGATATCCAACTCCTTCCCATTCCAATCCTGAGACCCTTCCTATAGCATGAGATGTGATGTCTCAATGCTTCTAATACCAAATCTGAGATCCTTCCTATAACATGAGATGTGATATCCAACTCCTTCCATTCCAATCCTGAGACCCTTCCTATAGCATGGGATGTGATATTTCAATGCTTATACCAAACCTGAGACCCTTCCTATAGCATGAGATGTGATATCCAAATCCTTCCCATTCCAATCGTGAGACCCTTCCTATAGCATGAGATGTGATATCTCAATGCCTCTAATACCAAACCTGAGATCCTTCCTCTAACATGAAATGTGATATCCAAATCCTTCCCCTTCCAAACCTGAGAGCCTACCTATAGCATGAGATGTGATATCCAACTCCTCCCCATTCCAATCCTGAGACCCTTCCTATAGCATGAGATGTGATATCTCAATGCTTATACCAAACCTGAGACCCTTCCTATAGCATGAGATGTGATATCCAAATCCTTCCCATTCCAATCCTGAGACCCTTCCTATAGCATGAGATGTGATATCTCAATGCCTCTAATACCAAACCTGAGATCCTTCCTTGAACATGAAATGTGATATCCCACTCCTTCCCTTTCCAAACCTGAGAGTCTACCTATAGCATGAGATGTGATATCCAAGTCCTTCCCATTCCAATCCTTAGACACTTCCTACAGCATGAGATGTGATATCTCAATGATTCTAATACCAAACCTGAGATCCTTCCTATAACATGAGATGTGATATCAAAATCCTTCCCCTTCCAAACCTGAGACCCTCCCTTTAGCATGAGATGTGATATCCAACTCCTTCCCATTCCAATCCTGAGACCCTTCTGATAGCATGAGATGTGATATTCAATGCCTCTAATACCAAACCTGAGATCCTACCTCTAACATGAAATGTGATATCCAACTCCTTCCCTTTCCAAACGTGAGAGCCTCCCTATAGCATGAGATGGGATATTCAAGTCCTTCCCATTCCAATCCTGAGACCCTTCCTATAGCATGAGATGGGATATCCAACCCCTTCCCATTCCAATCCTGAGACCCTTCCGATAGCAGAGATGTGATATCTCAATGCTTATACCAAACCTGAGACCCTTCCTACGGCATGAGATGTGATATCCAACTCCTTCCCATTCCAATCCTGAGACCCTTCCTATAGCATGAGATGTGATATCTCAATACTTCTAATACCAAACCTGAGATCCTTCCGATAACATGAGATGTGATATCCAAATCCTTCCCCTTCCAAACCTTAGACCCTTCCTTTATCATGAGATGTGATATCCAACTCCTTCCCATTCCAATCTTGAGACCCTTCCGATATGAAATGTGATATCTCAATGCTTCTAATATCAAACTTGAGACCCTCCCTATAGCATGAGATGTGATATCCAAGTCCTTCCCATTCCAATCCTGAGACCCTTCCTATAGCATGAGATCTGATATCTCAATGCTTCTAATACCAAACCTGAGACTCTTCCTATAACATGAGATGGGATATCCAACTCCTTCCCATTCCAATCCTGAGACCCTTCCTATAGCATGAGATGTGATATCTCAATGCTTATACCAAACCTGAGACCCTTCCTATAGCATGAGATGTGATATCTGTTAGGAAAGATTTAATAATTGTAGGTAATTTTCCTTCCATGTGGCAACCCCTAAACTTTTTGCTGTTGTTTTTCACCTTGTTCTCGACTTTGCCAGAGAAGTGCAGCCTTCTGCCGCACTCCTCTGGGATTTCGCTCCTTTCTTACGGGGAAACTGTCATGCCCTTAAGACAGTCAGTACCGGGAAACGCTGTTTTCCGTAGTTTCTTGTATCATGTTGCGGCTTTCGTGCAACATGACACAAGAGGGCACTGTAAGATAAGTTACTGCTCTCTTGGGTCTCTAGCCTTCTACAGGCCCTAGATACTCTTCCAGAATTGTAACTGATCGGTGCAAGTGATTCACGGACGGGAATGGTGGCAGCGATCGTTTATTGTGTTTTGAGCTCCTTTTGGCGTTCTAAGCGCGTTTCTCGCGCTTAACCCAAAATGGTGGCCTAGAGCCCAAAATGGCCAGACCACGAGGCTCCTTTGTCCTGTCCGCTGACCATCTTGCTCCCTTCACCTTCCCCAGGTCGAGCCGACCTGGGGCCTTCCTTATTTGGGCATGTACTTTCCCGCGAAACACAGATGCTTTCGCGGGCTTCTACATGTCTTGTGTGTGCCTCCAGGATGTGGGCTGGGATGTCTGGTCCCAATACACATCCTGGGTGCCAGAGAGTCTAGGGTGGTGTGAATGCCTGGGACCACCGTGGTCCGTGATAGGTCCATGAATGGTGTGAGTGTTGATGAGCGGATCTCCCATTGGGTCCCCACCGTTTTGGCACGAAGGGAACCGTGGATAAGAGGGGGCTGGAAACACCACTACCATGTCGATCTCCTGAGTTCTCACGAACGAAGGAATACAGGAGCCAAGTATCCTGCAACCAAGAGGCTGAACCGAGGAATCGCTGGTGACCCGCTGAAGGACTGCTCCTCTGCACTGCTGTCGCCTTGTGAAACCCTTTTCACCTTTGATCGAACCAGAAGGCCTGTACTAGTACTTCGACCCTTGGAATAGCGGGGACAGCTATTCTCGGCATCTTCACCAGCTCCTGCTAGTAAGCCTTCGGAAGCGTCTCTGGGCCATCCAGCAGACTGACCAGCCTACACAGGAGTCTTGCTCTGTAACTGCCACCAGGTTGTGTAGTATATCGAGTCCTTGTCACTCTCACATGATTCGTACACTTGGCGTTCCCAGGTCTGAAGTGAGTAGTGTACATTTGGCTCAGATACACACGGCCGCTCCGTTGCCCTGCTGTGGTAACAAACTGTGCGGGTTCCTTCGTTTGGGACGTCTTTTACTCAACTCTGCTGCTGCAGACTCAACACGACGACGAGACGTCCCCTGCTCTTCTGAACCTGCCAGCGACTGAAACTGGCGCGGAGAAGCCTGGGTCTGCTTGCATCGGGGACCGGTGAGTAGCATAGCTAGGAACTGGTCGCCCTCCTGCAGGAGCCCATAGCTTTTCCCCGCTGTGTCAAAACAGCACGCCTTTCCGGACTCGCGCTCTGCTTCTGCCCACAGTGGAGGCTGCGCTTGAGTCGCGGAACACTGTTCTTCTTCGTTTGTGCACTAAACTGAACTGCCTGATCTCCCTCGAAGAGACTCCCCTTTTGCCCGTATGTGTTGGTTTACTAGAGTTGGATTGTGATTTCTCGCTACGGTCATTGTTTTAAAGGCCTTGGAATAAATGTGTATATATTTTTAATATAGCACCTGTTTGGAGTAGTTCGTAAGTGTCCTTGCTTTGTGTGCTCATTGCAGGCTTTCAGTCACCCTCACCCCTCTTGAGACCTAGTCTTGACCGCCGCGATCGCTACCTTGATTGGTCTGGCTTGTCCAGAGGTTACCCTGTTCCAAGTAATTAGGTTGGCCTTCTGAACTTCTGCGCCACCAGGACAGAGTTCAGAAATCCGTCTTAACAAATTGGTGTACAGCGGTGGGATACCACTGAAGGTATCCAGTGTTGCGCACGAACTAAGGCATTTCAAGTTATTCCTACCAGGACACGTAGTGAATTGTTGTAGTATAACTTTCAAAAGGCCATAGTCCTATCTAACAGTATGGAAACAAATACCTTGTTAACTTTAAATGCTTCCAAATCAGAAACATTGAAAAAGATGTGTGAGGAGAGAGGTGTTTCCTCTCAAGGCACGAAATTGGATATGATCCAAAGAATCGTGGCATGGCAAGAAGCGCAGCTTGACGCTATAACTTCTGAGGACAGTGCGGAAGGAGGTGGGGCTGCTCTCACTGGTAGAACCGACGGTTCTGCCGCTGCACTGATCCACCGCGACCACGAGGACAGGGAGGATGAGATGTCTAATGTTTCCTCTGCCAGTGTTGATGGGGAGGCTATGCTTGAATTCAAGAAGCAAGAGCTGCGGTTTAGGCAGAAGGAGCTTGAATTCAGCATAGCCAAACTAAAAATCAAACAGTCAGAAAAACAGAAAGACAGGGATCACCAGTTGGAACTGGCCAAGCTTCAGGTTGCAAATGGGTCCAAGGGTCCTGGACATGGGTCTGGGGCCTCCTCTCATCCACGGTTTCTGAAAGATCTGGTCAGTGTGTATGAGGAAAGGAATGACATTATGGACTGGCTGAATGCGTTTGAGTATGCATGCGAAGTTCAACAAGTTGACAATGCTGATAGGATTGCCTGGTTACTCAGCAGACTGCCCCATTCTGGCTGTAGTGCCATTATGGAAATGTCGAAGGCTGAGCGAGCTGATTTCGCAATGTTAAAGCAAACTCTCATTTTAAAGTTTGGGAAGACTCCGGCCCAATATTTGAAACGATTCATAGAGTATAAGAAAAAGGAAGGTGGTACTTGGGTATCTTATGTCACTGAATCCTTGAAAAACTTAACTGGCTGGGTCGAAGGTTATAAGGTTTCTACCTTCGAAGGCATGATAAATCTTGTCATGCTGGAACACATTTTTGCATCTTCTTCCCCGGAGCTTAAGCAGCATTTGGCCGATTCGAAGTAGATAGATCCTAAGAAGCTGGCCATTGCAGCAGACTTATGGGTGTCACATCGAGTGTCCCATAAGGACAAAACTCATCCTGGTAAGCAGGAGGAAGGGAAAAAGTCCAAAGATAAGGAGGGTGGAGAATCTGATAAATCTTCTTCTCAAAAGGGCCACAAAAAGAAAAATAAGGGTAAGACACAAGAGAACTCACAGGGTAGTGGAGGTCAGCCTCCGAAACAGAACTCTGGTTACAATAAGCCTCCCTATGTAAACAGACCCAATGGATCTTGTTTTGCTTGTGGAGCAACTGACCACGTGAAGGCGGATCCCCGGTGTAAGGTTAGACCTTTGGGGGTCCACTCCGCTAATCTGGCCTTCTCCTCCTACGAGGAAGAAGAGATTACAGGAGCATCCTTCTCCTCAGACTCATTTCCCAGCGGGATAGAGGCTGAGGTAGTTTTAGTTTCCCTGGGTTCCTGGGAGCTTAAAGTCGCAGAGGCTTATGCTAGGATTCCAGATAATACCAAGCACTACTTTAAAGACAGTGTGCTGATCAATGGAGTAGATACTCCAGCTCTTAGGGATAGTGGGTGCAGTCGAACTGTAGTGGATTCTACCTTGGTAGACTCAGAGGAAGTTGCCAGAGCTACTCTGATGCCCACTAAGTTGGCTGACGGCCCACTCCGTATGTTCCCAGTAATACCTGTAAATCTTACTTTAAATGGTACAGCAGTCAGGATTCCAGTGAGCATTCAGAGAAACGTCCCGGGAAAGGTCTTGTTAGGTAATGATCTCAGAGCTTTAGGGCTCGTAGGAGACACTGCCGAAAGACCCTACACACGGTCTCAAGCACGGGCAGCATTGGCCAAGACCAATACGCCGCCCCAGCCGAAGGGGAAACCCAAGGCGAAAGGAGTCAACAAGTCAAGACGAGGGAAAGAGAATATTCCCCCGAGCTCGCCTACCACTGCGGTGGAGGAAGTTGGTCAATCGCCCGGGCCTGACGAGGAGGTGGCGATGCCTGAAGTATTTGACCCCAACGACCATCCTGAACTAAAAGACTTGTTAGTTGAAGGAGGTCCTGATAGGGACGAATTCAGTAAAGGCCAACGTGAGTGCCCATCTCTGGAAGGCCTAAGGAGACAGGCCTGCTCCCAGCTTGAGGGTGAACCTCCTGGGACGCATAGGATTTATTGGGAAGGTGGACTCCTGTATAGTGAGCCCACAGAGTCTACAGAAGGAGACCATAGGAGGTTGGTGGTTCCCCTTGCTGTTAGGCCCTTCCTCCTGCAGTTGGCGCATGAAGTGCTCCTTGCTGGTCACCTTGGTATTAAGAGGACCAAGCAAAGGTTATCCATGCACTTCTACTGGCCCAAGATGGGGGTGCAAGTAGAAAGTCACTGCAGGAGTTGTGCCTCCTGCCAGTTATCTGGTAAGGTTGGCTCGACAATCCAAACTCCGTTGGTACCGCTCCCAGTTGTGGGGGTACCATTTGAAAGGGTAGGGATCGACATCGTTGGTCCCCTTGACCCGCAAACATCCTCGGGCAATAGGTTTATCCTGGTGCAGGTCGACCATGCAACCAGATATCCTGAGGCCATCCTATTGAAAACTGTAACTGCCAAGTCAGTTGCAAAAGCTTTACTTGGCATATTTACTAGGGTTGGCTTCCCTAAAGAAGTTGTGTCAGATCGTGGCAGCAACTTTATGTCGAAGTATATGCAGGCTATGTAGAAAGAATGTGGGGTCACCTACAAGTTCTCTTCTGCATACCACCCCCAGACCAATGGTCTGGTGGAACGTTTCAACAGAACGTTAAAAAGCATGATTGGGGCTCTGGAGAAGCTTCAGAGAAGACAATGGGATCTTCTTTTACCATGCTTACTGTTTGCCTACCGAGAGGTACCACAGGAGGGTGTTGGCTTCAGCCCCTTCAAACTTCTGTTTGGTCATCCTGTACGGGGACCCTTAGCCATAGTCAAAGAGGGATGGGAAATGCCCACTCCCCCTGTTACTACCAACGTAGTTGATTATGTGCTAGGGCTCAGAAAACGGATGGTACTTCTGATGGGCTTGGCTAGTGATAAATTGAAGGCAGTACAAGCGCTGGTGAAACATTGGTACGACCAGAAAGCTTCCCTCATCAACTTTACACCTGGTCAGCAAGTCCTGATCATGAATCCCATAAGGCCTTGAGCTTTACAGGACAAATGGTCAGGCCCTTACACAGTGGTGGAGCTCCTGGGTGAGGTTAACTATTTAGTGGACCTTGGAAGGCCTGGACAGGCTCCAAAAGTGTTTCACGTGAATAGGCTGAAGGCTTTCGTCCCAAGAGTCGAAATCGCAGCACTGTTACTGGCTTCAGATGTTGAGGAAGAGGAGTCTGAACCTCTCCCCGACCTGTTCCAAAGCGGTCCTTCAGATAGCTCCTTTGAGGGTGTCCGAGTGGCCCCTCACCTGACTTCTGATCAGCAGGCTGAGGTGAAAAGTTTGCTTAGGCAGTTTTCCCCCCTGTTTTCACAGTCGCCTGGTTTGACACCTTGGTGCAAACATAACATAGACACAGGAGACAGTGTACCTACCAAAAGTAGGGGATACAGGATGTCAGACAAAGTACGGTCTTATATTAAGACCGAGGTCAACAAGATATTAGACCTTGGGGTGATTGAACCCTCTAGTAGTCCTTGGTCCAGCCCTGTGGTTTTCGTTCCTAAGGCAGGCACTTCTGAATTGAGGTTCTGCGTGGATTACAGGGCTCTGAATGCTGTCACCAAGACAGATGCACACCCCTTGCCCCGAACAGATGAGCTGGTGGATACTTTGGGTGCCTCCAAGTACCTCAGCACGTTTCACCTCACTGCTGGCTATTGGCAAATAGCTTTAGCAGAACATGCCAAGGAGAAGACAGCGTTTTCTACTCCAGACGGCCTTTACCAATTCCGGGTAATGCCGTTCGGGTTGAAGAATGCACCTGCCACTTTTCAGAGGCTTGTGCATCATGTTTTGAATGGGTTGGACGAATTCTGTCTTGCATATCTGGACGATATAGCAGTTTTCAGTGCCACCTGGGAAGACCATGTGAAACACCTCGGGATTGTGCTCCAGGCTCTTCAGAAAGCACACTTGACCATAAAGGCTAGTAAACGCCAGATTGGACAAGGCTCAGTGTTTTACCTTGGACATGAAGTAGGTGGAGGGAGGATACAGCCTCTACCCAGTAAAGTACAAGCAGTACAAGACTGGCCTACCCCCACTACACAAACCCAAGTGAGAGCCTTCTTAGGACTCACGGGGTATTACCGCAATTTTGTGGCAGACTATGGCACCATAGCTGCCCCTCTGACTGCCCTCACAACTCTGAAGAAACCCAAGAAGGTAACTTGGACCGACGAGTGTGAGAAGGCCTTCAATGGCTTAAAAGACTCCTTGTGCCAGGCCCCTGTCCTCAGGGCCCCTGATTATCAAAGACCTTTTATCGTGCAGACGGACGCCTCTGACACTGGGATAGGAGCTGTACTATCGCAAGTAGATGAGAAGGGTAAGGAACACCCTATTGGTTTTATTAGTCGCCAGTTTAAGGACAGAGAGCTCAGATGGTCCACGGTTGAGAAAGAATGTTTCTCTGTTGTGTGGGCCCTAAGGAAGCTGAGGCCCTACCTCTATGGGACCCACTTCACTGTGCAAACTGACCATAAGCCCTTAAAGTGGCTAATAAACATGAAGGGGGAGAATCCAAAGTTGCTTAGGTGGTCCATAAGTCTACAAGGCTTCGACTTCACTATTGAGCATAGGCCAGGTGTCCAACATAGCAATGCTGATGGGTTGTGCAGAATGTTTAACCGACCTGAACAAGAGACTCATCCAGGGGTGGATTAGTTCCCCCTGTCCATAGTCTGGGAGGGGCGAGTGTTAGGAACGATTTCGTAATTGTAGGTAATTTTCCTTCCATGTGGCAACCCCTAAACTTTTTGCTGTTGTTTTTCACCTTGTTCTCGACTTTGCCCGAGAAGTGCAGCCTTCTGCCGCACTCCTCTGGGCTTTCGCTCCTTTCTTACGGGGAAACTGTCATGCCCTTAAGACAGTCAGTACCAGGAAACGCTGGTTTCCGTAGTTTCTTGTATCATGTTGCGGCTTTCGTGCAACATGACACAAGAGGGCACTGTAAGCTAAGTTACTGCTCTCTTGGGTCTCTAGCCTTCTACAGGCCCTAGATACTCTTTCAGGATTGTAACTGATTGGTGCAAGTGATTCACGGACGGGAATGGTGGCAGCGATCGTTTCTTGTGTTTTGAGCTCCTTTTGGCGTTCTAAGCGCATTTCTCGCGCTTAACCCAAAATGGTGGCCTAGATCCCAAAATGGCCAGACCACGAGGCTCCTTTGTCCTGTCCGCTGACCGTCTTGCTCCCTTCACCTTCCCCAGGTCGAGCCGACCTGGGGCCTTCCTTATTTGGGCATGTGCTTTCCCGCGAAACACAGATGCTTTCGCAGGCTTCTACATGTCTTGTGTGTGCCTCCAGGATGTGGGCTGGGATGTCTGGTCCCAATACACATCCTGGGTGCCAGAGAGTCTAGGGTGGTGTGAATGCCTGGGACCACCGTGGTCCGTGATAGGTCCACGAATGGTGTGAGTGTTGATGAGCGGATCTCCCATTGGGTCCCCTCCGTTTTGGCGCGAAGGGAACCGTGGATAAGAGGGGGCTGGAAACACCACTACCATGTCGATCTCCTGAGTTCTCACGAACGAAGGAATACAGGAGCCAAGTATCCTGCAACCAAGAGGCTGAACCGAGGAATCGCTGGTGACCCGCTGAAGGACTGCTCCTCTGCACTGCTGTCGCCTTGTGAAACCCTTTTCACCTTTGATCGAACCAGAAGGCCTGTACTGGTACTTCGACCCTTGGAATAGCGGGGACAGCTATTCTCGGCATCTTCACCATCTCCTGCTAGTAAGCCTTCGGAAGCGTCTCTGGGCCATCCAGCAGACTGACCAGCCTACACAGGAGTCTTGCTCTGTAACCGCCGCCAGGTTGTGTAGTATATCGAGTCCTTGTCACTCTCACATGATTCGTACACTTGGCGTTCCCAGGTCTGAAGTGAGTAGTGTACATTTGGCTCAGATACACACCGCCGCTCCGTTGCCCTGCTGTGGTAACAAACTGTGCGGGTTCCTTCGTTTGGGACGACTTTTACTCAACTCTGCTGCTGCAGACTAAACACGACGACGAGACGTCCCCTGCTCTTCTGAACCTGCCAGCGACTGAAACTGACGCGGAGAAGCCTGGGTCTGCTTGCATCGGGGACCGGTGAGTAGCATAGCTAGGAACTGGTCGCCCTCCTGCAGGAGCCCATAGCTTTTCCCCGCTGTGTCAAAACAGCACGCCTTTCCGTACTCGCGCTCTGCTTCTGCCCACAGTGGAGGCTGCGCTTGAGTCGCGGAACACTGTTCTTCTTCGTTTGTGCACTAAACTGAACTGCCTGATCTACCTCGAAGAGACTCCCCTTTTGCCCGTTGGCACCAGCGTGTGCAGGTACTTTTGAGCACAAGGCTCCACTCTTCGTAGGGCTCGGACTTCCTTTTAGTTAGGTGCCTCTGAAGGCAGACTGGGTCTAAGCATTATTTCGCACTGCCTGTTTTCCTTCCCTTTTAGGTGGACTACACATTTCGTGCATCTAACGCTTGAGACTTGTTTGTATTTGTATATATATTGTATTGGTATGGTATGTGTTGGTTTACTAGAGTTGTATTGTGATTTCTCGCTACGGTCATTGTTTTAAAGGCCTTGGAATAAATGTGTATATATTTTTAATATAGCACCTGTTTGGAGTAGTTTGTAAGTGTCCTTGCTTTGTGTGCTCATTGCGGGCTTTCAGTCACCCTCACCTCTCTTGAGACCTAGTCTTGACCGCCGCGATCGCTACCTTGATTGGTCTGGCTTGTCCAGAGGTCACCCTGTTCCAAGAAATTAGGTTGGCCATCTGAACTTCTGCGCCACCAGGACAGAGTTCAGAAATCCGTCTTAACAATATCCAACTCCTTCCCGTTCCAAACCTGAGACCCTTCCTATAGCATGAGATGTGATATCCAACTCCTTCCCATCCCAATCCTGAGACATTTCCGATTGCAGAGATGTGATATCTCAATGCTTATACCAAACCTGAGACTCTTCCTATAACATGTGATGTGATATCCAACTCCTTCCTGTTCCAAACCTGAGACCCTTCCTATAGCATGAGATGTGATATCCAACTCCTTCCCATTCCAATCCTGAGACCCTTATGATAGCATGAGATGTGATATCTCAATGCCTCTAATACCAAACCTGAGATCCTTCCTATAACATGAGATGTGATATCCAAATCCTTCCCCTTCCAAACCTGAGACCCTCCCTTTAGCATGAGATGTGATATCCAACTCCTTCCCATTCCAAACCTGAGACCCTTCTGATAGCATGAGATGTGATATCTCAATGCCTCTAATACCAAACCTGATATCCTACCTCTAACATGAAATGTGATATCCAACTCCTTCCCTTTCCAAACCTGAGACCCTGCCTATAGCATGAGATGTGATATCCAGTCCTTCCCATTCCAATCCTGAGACCCTTCCTATAGCATGTGATGTGATATCTCAATACTTATACCAAACCTGAGACCCTTCCTATGGCATGAGATGTCATATACAACTCCTTCCCATTCCAATCCTGAGACCCTTCCTATAGCATGTGATGTGATATCTCAATGCTTATACCAAACCTGAGACCCTTCCTCTAGCTTGAGATGTGATATCCAACTCCTTCCCATTCCAATCCTGAGACCCTTCCTATAGCATGAGATGTGATATCTCAATACTTCTAATACCAAACCTGAGATCCTTCCGATAACATGAGATGTGATATCCAAATCCTTCCCCTTCCAAACCTGAGACCCTCCCTTTAGCATGAGATGTGATATCCAACTCCTTCCCATTCCAATCCTGAGACCCTTCTGATAGCATGAGATGTGATATCTCAATGCTTCTAATACCAAACCTGAGATCCTTCCGATAGCATGAGATGTGATATCTCAATGCTTCTAATACCAAACCTGAGCTCCTTCTTATAACATGAGATGTGATATCAAAATCCTTCCCCTTCCAAACCTGAGACCCTCCCTTTAGCATGAGATGTGATATCCAACTCCTTCCCATTCCAATCCTGAGACCCTTCTGATAGCATGAGATGTGATATCTCAATGCCTCTAATACCAAACCTGAGATCCTACCTCTAACATGAAATGTGATATCCAACTCTTTCCCCTTCCAAACCTGAGAGCCTTCCTATAGCATGAGATGTGATATCCAACTCCTTCCCTTTCCAAACCTGAGACCCTTCCTATAGCATGAGATGTGATATCCAACTCCTTCCCATCCCAATCCTGAGACATTTCCGACTGCAGAGATGTGATATCTCAATGCTTATACCAAACCTGAGACTCTTCCTATAACATGAGATGTGATATCCAACTCCTTCCCGTTCCAAACCTGAGACCCTTCCTACAGCATGAGATGTGATATCCAACTCCTTCCCATTTAAAATCCTGAGACCCTTCCGATAGCATGAGATGTGATATCTCAATGCTTCTAATACCAAACCTGAGATCCTTCCTATAACATGTGATGTGATATCCAAATTCTTCCCCTTCCAAACCTGAGACCCTCCCTTTAGCATGAGATGTGATATCCAACTCCTTCCCATTCCAATCCTGAGACCCTTATGATAGCATGAGATGTGATATCTCAATGCCTCTAATACCAAACCTGAGATCCTTCCTATAACATGAGATGTGATATCCAAATCCTTCCCCTTCCACACCTGAGACCCTCCCTTTAGCATGAGATGTGATATCCAACTCCTTCCCATTCCAATCCTGAGACCCTTCTGATAGCATGAGATGTGATATCTCAATGCCTCTAATACCAAACCTGATATCCTACCTCTAACATGAAATGTGATATCCAACTCCTTCCCTTTCCAAACCTGAGACCCTGCCTATAGCATGAGATGTGATATCCAAGTCCTTCCCATTCCAATCCTGAGACCCTTCGTATAGCATGTGATGTGATATCTCAATGCTTATACCAAACCTGAGACCCTTCCTATGGCATGAGATGTCATATACAACACCTTCCCATTCCAATCCTGAGACCCTTCCTATAGCATGTGATGTGATATCTCAATGCTTATACCAAACCTGAGACCCTTCCTATAGCTTGAGATGTGATATCCAACTCCTTCCCATTCCAATCCTGAGACCCTTCCTATAGCATGAGATGTGATATCTCAATACTTCTAATACCAAACCTGAGATCCTTCCGATAACATGAGATGTGATATCCAAATCCTTCCCCTTCCAAACCTGAGACCCTCCCTTTAGCATGAGATGTGATATCCAACTCCTTCCCATTCCAATCCTGAGACCCTTCTGATAGCATGAGATGTGATATCTCAATGCTTCTAATACCAAACCTGAGATCCTTCCGATAGCATGAGATGTGATATCTCAATGCTTCTAATACCAAACCTGAGCTCCTTCTTATAACATGAGATGTGATATCGAAATCCTTCCCCTTCCAAACCTGAGACCCTCCCTTTAGCATGAGATGTGATATCCAACTCCTTCCCATTCCAATCCTGAGACCCTTCTGATAGCATGAGATGTGATATCTCAATGCCTCTAATACCAAACCTGAGATCCTACCTCTAACATGAAATGTGATATCCAACTCTTTCCCCTTCCAAACCTGAGAGCCTTCCTATAGCATGAGATGTGATATCCAAGTCCTTCCCATTCCAATCCTGAGACCCTTCCTATAACATGAGATTTGATATCCAACTCCTTCCCATTCCAACCTGAGACCCTTTCTATAGCATGAGATGGGATATCCAACTCCTTCCAAATCCAATCCTGATACCCTTCCGATAGCATGAGATGTGATATCCCAATGCTTATACCAAACCTGAGACCCATACTATGGCATGAGATGTGATATCAAACTCCTTCCCATTCCAATCCTGAGACCCTTCCTATAGCTTGAGATGTGATATCCAACTCCTTCCCATTCCAATCCTGAGACCCTTCCTATAGCATGAGATGTGATATCTCAATACTTCTAATACAAAACCTGAGATCCTTCCGATAACATGAGATGTGATATCCAAATCCTTCCCCTTCCAAACCTGAGACCCTCCCTTTAGCATGAGATGTGATATCCAACTCCTTCCCATTCCAATCCTGAGACCCTTCTGATAGCATGAGATGTGATATCTCAATGCTTCTAATACCAAACCTGAGATCCTTCCGATAGCATGAGATGTGATATCTCAATGCTTCTAATACCAAACCTGAGATCCTTCTTATAACATGAGATGTGATATCCAAATCCTTCCCCTTCCAAACCTGAGACCCTCGCTTTAGCATGAGATGTGATATCCAACTCCTTCCCATTCCAATCCTGAGACCCTTCTGATAGCATGAGATGTGATATCTCAATCCCTCTAATACCAAACCTGAGATCCTACCTCTAACATGAAATGTGATATCCAACTCTTTCCCCTTCCAAACCTGAGAGCCTTCCTATAGCATGAGATGTGATATCCAAGTCCTTCCCATTCCAATCCTGAGACCCTTCCTATAACATGAGATTTGATATCCAACTCCTTCCCATTCCAACCTGAGACCCTTTCTATAGCATGAGATGGGATATCCAACTCCTTCCAAATCCAATCCTGATACCCTTCCGATAGCATGAGATGTGATATCCCAATGCTTATACCAAACCTGAGACCCATACTATGGCATGAGATGTGATATCAAACTCCTTCCCATTCCAATCCTGAGACCCTTCCTATAGCTTGAGATGTGATATCCAACTCCTTCCCATTCCAATTCTGAGACCCTTCCTATACCATGAGACTTGATATCTCAATGCTTCTAATACCAAACTTGAGACCCGCCCTATAACATGAGATGTGATATCAAAATCCTTCCCCTTCCAAACCTTAGACCCTTCCTTTATCATGAGATGTGATATCCAACTCCTTCCCATTCCAATCCTGAGACACTTCCTATAGCATGAGATGTGATATCTCACTGCTTATACCAAACCTGAGACCCTTCCTATAGCATGAGATGTGATATCCAACTCCTTCCCATTCCAATCCTGAGACCCTTCCTATAGCATGAGATGTGATATCTCAATGCTTCTAATATCAAACGTGAGACCCTCCCTATAGCATGAGATGTGATATCCAAGTCCTTCCCATTCCAATCCTGAGACACTTCCTATAGCATGAGATGTGATATCTCAATGCTTCTAATACCAAACCTGAGACTCTTCCTATAACATGAGATGGGATATCCAACTCCTTCCCATTCCAATCCTGAGACCTTTCCGATAGCAGAGATGTGATATCTCAATGCTTATACCAAACCTGAGACCCTTCCTACGGATTGAGATGTCATATACAACTCCTTCCCATTCCAATCCTGAGACCCTTCCTATAGCATGAGATGTGATATTTCAATGCTTATACCAAACCAGAGACCCTTCCTATAGCATGAGATGTGATATCCAACTCCTTCCCATTCCAATCCTGAGACCCTTCCTATAGCATGAGATGTGATGTCTCAATGCTTCTAATACCAAACCTGAGATCCTTCCTATAACATGAGATGTGATATCCAACTCCTTCCATTCCAATCCTGAGACGCTTCCTATAGCATGAGATGTGATATCTCAATGCCTCTAATACCAAACCTGAGATCCTTCCTCTAACATGAAATGTGATATCCAACTCCTTCCCTTTCCAAACCTGAGAGCCTATCCATAGCATGAGATGTGATATCCAAGTCCTTCCCATTCCAATCCTTAGACCCTTCCTACAGCATGCAATATGATATCTCAATGATTCTAATAACAATCCTGAGACCCGTCCTATAACATGAGATGGGATATCCAACTCCTTCCCATTCCAATCCTGAGACACTTCCGATAGCAGAGATGTGATATCTCAATGCTTATACCAAACCTGAGACCCTTCCTATAACATGAGATCGGCTATCCAACTCCTTCCCGTTCCAAACCTGAGACCCTTCCTTTAGCATGAGATGTGATATCCAGCTCCTTCCCATTCCAATCCTGAGACACTTCCGATAGCATGAGTTGTGATATCTCAATGCTTCTAATATCAAAACTGAGACCCTCCCTATAGCATGATATGTGATATCTAAGTCCTTCCCATTCCAATCCTGAGACCCTTCCTATAACATGAGATGTGATATCTCAATGCTTCTACCAAACCTGAGACCCTTCCTTTAGCATGAGATGTGATATCCAACTCCTTCCCATTCCAATCCTGAGACCCTTCCTATAGCATGAGATGTGATATCTCAATACTTCTAATACCAAACCTGAGATCCTTCCGATAACATGAGATGTGATATCCAAATCCTTCCCCTTCCAAACCTGAGACCCTCCCTTTAGCATGAGATGTGATATCCAACTCCTTCCCATTCCAATCCTGAGAACCTTCTGATAGCATGAGATGTGATATCTCAATGCTTCTAATACCAAACCTGAGATCCTTCCGATAGCATGAGATGTGATATCTCAATGCTTCTAATACCAAACCTGAGATCCTTCCTATAACATGAGATGTGATATCCAAATCCTTCCCCTTCCAAACCTGAGACCCTCCCTTTAGCATGAGATGTGATATCCAACTCCTTCCCATTCCAATCCTGAGACCCTTCTGATAGCATGAGATGTGATATCTCATTGCCTCTAATACCAAACCTGAGATCCTACCTCTAACATGAAATGTGATATCCAACTCTTTCCCCTTCCAAACCTGAGAGCCTTCCTATAGCATGAGATGTGATATCCAAGTCCTTCCCATTCCAATCCTGAGACCCTTCCTATAACATGAGATGTGATATCCAACTCCTTCCCATTCCAACCTGAGACCCTTCCTATAGCATGAGATGTGATATCTCAATGCCTCTAATACCAAACCTGAGATCCTTCCTCTAACATGAAATGTGATATCCAACTCCTTCCCTTTCCAAACCTGAGAGCCTATCTATAGCATGAGATGTGATATCCAAGTCCTTCCCATTCCAATCCTTAGACCCTTCCTACAGCATGCAATATGATATCTCAATGATTCTAATAACAAACCTGAGACCCGTCCTATAACATGAGATGGGATATCCAACTCCTTCCCATTCCAATCCTGAGACACTTCCGATAGCAGAGATGTGATATCTCAATGCTTATACCAAACCTGAGACCCTTCCTATAACATGAGATGTGATATCCAACTCCTTCCTGTTCCAAACCTGAGACCCTTCCTTTAGCATGAGATGTGATATCCAGCTCCTTCCCATTCCAAACCTGAGACACTTCCGATAGCATGAGATGTGATATCTCAATGCTTCTAATATCAAAACTGAGACCCTCCCTATAGCATGATATGTGATATCTAAGTCCTTCCCATTCCAATCCTGAGACCCTTCCTATAGCATGAGATGTGATATCTCAATGCTTCTACCAAACCTGAGACCCTTCCTTTAGCATGAGATGTGATATCCAACTCCTTCCCATTCCAATCCTGAGACCCTTCCTATAGCATGAGATGTGATATCTCAATACTTCTAATACCAAACCTGAGATCCTTCCGATAACATGAGATGTGACATCCAAATCCTTCCCCTTCCAAACCTGAAACCCTCCCTTTAGTATGAGATGTGATATCCAACTCCTTCCCATTCCAATCCTGAGACCCTTCTGATAGCATGAGATGTGATATCTTAATGCTTCTAATACCAAACCTGAGATCCTTCCTATAACATGAGATGTGATATCCAAATCCTTCCCCTTCCAAACCTGAGACCCTCCCTTTAGCATGAGATGTGATATCCAACTCCTTCCCATTCCAATCCTGAGACCCTTCTGATAGCATGAGATGTGATATCTCAATGCCTCTAATACCAAACCTGAGATCCTACCTCTAACATGAAATGTGATATCCAACTCTTTCCCCTTCCAAACCTGAGAGCCTTCCTATAGCATGAGATGTGATATCCAAGTCCTTCCCATTCCAATCATGAGACCCTTCCTATAACATGAGATGGGATATCCAACTCCTTCCCATTCCAATCCTGAGACCCTTCCTATAGCAGAGATGTGATATCTCAATGCTTATACCAAACCTGAGACCCTTCCTACGGCATGAGATGTCATATACAACTCCTTCCCATTCCAATCCTGAGACCCTTCCTATAGCATGAGATGTGATGTCTCAATGCTTCTAATACCAAACCTGAGATCCTTCCTATAACATGAGATGTGATATCCAACTCCTTCCCATTCCAATCCTGAGACCCTTCCTATAGCATGAAATGTGATATCTCAATGCTTATACCAAACCTGAGACCCTTCCTATAGCATGAGATGTGATATCCAACTCCTTCCCATTCCAATCCTGAGACCCTTCCTATAGCATGAGATGTGATATCCAACGCCTTCCCTTTCCAAACCTGAGAGCCTACCTATAGCATGAGATGTGATATCCAAGTCCTTCCCATTCCAATCCTTAGACCCTTCCTACAGCATGCAATATGATATCTCAATGATTCTAATAACAAACCTGAGACCCGTCCTATAACATGAGATGGGATATCCAACTTCTTCCCATTCCAATCCTGAGACACTTCCGATAGCAGAGATGTGAAATCTCAATGCTTATATCAAACCTGAGACGCTTCCTATAACATGAGATGTGATATCCAACTCCTTCCCGTTCCAAATCTGAGACCCTTCCTATAGCATATGTGATATCCAACTCCTTCCCATTCCAAACATGAGACCCTTCCTATAGCAAGAATGTAATATCCAACTCCTTCCCATTCCAATCCTGAGACCATTCCTATAGCATGAGATGTGATATTTCAATGCTTCTAATACCAAACCTGAGATCCTTCCTATGACATGAGATGTGATATCCAATTCCTTCCCATTTCAAACCTGAGACCCTTCCTAAAACATGCAATGTGATATCTCAATGCTTCTAATACCAAACCTGAGACCAGTCCTATAACATGAGATGGGATATCCAACTCCTTCCCGTTCCAAACCTGAGACCCTTCCGATAGCATGAGATGTGATATCTCAATGCTTTTAATACCAAACCTGAGATCCTTCCGATAGCATGAGATGTGATATCTCAATGCTTCTAATACCAATCCTGAGATCCTTCCTATAACATGAGATGTGATATCCAAATCCTTCCCCTTCCAAACCTGAGACCCTCCCTTTAGCATGAGGTCTCAGGTTTGGTATTAGAAGCATTGAGATATCACATCTCATGCTATAGGAAGGGTCTCAGGATTGGAATGGGAAGGACTTGGATGTCACATCTCATGCTATAGGGAGGGTCTCAAGTTTGATATTAGAAGCATTGAGATAACAAATCTCATGATATCGGAAGGGTCTCAGGATTGGAATGGGAAGGAGTTGGATATCACATCTCATGATAAAGGAAGGGTCTAAGGTTTGGAAGGGGAAGGATTTGGATATCACATCTCATGTTATAGGACGGGTCTCAGGTTTGGTATTAGAAGCATTGAGATATCAAGTCTCATGTTATAAGAAGGGTCTCAGAATTGGAATGGGAAGGAGTTGGATATCACATCTCAAGCTATAGGAAGCGTCTCAGGATTGGAATGGGAAGGAGTTTGATATCACATCTCATGCCATAGTATGGTTCTCAGGTTTGGTAGAAGCATTGGGATATCACATCTCATGCTATCGGAAGGGTATCAGTATTGGATTTGGAAGGAGTTGGATATCCCATCTCATGCTATAGGAAGGGTCTCAGGTTGGAATGGGAAGGAGTTGGATATCATATCTCATGCTATAGGAAGGTTCTCAGGTTTGGAAGGGGAAGGAGTTGGATATCACATTTCATGTTAGAGGAAGGATCTCAGGTTTGGTATTAGAGGCCTTGAGATATGACATCTCATGCTATCGGAAGGGTCTCAGGATTGGAATGGGAAGGAGTTGGATATCACATCTCAAGCTATAGGAAGGGTCTCAGGTTTGGTATAAGCATTGAGATATCACATCTCATGCTATAGGAAGGGTCTCTGGATTGGAATGGGAAGAAGTTGGATATCACATCTCATGCTATAGGAAGGGTCTCAGGTTTGGTACAAGCATTGAGATATCACATCTCATGCTATAGGAAGGGTCTCAGGATTGGAATGGGAAGGAGTTGTATATGACATCTCATGCCATAGCAAGGGTCTCAGGTTTGGTATAAGCATTGAGATATCACATCACATGCTATAGGAAGGGTCTCAGGATTGGAATGGGAAGGACTTGGATATCACATCTCATGCTATAGGCAGGGTCTCAGGTTTGGAAAGGGAAGGAGATGGATATCACATTTCATGTTAGAGGTAGGATCTCAGGTTTGGTATTAGAGGCATTGAGATATCACATCTCATGCTATCAGAAGGGTCTCAGGATTGGAATGGGAAGGAGTTGGATATCACATCTCATGCTAAAGGGAGGGTCTCAGGTTTGGAAGGGGAAGGATTTGGAAATCACATCTCATATTATAGGAAGGATCTCAGGTTTGGTATTACAAGCATTGAGATATCACATCTCATGCTATCGGAAGGATCTCAGGTTTGGTATAAGAGGCATTGAGATATCACATCTCATGCTATCATAAGGGTCTCAGGATTGGAATGGGAAGGAGTTGGATATCACATCTCATGTTATAGGAAGGATCTCAGGTTTGGTATTAGAAGCATTGAGACATCACATCTCATGCTATAGGAAGGGTCTCAGGATTGGAATGGGAAGGAGTTGTATATGACATCTCAGGCCATAGGAAGGGTCTCAGGTTTGATATAAGCATTGAGATATCACATCTCTGCTATCGGAAGGGTCTCAGGATTGGAATGGGAAGGAGTTGGATATCCCATCTGAGTTGGATATCCCATCTCATGTTTTAGGAAGGGTCTCAGGTTTGGTATTAGAAGCATTGAGATATCACATCTCATGCTATAGGAAGGGTCTCAGGATTGGAATGGGGAGGACTTGGATGTCACATCTCATGCTATAGGGAGGGTCTCAAGTTTGATATTAGAAACATTGAGATAACAAATCTCATGATATCGGAAGGGTCTCAGGATTGGAATGGGAAGGAGTTGGATATCACATCTCATGATAAAGGAAGGGTCTAAGGTTTGGAAGGGGAAGGATTTGGATATCACATCTCATGTTATAGGACGGGTCTCAGGTTTGGTATTAGAAGCATTGAGATATCAAGTCTCATGGTATAGGAAGGGTCTCAGAATTGGAATGGGAAGAAGTTGGATATCACATCTCAAGCTATAGGAAGGGTCTCAGGATTGGAATGGGAAGGAGTTTGGTATCACATCTCATGCCATAGTATGGGTCTCAGATTTGGTAGAAGCATTGGGATATCACATCTCATGCTATCGGAATGGTATCAGTATTGGATTTGGAAGGAGTTGGATATCCCATCTCATGCTATAGGAAAGGTCTCAGGTTGGAATGGGATGGAGTTGGATATCACATTTCATGTTATAGGAAGGGTCTCAGGTTTGGAATGGGAGGGAATTGGATATCACATCTCATGTTATAGGAAGGATCTCTGGTTTGGTATTAGAACCATTGAGATATCACATCTCATGCTATAGGAAGGGTCTCAGGATTGGAATGCGAAGGATTTGGATATCACATCTCATGCTAAAGGAAGGGTCTCAGGTTTGGTAGAAGCGTTGAGATATCACATCTCTGCTATCGGAAGGGTCTCAGGATTGGATTGGGAAGGAGTTGGATATCCCTTCCCATGCTATAGGAAGGGTCTCAGGATTTGAATGGCAAGGAGTTGGATATCACATATCATGCCATAGGAAGGGTCTCAGGTTTGGTATAAGCATTGAGATATCACATCTCTGCTATCGGAAGGGTCTCCGGATTGGATTGGGAAGGAGTTGGATATCCCTTCTCATGCTATAGGAAGTGTCTCAGGTTGGAATGGGAAGGAGTTGGATATCACATCTCATGTTATAGGAAGGGTCTCAGGATTGGAATGGGAAGGATTTGGATATCACATCTCTTGCTATAGGAAGGGTCTCAGGATTGGAATGGGTAGGAGTTGGATATTACATTCCTGCTATAGGAAGGGTCTCATGTTTGGAATGGAAGGAGTTGGATATCACATATGCTATAGGAAGTGTCTCAGGTTTGGAACGGGAAGGAGTTGGATATCACATCTCATGTTAGAAGAAGGATCTCAGGTTTGGTATTAGAGGCCTTGAGATATCACATCTCATGCTATAGGAAGGGTCTCAGGTTTGCTATAAGCATTGAGATATCACATCTCATGCTATAGGAAGGGTCCCAGCATTGGAATGGGAAGGAGTTGTATATGACATCTCATGCCATAAGAAGGGTCTCAGGTTTGGTATAAGCATTGAGATATCACATCACATGCTATAGGAAGGGTCTCAGGATTGGAATTGGAAGGACTTGGATATCACAGCTCATGCTATAGGCAGGGTCTCAGGTTTGGAAAGGGAAGGAGATGGATATCACATTTCATGTTAGACGTAGGATCTCAGGTTTGGTATTAGAGGCATTGAGATATCACATCTCATGCTATCAGAAGGGTCTCAGGATTGGAATGGGAAGGAGTTGTATATCACATCTCATGCTAAAGGGAGGGTCTTAGGTTTAGAAGGGGAAGGATTTGAATATCACATCACATGTTATAAGAAGGATCTCAGGTTTGGTATTAGAGGCATTGAGATATCACATCTCATGCTATCGGAAGGGTCTCAGGATTGGAATGGGAAGGAGTTGGATATCACATCTCATGCTGTAGGAAGGGTCTCAGGTTTGGAACGGGAAGGAGTTGGACATCACATCTCGTGTTATAGGAAGAGTCTCAGGTTTGGTATAAGCATTGAGATATCACATCTCTGCAATTGGAAGTGTCTCAGGATTGGGATGGGAAGGATTTGGATATCCCTTCTCATGCTATAGGAAGTGTCTCAGGTTGGAATGGGAAGGAGTTGGATATCACATCTCATGTTATAGGAAGGGTCTCAGGATTGGAATGGGAAGGATTTGGATATCACATCTCTTGCTATAGGAAGGGTCTCAGGATTGGAATGGGTAGGAGTTGGATATTACATTCCTGCTATAGGAAGGGTCTCATGTTTGGAATGGAAGGAGTTGGATATCACATATGCTATAGGAAGTGTCTCAGGTTTGGAACGGGAAGGAGTTGGATATCACATCTCATGTTAGAAGAAGGATCTCAGGTTTGGTATTAGAGGCCTTGAGATATCACATCTCATGCTATAGGAAGGGTCTCAGTTTTGCTATAAGCATTGAGATATCACATCTCATGCTATAGGAAGGGTCCCAGCATTGGAATGGGAAGGAGTTGTATATGACATCTCATGCCATAAGAAGGGTCTCAGGTTTGGTATAAGCATTGAGATATCACATCACATGCTATAGGAAGGGTCTCAGGATTGGAATGGGAAGGACTTGGATATCACAGCTCATGCTATAGGCAGGGTCTCAGGTTTGGAAAGGGAAGGAGATGGATATCACATTTCATGTTAGAGGTAGGATCTCAGGTTTGGTATTAGAGGCATTGAGATATCACATCTCATGCTATCAGAAGGGTCTCAGGATTGGAATGGGAAGGAGTTGTATATCACATCTCATGCTAAAGGGAGGGTCTTAGGTTTAGAAGGGGAAGGATTTGAATATCACATCACATGTTATAAGAAGGATCTCAGGTTTGGTATTAGAGGCATTGAGATATCACATCTCATGCTATCGGAAGGGTCTCAGGATTGGAATGGGAAGGAGTTGGATATCACATCTCATGCTGTAGGAAGGGTCTCAGGTTTGGAACGGGAAGGAGTTGGACATCACATCTCGTGTTATAGGAAGAGTCTCAGGTTTGGTATAAGCATTGAGATATCACATCTCTGCAATTGGAAGTGTCTCAGGATTGGGATGGGAAGGATTTGGATATCACATCTCATGCTATAGGAAGGGTCTCAGGTTTGGAACGGGAAGGAGTTGGATATCACATCTCATGTTATAGGAAGAGTCTCAGGTTTGGTATAAGCATTGAGATATCAAATCTCTGCAATCGGAAGTGTCTCAGGATTGGAACGGGAAGGAGTTGGATATCCCATCTCATGTTATAGGACTGGTCTCAGGTTTGGTATTAGAAGCATTGAGATATCACATCGCATGCTGTAGGAAGGGTCTCAGGTTTGGAATGGGAAGGAATTGGATATCACATCTCATGTCATAGGAAGGATCTCAGGTTTGGTATTAGAAGCATTGAGATATCACATCTCATGCTATAGGAATGGTCTCAGGATTGGAATGGGAAGGAGTTGGATATTACATTCTTGCTATGGGAAGGGTCTCATGTTTGGAATTGGAAGGAGTTGGATATCACATATGCTATAGGAAGGGTCTCAGGTTTGGAATGGGAAGGAGTTGGATATCACATCTCATGTTATAGGAAGGGTCTCAGGTTGGTATACGCATTGAGATATCACATCTCTGCTATCGGAAGGGTCTCAGGATTGGAATGGGAAGGAGTTGGATATCCCATCTCATGTTATAGGAAGGGTCTCAGGTTTGGTATTAGAAGCATTGAGATATCACATCTCATGCTATAGGAAGGGTCTCAGGATTGGAATGGGGAGGACTTGGATGTCACATCTCATGCTATAGGGAGGGTCTCAAGTTTGATATTAGAAGCATTGAGATAACAAATCTCATGATATCGGAAGGGTCTCAGGATTGGAATGGGAAGGAGTTGGATATCACATCTCATGATAAAGGAAGGGTCTAAGGTTTGGAAGGGGAAGGATTTGGATATCACATCTCATGTTATAGGACGGGTCTCAGGTTTGGTATTAGAAGCATTGAGATATCAAGTCTCATGGTATAGGAAGGGTCTCAGAATTGGAATGGGAAGGAGTTGGATATCACATCTCAAGCTTTAGGAAGGGTCTCAGGATTGGAATGGGAAGGAGTTTGATATCACATCTTATGCCATAGTATGGGTCTCAGGTTTGGTAGAAGCATTGGGATATCACATCTCATGCTATTGGAAGGGTATCAGTATTGGATTTGGAAGGAGTTGGATATCCCATCTCATGCTATAGGAAGGGTCTCAGGTTGGAATGGGAAGAATTTGGATATCACATTTCATGTTATAGGAAGGGTCTCAGGATTGGAATGGGAAGGACTTGGATATCATATCTCATGCTATAGGAAGGCTCTCAGGTATGGAAGGGGAAGGAGTTGGATATCACATTTCATGTTAGAGGAAGGATCTCAGGTTTGGTATTAGAGGCCTTGAGATATCACATCTCATGCTATAGGAAGGGTCTCAGGATTGGAATGGGAAGGAGTTGGATATCACATCTCAAGCTATAGGAAGGGTCTCAGGTTTGGTATAAGCATTGAGATATCACATCTCATGCTATAGGAAGGGTCTCAGGATTGGAATGGGAAGGAGTTGGATATCACATCTCATATTATAGGAAAGATCTCAGGTTTGGTATTAGAAGCATTGAGACATCACATCTCATGTTATAGGAAGGGTCTTAGGATTGGAATGGGAAGAAGTTGGATATCACATCTCATGCTATAGGAAGGGTCTCAGGTTTGGTATAAGCATTGAGATATCACATCTCATGCTATAGGAAGGGTCTCAGGATTGGAATGGGAAGGAGTTGTATATGACATCTCATGCCATAGGAAGGGTCTCAGGTTTGGTATAAGCATTGAGATATCACATCACATGCTATAGGAAGGGTCTCAGGATTGGAATGGGAAGGACTTGAATATCACATCTCATGCTATAGGCAGGGTCTCAGGTTTGTAAAGGGAAGGAGATGGATATCACATTTCATGTTAGAGGTAGGATCTCAGGTTTGGTATTAGAGGCATTGAGATATCACATCTCATGCTATCAGAAGGGTCTCAGGATTGGAATGGGAAGGAGTTGGATATCACATCTCATGATAAAGGAAGGGTCTAAGGTTTGGAAGGGGAAGGATTTGGATATCTCATCTCATGTTATAGGACGGGTCTCAGGTTTGGTATTAGAAGCATTGAGATATCAAGTCTCATGGTATAGGAAGGGTCTCAGAATTGGAATGGGAAGGAGTTGGATATCACATCTCAAGCTTTAGGAAGGGTCTCAGGATTGGAATGGGAAGGAGTTTGATATCACATCTTATGCCATAGTATGGGTCTCAGGTTTGGTAGAAGCATTGGGATATCACATCTCATGCTATTGGAAGGGTATCAGTATTGGATTTGGAAGGAGTTGGATATCCCATCTCATGCTATAGGAAGGGTCTCAGGTTGGAATGGGAAGAATTTGGATATCACATTTCATGTTATAGGAAGGGTCTCAGGATTGGAATGGGAAGGACTTGGATATCATATCTCATGCTATAGGAAGGCTCTCAGGTATGGAAGGGGAAGGAGTTGGATATCACATTTCATGTTAGAGGAAGGATCTCAGGTTTGGTATTAGAGGCCTTGAGATATCACATCTCATGCTATAGGAAGGGTCTCAGGATTGGAATGGGAAGGAGTTGGATATCACATCTCAAGCTATAGGAAGGGTCTCAGGTTTGGTATAAGCATTGAGATATCACATCTCATGCTATAGGAAGGGTCTCAGGATTGGAATGGGAAGGAGTTGGATATCACATCTCATATTATAGGAAAGATCTCAGGTTTGGTATTAGAAGCATTGAGACATCACATCTCATGTTATAGGAAGGGTCTTAGGATTGGAATGGGAAGAAGTTGGATATCACATCTCATGCTATAGGAAGGGTCTCAGGTTTGGTATAAGCATTGAGATATCACATCTCATGCTATAGGAAGGGTCTCAGGATTGGAATGGGAAGGAGTTGTATATGACATCTCATGCCATAGGAAGGGTCTCAGGTTTGGTATAAGCATTGAGATATCACATCACATGCTATAGGAAGGGTCTCAGGATTGGAATGGGAAGGACTTGAATATCACATCTCATGCTATAGGCAGGGTCTCAGGTTTGTAAAGGGAAGGAGATGGATATCACATTTCATGTTAGAGGTAGGATCTCAGGTTTGGTATTAGAGGCATTGAGATATCACATCTCATGCTATCAGAAGGGTCTCAGGATTGGAATGGGAAGGAGTTGTATATCACATCTCATGCTAAAGGGATGGTCTCAGGTTTGGAAGGGGAAGGATTTGGAAATCACATCTCATGTTATAGGAAGGATCTCAGGTTTGGTATTAGAAGCATTGAGATATCACATCCCATGCTATCGGAAGTATCTCAGGTTTGGTATTAGAGGCATTGAGATATCACATCTCATGCTATCATAAGGGTCTCAGGATTGGAATGGGAAGGAGTTGGATATCACATCTCATGTTATAGGAAGGATCTCAGGTTTGGTATTAGAAGCATTGAGATATCACATCTCATGCTATAGGAAGGGTCTCAGGATTGGAATGGGAAGGAGTTGGATATCACATCTCATGCTATAGGAAGGGTCTCAGATTTGGTATAAGCATTGAGATATCACATCTCATGCTATAGGAAGGGTCTCAGGATTGGAATGGGAAGGAGTTGGATATCACATCTCATGCTATAGGAAGGGTCTCAGGTTTGGAACGGGAAGGAGTTAGATATCACATCTCATGTTATAGGAATAGTCTCAGGTTTGGTATAAGCATTGAGATATCACATCTCTGCTATCGGAGGTGTCTCAGGATTGGGATGGGAAGGAATTGGATATCACATCTCATGCTATAGGAAGGGTATCAGGTTTGGAACGGGAAGGAGTTGGATATCACATCTCATGTTATAGGAAGGGTCTCAGGTTTGGAATTAGAAGCATTGAGATATCACATCTCATGCTATAGGAAGGGTCTCAGGATTGAAATGGGAAGGACTTGGATATCACATCTCATGTTATAGGAAGGGTCTCAGGTTTGGAATTAGAAGCATTGAGATATCACATCTCATGCTATAGGAAGGGTCTCAGGATTGAAATGGGAAGGACTTGGATATCACATCTCATGTTATGGGAAGGGTCTCAGGTTTGGTATTAGAAGCATTGAGATATCACATCTCATGCTATAGGAAGGGTCTCAGGAATGGAATGGGAAGGACTTGGATATCACATCTCATGATAAAGGAAGGGTCTAATGTTTGGAAGGGGAAGGATTTGGATATCACATCTCATGTTATTGGACCGGTCTCAGGTTTGGTATTAGAAGCATTGAGATATCAAGTCTCATGGTATAGGACGGGAGTTTGATATCACATCTCATGCCATGGTATGGGTCTCAGGTTTTGTAGAAGCATTGGGATATCACATCTCATGCTATCGGAAGGGTATCAGGATTGGTTTTGGAAGGAGTTGGATATCCCATCTCATGCTATAGGAAGGGTCTCAGGTTGGAATGGGAAGGAGTTGGATATGACATCTCATGTTATAGGAAGGGTCTCAGGATTGGAATGGGAAGGACTTGGATATCACATCTCATGCTGTAGGAAGGCTCGCAGGTTTGGAAAGGGAAGGAGTTGGATATCACATTTCATGTTAGAGGTAGGATCTCAGGTTTGGTATTAGAGGCATTGAGATATCACATCTCATGCTATCAGAAGCGTATCAGGATTGGAATGGGAAGGAGTTGGATATCACATCTCATGCTAAAGGGAGGGTCTCAGGTTCGGAAGGGGAAGGATTTGGATATCACATCTCATGTTATAGGAAGGATCTCAGGTTTGGTATTAGAAGCATTGAGATATCACATCTCATGCTATCGGAAGGATCTCAGGTTTGGTATTAGAAGCATTGAGATATCACATCTCATGCTATAGGAAGGGTCTCAGGATTGGAATGGGAAGGAGTTGGATATCACATCTCATGATAAAGGAAGGGTCTAAGGTTTGGAAGGGGAAGGATTTGGATATCACATCTCATGTTATAGGACGGGTCTCAGGTTTGGTATTAGAAGCATTGAGATATCAAGTCTCATGGTATAGGAAGGGTCTCAGAATTGGAATGGGAAGGAGTTGGATATCACATCTCAAGCTATAGGAAGGGTCTCAGGATTGGAATGGGAAGGAGTTTGATGTCACATCTTATGCCATAGTATGGGTCTCAGGTTTTTTATTAGAAACATTGAGATATCACATCTCATGTTATAGGACGGTTCCCAGGTTTGGTATTAGAAGCATTGAGATATCACATCTCATGGTATAGGAAGGGTCTCAGGGTTGGAATGGGAAGGAGTTGGATATCACATCTCATCCAATAGGAAGGGTCTCAGGTTTGGAATGGGAAGGAATTGGATATCACATCTCATGCTATAGGAAGGATCTCAGGTTTGGTATTAGAAGCATTGAGATATCACATCTCATGCTATATGAAGGGTCTCAGGATTGGAATGTGAAGGATTTGGATATCACATCTCATGCTATTGGAAGGGTATCAGTATTGGATTTGGAAGGAGTTGGATATCCCATCTCAAACCTGAGACCCTCACTTTAGCATGAGATGTGATATCCAACTCCTTCCCATTCCAATCCTGAGACCGGTCTCAGGTTTGGTATTAGAAGCATTGAGATATCAAGTCTCATGGTATAGGAAGGGTCTCAGAACTGGAATCACATGAGATGTGATATCCAACTCCTTCCCATTCCAATCCTGAGACCCTTCCTATAGCATGAGATGTGATATCTCAATGCTTATACCAAATCTGAGACCCTTCCTATAGCATGAGATGTGATATCCAACTCCTTCCCATTCCAATCCTGAGACCCTTCCTATAGCATGAGATGTGATATCTCAATGCTTCTAATACCAAACCTGAGATCCTTCCTATAACAAGAGATGTGATATCCAACTCCTTCCCATTCCAATCCTGAGACCCTTATGATAGCATGAGATGTGATATCTCAATGCCTCTAATACCAAACCTGAGATACTTCCGATAGCATGAGATGTGATATCTCAATGCTTCTAATACCAAACCTGAGATCCTTCCTATAACATGAGATGTGATTTACAAATCCTTCCCCTTCCAAACCTGAGACCCTCCCTTTAGCATGAGATGTGATATACAACTCCTTCCCATTCCAATCCTGAGACCCTTCTGATAGCATGAGGTGTGATATCTCAATGCCTCTAATACCAAACCTGAGATCCTACCTCTAACATGAAATGTGATATCCATCTCCTTCCCTTTCCAAACCTGAGACCCTGCCTATAGCATGAGATGTGATATCCAAGTCCTTCCCATTCCAATCCTGAGACCCTTCATATAGCATGTGATGTGATATCTCAATGCTTATACCAAACCTGAGACCCTTCCTATGGCATGAGATGTCATATACAATTCCTTCCCATTCCAATCCTGAGACCCTTCCTATAGCATGAGATGTGATATCTCAATGCTTATACCAAACCTGAGACCCTTCCTATAGCATGAGATGTGATATCCAACTTCTTCCCATTCCAATCCTAAGACCCTTCCTATAACATGAGATGTGATGTCTCAATGCTTCTAATACCAAACCTGAGATCTTTCCTATAACATGAGATGTGATATCCAACTCCTTCCCATTCCAATCCTGAGACCCTTCCTATAGCATGAGATGTGATATCCAATTCCTTCCCATTCCAATTCTGAGACCCTTCCTATAGCATGAGATGTGATATCTCAAGGCCTCTAATACCAAACCTGAGATCCTTCCTCTAACATGAAATGTGATATCCAACTCCTTCCCCTTCCAAACCTGAGAGCCTTCCTATAGCATGAGATATGATATCCAAGTCCTTCCCATTCCAATCCTGAGACCCTTCCTATAACATGAAATGTGATATCCAACTCCTTCCCATTCCAACCTGAGACCCTTCCTATAGCATGAGATGGGATATCCAACTCCTTCCAAATCCAATACTGATACCCTTCCAATAGCATGAGATGTGATATCCCAATGCTTCTACCAAACCTGAGACCCATACTATGGCATAAGATGTGACATCAAACTCCTTCCCATTCCAATCCTGAGACCCTTCCTATAGCTTGAGATGTGATATCCAACTCCTTCCCATTCCAATTCTGAGACCCTTCCTATACCATGAGACTTGATATCTCAATGCTTCTAATACCAAACCTGAGACCCGTCCTATAACATGAGATGTGATATCCAAATCCTTCCCCTTCCAAACCTTAGACCCTTCTTTATCATGAGATGTGATATCCAACTCCTTCCCATTCCAATCCTGAGACCCTTCCTATAGCATGAGATGTGATATCTCAATGCTTCTAATACCAAACCTGAGATCCTTCCGATAGCATGAGATGTGATATCTCAATGCTTCTAATACCAAACCTGAGATCCTTCCTATAACATGAGATGTGATATCCAAATCCTTCCCCTTCCGAACCTGAGACCCTCCCTTTAGCATGAGATGTGATATCCAACTCCTTCCCATTCCAATCCTGAGACCCTTCCTATAGCATGAGATGTGATATCCAATTCCTTCCCATTCCAATTCTGAGACCCTTCCTATAGCATGAGATGTGATATCTCAAGGCCTCTAATACCAAACCTGAGATCCTTCCTCTAACATGAAATGTGATATCCAACTCCTTCCCCTTCCAAACCTGAGAGCCTTCCTATAGCATGAGATATGATATCCAAGTCCTTCCCATTCCAATCCTGAGACCCTTCCTATAACATGAAATGTGATATCCAACTCCTTCCCATTCCAACCTGAGACCCTTCCTATAGCATGAGATGGGATATCCAACTCCTTCCAAATCCAATACTGATACCCTTCCAATAGCATGAGATGTGATATCCCAATGCTTCTACCAAACCTGAGACCCATACTATGGCATAAGATGTGACATCAAACTCCTTCCCATTCCAATCCTGAGACCCTTCCTATAGCTTGAGATGTGATATCCAACTCCTTCCCATTCCAATTCTGAGACCCTTCCTATACCATGAGACTTGATATCTCAATGCTTCTAATACCAAACCTGAGACCCGTCCTATAACATGAGATGTGATATCCAAATCCTTCCCCTTCCAAACCTTAGACCCTTCTTTATCATGAGATGTGATATCCAACTCCTTCCCATTCCAATCCTGAGACCCTTCCTATAGCATGAGATGTGATATCTCAATGCTTCTAATACCAAACCTGAGATCCTTCCGATAGCATGAGATGTGATATCTCAATGCTTCTAATACCAAACCTGAGATCCTTCCTATAACATGAGATGTGATATCCAAATCCTTCCCCTTCCGAACCTGAGACCCTCCCTTTAGCATGAGATGTGATATCCAACTCCTTCCCATTCCAATCCTGATACGCTTCTGATAGCATGAGATGTGATATCTCAATGCCTCTAATACCAAACCTGAGATCCTACCTCTAACATGAAATGTGATATCCAACTCCTTCCCTTTCCAAACCTGCGAGCCTTCCTACAGCATGAGATGTGATATCCAAGTCCTTCCCATTCCAATCCTGAGACCCTTCCTATAACATGAGATGTCACATCCAACTCCTTCCCATTCCAACCTGAGACCCTTCCTATAGCATGAGATGGGATATCCAACTCCTTCCAAAACCAATCCTGATACCCTTCCGATAGCATGAGATGTGATATCCCAATGCTTCTACAAAACCTGAGACCCATACCATGGCATGAGATGTGATATCAAACTCCCGTCCTATACCATGAGACTTGATATCTCAATGCTTCTAATACCAAACCTGAGACCGGTCCAATAACATGAGATGTGATATCCAAATCCTTCCCCTTCCAAACCTTAGACCCTTCCTTTATCATGAGATGTGATATCCAAGTCCTTCCCATTCCATTCCTGAGACCCTTCCTATAGCATGAGATGTGATATCTCAATGCTTCTAATACCAAACCTGAGACCCTTCCCATAACATGAGATGTGATATCCAAGTCCTTCCCATTTCAATCCTGAGACCCTTCCTATAGCATGAGATGTGATATCTCAATGCTTCTAATTCCAAACCTGAGACCCTTCCTATAACATGAGATGTGATATCCAAGTCCTTCCCATTTCAATCCTGAGACCCTTCCTATAGCATGAGATGTGATATCTCAATGCTTCTAATATCAAACCTGAGACCTGTCCTATAACATGAGATGGGATATCCAACTCCTTCCCGTTCCAAACCTGATACCCTTCCTATAGCATGAGATGTGATATCCAATTCCTTCCCATCCCAATCCTGAGACACCTCCGATAGCAGAGATGTGATATCTCAATGCTTATACCAAACCTGAGACTATTCCTATAACATGAGATGTGATATCTAACTCCTTCCCGTTCCAAACCTGAGACCCTTCCTATAGCATGAGATGTGATATACAACTCCTTCCCATTCCAATCCTGAGACCCTTCCTATAGCATGAGATGTGATATCTCAATGCTTATACCAAATCTGAGACCCTTCCTATAGCATGAGATGTGATATCTAACTCCTTCCCATTCCAATCCTGAGACCCTTCCTATAGCATGAGATGTGATATCTCAATGCTTCTAATACCAAACCTGAGATCCTTCCTATAACATGAGATGTGATATCCAACTCCTTCCCATTCCAATCCTGAGACCCTTATGATAGCATGAGATGTGATATCTCAATGCCTCTAATACCAAACCTGAGATACTTCCGATTGCATGGGATGTGATATCTCAATGCTTCTAATACCAAACCTGAGATCCTTCCTATAACATGAGATGTGATTTCCAAATCCTTCCCCTTCCAAACCTGAGACCATCCCTTTAGCATGAGATGTGATATACAACTCCTTCCCATTCCAATCCTGAGACCCTTCTGATAGCATGAGATGTGATATCTCAATATCACATCTCATGCTATAGGCAGGGTCTCAGGTTTGGAAAGGGAAGGAGATGGATATCACATTTCATGTTAGAGGTAGGATCTCAGGTTTGGTATTAGAGGATTGGAATGGGAAGGACTTGGATATCATATCTCATGCTATAGGAAGGCTCTCAGGTTTGGAAGGGGAAGGAGTTGGATATCACATTCATGTTAGAGGAAGGATCTCAGGTTTGGTATTAGAGGCCTTGAGATATCACATCTCATGCTATAGGAAGGGTCTCAGGATTGGAATGGGAAGGAGTTGGATATCACATCTCAAGCTATAGGAAGGGTCTCAGGTTTGGTATAAGCATTGAGATATCACATCTCATGCTATAGGAAGGGTCTCAGGATTGGAATGGGAAGGAGTTGGATATCACATCTCATGTTATAGGAAAGATCTCAGGTTTGGTATTAGAAGCATTGAGACATCACATCTCATGTTATAGGAAGGGTCTCAGGATTGGAATGGGAAGAAGTTGGATATCACATCTCATGCTATAGGAAGGGTCTCAGGTTTGGAAGGGGAAGGAGTTGGATATCCAATCTCATGTTATAGGACTGGTCTCAGGTTTGGTATTAGAAGCATTGAGATATCACATTGCATGCGGTAGGAAGGTTCTCAGGTTTGGAATGGGGAGGAATTGGATATCACATCTCATGTCAAACGAAGGATCTCAGGTTTGGTATTAGAAGCATTGAGATATCACATCTCATGCTATAGGAATGGTCTCAGGGTTGGAATGGGAAGGAGTTGGATATTACATTCTTGCTATAGGAAGGGTCTCATGTTTGGAATGGGAAGGAGTTGGATATCACATATGCTATAGGAAGGGTCTCAGGTTTGGAACGGGAAGGAGTTGGATATCCGATCTCATGTTATAGGAAGGGTCTCAGGTTTGGTATAAGCATTGAGATATCACATCTCTGTTATCAGAAGTGTCTCAGGATTGGAATGGGAAGGAGTTGGATATCCCATCTCATGTTATAGGACGGGTCTCAGGTTTGTTATTAGAATCATTGAGATATCATATTGCACGCTGCAGGAAGGGTCTAAGGATTGGAATGGGAAGGACTTGGATATCACATCTCATGCTATAGATAGGCTCTCAGATTTGGAAAGGGAAGGAGTTGGATATCACATTTCATGTTAGAGGAAGGATCTCAGGTTTGGTATTAGAGGCATTGAGATATCACATCTCATGTTATAGGAAGCGTCTCAGGATTGGAATGGGAAGGAGTTGGGTATCACATCTCATGCTATAAGAAGGCTCAGGATTGGTATAAGTATTGAGATATAACATCTCATGCTATAGGAAGGGTCTCAGGATTGGAATGGAAAGAGTTGGATATCACATCTCATGTTATAGGAAGGATCTCAGGTTTGGTATTAGAAGCTTTGAGACATCACATCTCATGCTATAGGAAGGGTCTCAGGATTGGAATGGGAAGGAGTTGGATATCACATCTCATGCTATAGGAAGGGTCTCAGGTTTGGTATAAGCATTGAGATATCACATCTCATGCTATAGGAAGGGTCTCAGGATTGGAATGGGAAGGAGTTGTATATGACATCTCATGCCGTAGGAAGGGTCTCAGGTTTCGTATAAGCATTGAGATATCACATCTCTGCTATCGGAAGGGTCTCAGGATTGGAATGGGAAGGAGATAGATATCCCATCTCATGTTATAGGAAGAGTCTCAGGTTTGGTATTAGAAGCATTGGATATCACATATCATGCTATAGGAAGTGTCTCAGGATTGGAATGGGAAGGACTTGGATATCACATCTCATGCTATAGGGAGGGTCTCAAGTTTGATATTAGAAGCATTGAGATATCACATCTCATGCTATAGGAAGGGTCTCAGGATTGGAATGGGAAGGAGTTGGATATCACATCTCATGCTATAGGAAGGGTCTCAGGTTTGGTATAAGCAGTGAGATATCACATCTCATGCTATAGGAAGGGTCTCAGGATTGGAATGGGAAGGAGTTGGATATCACATCTCATGTTATAGGAAGGATCTCAGGTTTGGTATAAGCATTGAGATATCACATCTCTGCTATCGGAAGGGTCTCAGGATTGGAATGGGAAGGAGTTGGATATTCCCATCTCATGTTATAGGAAGGGTCTCAGGTTTGGTATTAGAAGCATTGAGATATCACATCTATTGCTGTAGGAAGGGTCTCAGGATTGGAATTGGAAGGAGTTGGATATCACATCTCATGCTATAGGAAGGATCACAGGTTTGGTATTAGAAGCATTGAGATATCACATCTCATGCTATCAGAAGGGTCTCAGGATTGGAATGGGAAGGAGTTGGATATCACATCTCATGCTATAGGAAGGGTCTCAGGTTTGGAACGGGAAGGAGTTGGATATCATATCTCATGTTATAGGAAGAGTCTCAGGTTTGGTATAAGCATTGAGATATCACATCTCTGCTATCGGAAGGGTCTCAGGATTGGAATGGGAAGGAGTTGGATATACCATCTTACGTTATAGGAAGGGTCTCAGGTTTGGTATTAGAAGCATTGAGATATCACATCTCATGCTATAGGAAGGGTCTCAGGATTGGAATGGGTAGGACTTGGATATCACATCTCATTCTATAGGGAGGGTCTCACGTTTGGAAAGGGAAGGAGTTGGATATCACATTTCATGTTAGATGTAGGATCTCAGGTTTGGTATTAGAGGCATTGAGATATCACATCTCATGCTATCAGAAGGGTCTCAGGATTGGAATGGGAAGGAGTTGGATATCACATCTCATGCTAAAGGGAGGGTCTCAGGAATGGAAGGGGAAGTATTTGGATATCACATCTCATGTTATAGGAAGGATCTCAGGTTTGGTATTAGAAGCATTGAGATATCACATCTCATGCTATCGGAAGGATCTCAGGTTTGGTATTAGAGGCATTGAGATATCACATCTCATGCTAAAGGGAGGGTCTCAGATTTGGAAGGGGAAGAATTTGGATATCACATCTCTTGTTATAGGAAGGATCACAGGTTTGGTATTAGAAGCATTGAGATATCACATCTCATGCTCTGGGAAGGGTCTCAGGATTGGAATGGGAAGGAGTTGGATATCGCATCTCATGCTATAGGAAGGGTCTCAGGTTTGGAACGGGAAGGAGTTAGATATCACATCTCATGTTATAGTAAGAGTCTCAGGTTTGGTATAAGCATTGAGATTTCACATCTCTGCTATCGGAGGTGTCTCAGGATTGGGATGGGAAGGAATTGGATATCACATCTCATGCTATAGGAAGGGTATCAGGTTTGGAACGGGAAGGAGTTGGATATCCCATCTCATGTTATAGGACGGGTCTCAGTTTTGATATTAGAAGCATTGAGATATCACATCACATGCTGTAGGAAGGGTCTCAGGTTTGGAATGAGAAGGATTTAGATATCACATCTCATGTCATAGGAAGGATCTCAGGTTTGGTATAAGCATTGAGATATCACATCTCTGCTATTGGAAAGGTCTCAAGATTGGAATGGGAAGGACTTGGATATCACAATTCATGTTATAGGAAGGGTCTCAGGTTTGGTATTAGAAGCATTGAGATATCACATCTCATGCTATAGGAAGGGTCTCAGGTTTGGTATTAGAAGCATTGAGATATCACATCTCATGCTATAGGAAGGGTCTCAGGAGTGGAGTGGGAAGGAGTTGGATATCACATCTCATGATAAAGGAAGGGTCTAAGGTTTGGAAGGGGAAGGATTTGGATATCACATCTCATGTTATTGGACTGGTCTCAGGTTTGGTATTAGAAGCATTGAGATATCAAGTCTCATGGTATAGGACGGGAGTTTAATATCACATCTCATGCCATGGTATGGGTCTCAGGTTTTGTAGAAGCATTGGGATATCACATCTCATGCTATCGGAAGGATATCAGGATTAGATTTGGAAGGAGTTGGATATCCCATCTCATGCTATAGGAAGGGTCTCAGGTTGGAATGGGAAGGAGTTGGATATCACATCTCATGTTATAGGAAGGGTCTCAGGATTGGAATGGGAAGGACTTGGATATCACATCTCATGCTGTAGGAAGGCTCTCAGGTTTGGAAAGGGAAGGAGTTGGATATCACATTTCATGTTAGAGGTAGGATCTCAGGTTTGGTATTAGAGGCATTGAGATATCACATCTCATGCTATCAGAAGGGTATCAGGATTGGAATGGGAAGGAATTGGATATCACATCTCATGCTAAAGGGAGGGTCTCAGGTTTGGTATTAGAAGCATTGAGATATCACATCTCATGCTATCGGAAGGATCTCAGGTTTGGTATTAGAAGCATTGAGATATCACATCTCATGCTATAGGAAGGGTCTCAGGATTGGAATGGGAAGGAGTTGGATATCACATCTCATGTTATAGGAAGGATCTCAGGTTTGGTATTAGAAGCATTGAGATATCACATCTCATGCTATAGGAAGGGTCTCAGGATTGGAATGGGAAGGAGTTGGATATCACATCTCATGCTAAAGGAAGGGTCTCAGTTTTGGTAGAAGCATTGAGATATCACATCTCATGCTATAGGAAGGGTCTCAGGATTGGAATGGGAAGGAGTTGGATATCACATCTCGTGCTATAGGAAGGGTCTCAGGTTTGGTATAAGCATTGAGATATCACATCTCTGCTATCGGAAGGGTCTCAGGATTGGAATGGGAAGGACTTAGATATCACATCTCATGCTATAGGGAGGGTCTCAGGATTGGAATGGAAGGAGCTGGATATCACATCTCATGCTAAGACTTGATATACCCTTCCGATAAAATGAGATGGGAATATCCAACTCCTTCCCATTCCAATCCTGAGACCCTTCCGATAGCAGAGATGTGATATCTCAATGCTTATACCAAACCTGAGATCCTTCCTATAACATGAGGTGTGATATCCAACTCCTTCCCATTCCAATCCTAAGACACTTCCTATAGCATGAGATGTGATATCTCACTGCTTATACCAAACCTGATACCCTTCCTATAGCATGAGATGTGATATCCAACTCCTTCCCATTCCAATCCTGAGTCCCTTCCTATAGCATGAGATGTGATATCTCAAAGCTTCTAATATCAAACTTGAGACCCTCCCTATAGCATGAGATGCGATATCCAAGTCCTTCACATTCCAATCCTGAGACACTTCCTATAGCATGAGATGTGATATCTCAATGCTTCTAATACCAAACCTGAGACTCTTCCTATAACATGAGATGGGATATCCAACTCCTTCCCATTCCAATCCTGAGACCCTTCCAAAAGCAGAGATGTGATATCTCAATGCTTATACCAAACCTGAGACCCTTCCTATGGCATGAGATGTCGTATACATATCCTTCCCATTCCAATCCTGAGACCCTTCCTATAGCATGAGATGTGATATCTCAATGCTTATACCAAACCTGAGACCCTTCCTATAGCATGAGATGTGATATCCAACTCCTTCCCATTCCAATCCTGAGACCCTTCCTATAGCATGAGATGTGATATCTCAATGCCTCTAATACCAAACCTGAGATCCTTCCTCTAACATGAAATGTGATATCCAACACCTTCCCTTTCCAGACCTGAGAGCCTACCTATAGCTTGAGATGTGATATCCAAGTCCTTCCCATTCCAATCCTTAGACCCTTCCTACAGCATGCAATATGATATCTCAATGATTCTAATAACAAACCTGAGACCCGTCCTATAACATGAGATGGGATATCCAACTCCTTCCCATTCCAATCCTGAGACACTTCCGATAGCAGAGATGTGATATCTCAATGCTTATACCAAACCTGAGACCCTTCCTATAACATGAGATGTGATATCCAACTCCTTCCAAATCCAATCCTGATACCCTTCCGATAGCATGAGATGTGATATCCCAATGCTTCTACCAAACCTGAGACCCATACTATGGCATGAGATGTGATATCAAACTCCTTCCCATTCCAATCCTGAGACCCTTCCTATAGCTTGAGATGTGATATCCAACTCCATCCCATTCCAATTCTGAGACCCTTCCTATACCATGAGACTTGATATCTCAATGCTTCTAATACCAAACCTGAGACCCGTCCTATAACATGAGATGTGATATCCAAATCCTTCCCCTTCCAAACCTTAGACCCTTCCTTTATCATGAGATGTGATATCCAACTCCTTCCCATTCCAATCCTGAGACCCTTCCGATATCATGAGATGTGATATCTCAATGCTTCTAATATCAAACTTGAGACCCTCCCTATAGCATGAGATGTGATATCCAAGTCCTTCCCATTCCAATCCTGAGACCCTTCCTATAACATGAGATGGGAATATCCAACTCCTTCCCATTCAAATCCTGAGACCCTTCCGATAACAGAGATGTGATATCTCAATGCTTATACCAAACCTGAGATCCTTCCTATAACATGAGATGTAATATCCAACTTCTTCCCATTCCAATCCTGAGACACTTCCTATAGCATGAGATGTGATATCTCACTGCTTATACCAAACCTAAGACCCTTCCTATAGCATGAGATGTGATATCCAACTCCTTCCCATTCCAATCCTGAGACCCTTCCTATAGCATGAGATGAGATATCTCAATGCTTCTAATACCAAACCTGAGACTCTTCCTATAACATGAGATGGGATATCCAACTCCTTCCCATTCCAATTCTGAGACCCTTCCGATAGTAGAGATGTGATATCTCACTGCTTATACCAAACCCGAGACCCTTCCTATAGCATGAGATGTGATATCCAACTCCTTCCCATTCCAATCCTGAGACCCTTCCTATAGCATGAGATGTGATATCTCAATGCTTATACCAAACCTGAGACCCTTCATATAGCATGAGATGTGAAATCCAACTCCTTCCCATTACAATCCTGAGACCCTTCCTATAGCATGAGATGTGATGTCTCAATGCTTCTAATACCAAACCTGAGATCCTTCCTATAACATGAGATGTGATATCCAACTCCTTCCATTCCAATCCTGAGACCCTTCCTATAGCGTGAGATGTGATATCTCAATGCTTCTAATATCAATCTTGAGACCCTCCCTATAGCATGAGATGTGATATCCAAGTCCTTCCCATTCCAATCCTGAGACACTTCCTATAGCATGACATGTGATATCTCAATGCTTCTAATACCAAACCTGAGACTCTTCCTATAACATGAGATGGGATATCCAACTCCTTCCCATTCCAATCCTGAGACCCTTCCAAAAGCAGAGATGTGATATCTCAATGCTTATACCAAACCTGAGACCCTTCCTATGGCATGAGATGTCATATACATATCCTTCCCATTCCAATCCTGAGACCCTTCCTATAGCATGAGATGTGATATCTCAATGCTTATACCAAACCTGAGACCCTTCCTATAGCATGAGATGTGATATCCAAGTCCTTCCCATTTCAATCCTTAGACCCTTCCTATAGCATGCAATATGATATCTCAATGAATCTAATACCAAACCTGAGACTCTTCCTATAACATGAGATGGGATATCCAACTCCTTCCCATTCCAATCCTGAGACCCTTCCAAAAGCAGATATGTGATATCTCAATGCTTATACCAAACCTGAGACCCTTCCTATGGCATGAGATGTCATATACATATCCTTCGCATTCCAATCCTGAGACCCTTCCTATAGCATGAGATGTGATATCTCAATGCTTATACCAAACCTGAGACCCTTCCTATAGCATGAGATGTGATATCCAAGTCCTTCCCATTCCAATCCTTAGACCCTTCCTATAGCATGCAATATGATATCTCAATGATTCTAATAACAAACCTGAGACCCGTCCTATAACATGAGATGGGATATCCAACTCCTTCCCATTCCAATCCTGAGACCCTTCAGATAGCAGAGATGTGATATCTCAATGCTTATACCAAACCTGAGTCCCTTCCTACGGCATGAGATGTCATATACAACTCCTTCCCATTCCAATCCTGAGACCCTTCCCATAGCATGAGATGTGATATCTCAATGCTTATACCAAACCTGAGACCCTTCATATAGCATGAGATGTGATATCCAACTCCTTCCCATTCCAATCCTGAGACCCTTCCGATAGCAGAGATGTGATATCTCAATGCTTATACCAAACCTGAGACCCTTCCTACGGCATGAGATGTCATATACAACTCCTTCCCATTCCAATCCTGAGACCCTTCCCATAGCATGAGATGTGATATCTCAATGCTTATACCAAACCTGAGTCCCTTCCTATAGCATGAGATGTGATGTCTCAATGCTTCTAATACCAAACCTGAGATCCTTCCTATAACATGAGATGTGATATCCAACTCCTTCCATTCCAATCCTGAGACCCTTCCTATAGCATGAGATGTGATATCTCAATGCTTCTAATATCAAACTTGAGACCCTCCCTATAGCATGAGATGTGATATCCAATTCCTTCCCATTCCAATCCTGAGACACTTCCTATAGCATGAGATGTGATATCTCAATGCTTCTAATACCAAACCTGAGACTCTTCCTATAACATGAGATGGGATATCCAACTCCTTCCCATTCCAATCCCGAGACCCTTCCAAAAGCAGAGATGTGATATCTCAATGCTTATACCAAACCTGAGACCCTTCTTATGTCATGAGATGTCATATACATATCCTTCCCATTCCAATCCTGAGACACTTCCGATAGCAGAGATGTGCTATCTCAATGCTTATACCAAACCTGAGACCCTTCCTATAACATGAGATGTGATATCCAACTCCTTCCCATTCCAAACCTGAGACCCTTCCTATAGCATATGTGATATCCAACTCCTTCCAATTCCAAACATGAGACCCTTCCCATAGCAAGAATGTAATATCCAACTCCTTCCCATTCCAATCCTGAGACCATTCCTATAGCATGAGATGTGATATCTCAATGCTTCTAATACCAAACCTGAGATCCTTCCTATGACATGAGATGTGATATCCAATTCCTTCCCATTCCAAACCTGAGACCCTTCCTACAGCATGCGATGTGATATCTCAATGCTTCTAATACCAAACCTGAGACCAGTCCTATAACATGAGATGGGATATCCAACTCCTTCCCGTTCCAATCCTGAGACACTTCCGATTGCAGAGATGTGATATCTCAATGCTTATACCAAACCTGAGACTCTTCCTATAACATGAGATGTGATATCCAACTCCTTCCCGTTCCAAACCTGAGACCCTTCCTATAGCATGAGATGTGATATCCAACTCCTTCCCATTCCAATCCTGAGACCCTTCCGATAGCATGAGATGTGATATCTCAATGCCTCTAATACCAAACCTGAGATCCTTCCTATAACATGTGATGTGATATTCAATTCCTTCCCCTTCCAAACCTGAGACCCTCCCTTTAGCATGAGATGTGATATCCAACTCCTTCCCATTCCAATCCTGAGACCCTTATGATAGCATGAGATGTGATATCTCAATGCCTCTAATACCAAACCTGAGATACTTCCGATAGCATGAGATGTGATATCTCAATGCTTCTAATACCAAACCTGAGATTCTTCCTATAACATGAGATGTGATATCCAACTCCTTCCCATTCCAATCCTGAGACCCTTCTGATAGCATGAGATGTGATATCTCAATGCCTCTAATACCAAACCTGAGATCCTACCTCTAGCATGAAATGTGATATCCAACTCCTTCCCTTTCCAAACCTGAGAGCCTACCTATAGCATGAGATGTGATATCCAAGTCCTTCCCATTCCAATCCTTAGACCCTTCCTATAGCATGCAATATGATATCTCAATGATTCTAATAACAAACCTGAGACCCGTCCTATAACATGAGATGGGATATCCAACTCCTTCCCATTCCAATCCTGAGACACTTCCGATAGCAGAGATGTGATATCTCAATGCTTATACCAAACCTGAGACCCTTCCTATAACATGAGATGTGATATCCAACTCCTTCCAATTCCAAACATGAGACCCTTCCCATAGCAAGAATGTAATATCCAACTCCTTCCCATTCCAATCCTGAGACCATTCCTATAGCATGAGATGTGATATCTCAATGCTTCTAATACCAAACCTGAGATCCTTCCTATGACATGAGATGTGATATCCAATTCCTTCCCATTCCAAACCTGAGACCCTTCCTACAGCATGCGATGTGATATCTCAATGCTTCTAATACCAAACCTGAGACCAGTCCTATAACATGAGATGGGATATCCAACTCCTTCCCGTTCCAATCCTGAGACACTTCCGATTGCAGAGATGTGATATCTCAATGCTTATACCAAACCTGAGACTCTTCCTATAACATGAGATGTGATATACAACTCCTTCCCGTTCCAAACCTGAGACCCTTCCTATAGCATGAGATTTGATATCCAACTCCTTCCCATTCCAATCCTGAGACCCTTCCGATAGCATGAGATGTGATATCTCAATGCCTCTAATATCAAACCTGAGATCCTTCCTATAACATGTGATGTGATATTCAATTCCTTCCCCTTCCAAACCTGAGACCCTCCCTTTAGCATGAGATGTGATATCCAACTCCTTCCCATTCCAATACTGAGACCCTTATGATAGCATGAGATGTGATATCTCAATGCCTCTAATACCAAACCTGAGATACTTCCGATAGCATGAGATGTGATATCTCAATGCTTCTAATACCAAACCTGAGATCCTTCCTATAACATGAGATGTGATATCCAACTCCTTCCCATTCCAATCCTGAGACCCTTCTGATAGCATGAGATGTGATATCTCAATGCCTCTAATACCAAACCTGAGATCCTACCTCTAAAATGAAATGTGATATCCAACTCCTTCCCTTTCCAAACCTGAGACCCTGCCTATAGCATGAGATGTGATATCCAAGTCCTTCCCATTCCAATCCTGAGACCCTTCCTATAGCATGAGATGTGATATCTCAATGTCTCGTCGTCGTATTGAGTCTGCAGCAGCAGAGTTGAGTAAAAGACGTCCCAAACGAAGGAACCCGCACAGTTTGTTACCACAGCAGGGCAACGGAGCGGCGGTGTGTATCTGAGCCAAATGTACACTACTCACTTCAGACCTGGGAACGCCAAGTGTACGAATCATGTGAGAGTGACAAGGACTCGATATACTACACAACCTGGCGGCGGTTACAGAGCAAGACTCCTGTGTAGGCTGGTCAGTCTGCTGGATGGCCCAGAGACGCTTCCGAAGGCTTACTAGCAGGAGATGGTGAAGATGCCGAGAATAGCTGTCCCCGCTATTCCAAGGGTCGAAGTACCAGTACAGGCCTTCTGGTTCGATCAAAGGTGAAAAGGGTTTCACAAGGCGACAGCAGTGCAGAGGAGCAGTCCTTCAACGGGTCACCAGCGATTCCTCGGTTCAGCCTCTTGGTTGCAGGATACTTGGCTCCTGTATTCCTTCGTTCGTGAGAACTCAGGAGATCGACATGGTAGAGGTGTTTCCAGCCCCCTCTTATCCACGGTTCCCTTCGCGCCAAAACGGAGGGGACCCAATGGGAGATCCGCTCATCAACACTCACACCATTCGTGGACCTATCACGGACCACGGTGGTCCCAGGCATTCACACCACCCTAGACTCTCTGGCACCCAGGATGTGTATTGGGACCAGACATCCCAGCCCACATCCTGGAGGCACACACAAGACATGTAGAAGCCCTCGAAAGCATCTGTGTTTCGCGGGAAAGTACATGCCCAAATGAGGAAGGCCCCAGGTCGGCTCGACCTGGGGAAGGTGAAGGGAGCAAGATGGTCAGCGGACAGGACAAAGGAGCCTCGTGGTCTGGCCGTTTTGGGCTCTAGGCCACCATTTTGGGTTAAGCGCGAGAAACGCGCTTAGAACGTAAAAAGGAGCTCAAAACACAATAAACGATCGCTGCCACCATTCCCGTCCGTGAATCACTTGCACCGATCAGTTACAATCCTGGAAGAGTATCTAGGGCCTGTAGAAGGCTAGAGACCCAAGAGAGCAGTAACTTATCTTACAGTGCCCTCTTGTGTCATGTTGCACGAAAGCCGCAACATGATAAAAGAAACTACGGAAACGAGCGTTTCCTGGTACTGACTGTCTTAAGGGCATGACAGTTTCCCCGTAAGAAAGGAGCGAAAGCCCAGAGGAGTGCGGCAGAAGGCTGCACTTCTCTGGCAAAGTCGAGAACAAGGTGAAAAACAACAGCAAAAAGTTTAGGGGTTGCCACATGGAAGGAAAATTACCTACAATTACGAAATCTTTCCTAACACTCACCCCTCCCAGACTATGGACAGGGGGAACTAATCCACCCCTGGATGAGTCTCTTGTTCAGGTCGGTTAAACATTCTGCACAACCCATCAGCATTGCTATGTTGGACACCTGGTCTATGCTCAATAGTGAAGTCGAAGCCTTGTAGACTTATGGACCACCTAAGCAACTTTGGATTCTCCCCCTTCATGTTTATTAGCCACTTTAAGGGCTTATGGTCAGTTTGCACAGTGAAGTGGGTCCCATAGAGGTAGGGCCTCAGCTTCCTTAGGGCCCACACAACAGAGAAACATTCTTTCTGTACCGTGGACCATCTGAGCTCTCTGTCCTTAAACTGGTGACTAATAAAACCAATAGGGTGTTCCTTACCCTTCTCATCTACTTGCGATAGTACAGCTCCTATCCCAGTGTCAGAGGCGTCCGTCTGCACGATAAAAGGTCTTTGATAATCAGGGGCCCTGAGGACAGGGGCCTGGCACAAGGAGTCTTTTAAGCCATTGAAGGCCTTCTCACACTCGTCGGTCCAAGTTACCTTCTTGGGTTTCTTCAGAGTTGTGAGGGCAGTCAGAGGGGCAGCTATGGTGCCATAGTCTGCCACAAAATTGCGGTAATACCCGTGAGTCCTAAGAAGGCTCTCACTTGGGTTTGTGTAGTGGGGGTAGGCCAGTCTTGTACTGCTTGTACTTTACTGGGTAGAGGCTGTATCCTCCCTCCACCTACTTCATGTCCAAGGTAAAACACTGAGCCTTGTCCAATCTGGCATTTACTAGCCTTTATGGTCAAGTGTGCTTTCTGAAGAGCCTGGAGCACAATCCCGAGGTGTTTCACATGGTTTTCCCAGGTGGCACTGAAAACTGCTATATCGTCCAGATATGCAAGACAGAATTCGTCCAACCCATTCAAAACATGATGCACAAGCCTCTGGAAAGTGGCAGGTGCATTCTTCAACCCGAACGGCATTACCCGGAATTGGTAAAGGCCGTCTGGAGTAGAAAACGCTGGCTTCTCCTTGGCATGTTCTGCTAAAGCTATTTGCCAATAGCCAGCAGTGAGGTCAAACGTGCTGAGGTACTTGGAGGCACCCAAAGTATCCACCAGCTCATCTGTTCGAGGCAAGGGGTGTGCATCTGTCTTGGTGACAGCATTCAGAGCCCTGTAATCCACCAGAACCTCAATTCAGAAGTGCCTGCCTTTGGAACGAAAACCACAGGGCTGGACCAAGGACTACTAGAGGGTTCAATCACCCCAAGGTCTAACATCTTGTTGACCTCGGTCTTAATATAAGACCGTACTTTGTCTGACATCCTGTATCCCCTACTTTTGGTAGGTACACTGTCTCCTGTGTCTATGTTATGTTTGCACCAAGGTGTCAAACCAGGCGACTGTGAAAACAGGGGGGAAAACTGCCTAAGCAAACTTTTCACCTCAGCCTGCTGATCAGAAGTCAGGTGAGGGGCCCCTCGGACTCCCTCAAAGGAGCTATCTGAAGGACCGCTTTGGAACAGGTCGGGGAGAGGTTCAGACTCCTCTTCCTCAACATCTGAAGCCAGTAACAGTGCTGCGATTTCGACTCTTGGGACGAAAGCCTTCAGCCTATTCACGTGAAACACTTTTGGAGCCTGTCCAGGCCTTCCAAGGTCCACTAAATAGTTAACCTCACCCAGGGGCTCCACCACTGTGTAAGAGCCTGACCATTTGTCCTGTAAAGCTCAAGGCCTTATGGGATTCATGATCAGGACTTGCTGACCAGGTGTAAAGTTGATGAGGGAAGCTTTCTGGTCGTACCAATGTTTCACCAGTGCTTGTCCTGCCTTCAATTTATCACTAGCCAAGCCCATCAGAAGTACCATCCGTTTTCTGAGCCCTAGCACATAATCAACTACGTTGGTAGTAACAGGGGGAGTGGGCATCTCCCATCCCTCTTTGACTATGGCTAAGGGTCTGTTAGGAGGTGTTTAGACTTACATCAATGTTTTTATACTTACATCATTTCAGCTGCTGCCATGTAACCTAGTTACCAAAGAATCTTTGTTGTTATGATTAAGCAAGGGTTCCAGATTCGAGCAGCAGAGAGAGGATTGAGACCAGGAGGACAGCCCACAGCTGGGGGCCTTTCTCTTGGATGAACTAACTAAATAAATCCTCACTAAAGACAAGGATTGCAGTGAAGTGTGGTCATTTACTTATTAACATTGGCGACGAGGATTGGGCCAAGGAGAAAAGGCCCCCAGCAGCAGCAATATTGATTACAGTTTGGATGCAACTGGACGGAGCGGCACACTACATGTGTAATAGCCGGGGAGAAACACGGCCGTTATCCTGGAGCGGAGTACGAATTTTGAGGAAAAAGTCAGTGCCTGGGAGTGAAGTGAACCACGAAGGAATCCTGGAGCAGAGCACGAATACTGAGGAGGTTGATTTGTGGTTTGTGATTTGCAACTACGAGAGACTGCGCTGACAACACCAGCAGAGGTCCCACCTGAGGTCACTCACTATTTGGATTGCCATTACCTTAATTACTCACTGTCTTGCCGTTACACACACGGCTGCGGCTTGCAGTTGTTTATCTTTGAATGGAACCCGGCTGTCAGGTGAACGAATAGTCGACCAAGCGAGCGAGGAATTCTTGGAATGTTGCAGCCTGGGGCCTTTCTCTTGGATGAACTAACTAAATAAATCCTCACTAAAGACAAGGATTGCAGTGAAGTGTGGTCATTTACTTATTAACAGGGTCCCCGTACAGGATGACCAAACAGAAGTTTGAAGGGGCTGAAGCCAACACCCTCCTGTGGTACCTCTCGGTAGGCAAACAGTAAGCATGGTAAAAGAAGATCCCATTGTCTTCTCTGAAGCTTCTCCAGAGCCCCAATCATGCTTTTTAACGTTCTGTTGAAACGTTCCACCAGACCATTGGTCTGGGGGTGGTATGCAGAAGAGAACTTGTAGGTGACCCCACATTCTTTCCACATAGCCTGCATATACTTTGACATAAAGTTGCTGCCACAATCTGACACAACTTCTTTAGGGAAGCCAACCCTAGTAAATATGCCAAGTAAAGCTTTTGCAACTGACTTGGCAGTTACATTTTTCAATGGGATGGCCTCAGGATATCTGGTTGCATGGTCGACCAGCACCAGGATAAACCTATTGCCCGAGGATGTTTGCGGGTCAAGGGGACCAACGATGTCGATCCCTACCCTTTCAAATGGTACCCCCACAACTGGGAGCGGTACCAACGGAGCTTGGATTGTCGAGCCAACCTTACCAGATAACTGGCAGGAGGCACAACTCCTGCAGTGACTTTCTACTTGCACCCCTATCTTGGGCCAGTAGAAGTGCATGGATAACCTTTGCTTGCTCCTCTTAATACCAAGGTGACCAGCAAGGAGCACTTCATGCGCCAACTGCAGGAGGAAGGGCCTAACAGCAAGGGGAACCACCAACCTCCTATGGTCTCCTTCTGTAGACTCTGTGGGCTCACTATACAGGAGTCCACCTTCCCAATAAATCCTATGCGTCCCAGGAGGTTCACCCTCAAGCTGGGAGCAGGCCTGTCTCCTTAGGCCTTCCAGAGATGGGCACTCACGTTGGCCTTTACTGAATTCGTCCCTATCAGGACCTCCTTCAACTAACAAGTCTTTTAGTTCAGGATGGTCGTTGGGGTCAAATACTTCAGGCATCGCCACCTCCTCGTCAGGCCCGGGCGATTGACCAACTTCCTCCACCGCAGTGGTAGGCGAGCTCGGGGGAATATTCTCTTTCCCTCGTCTTGACTTGTTGACTCCTTTCGCCTTGGGTTTCCCCTTCGGCTGGGGCGGCGTATTGGTCTTGGCCAATGCTGCCCGTGCTTGAGACCGTGTGTAGGGTCTTTCGGCAGTGTCTCCTACGAGCCCTAAAGCTCTGAGATCATTACCTAACAAGACCTTTCCCGGGACGTTTCTCTGAATGCTCACTGGAATCCTGACTGCTGTACCATTTAAAGTAAGATTTACAGGTATTACTGGGAACATACGGAGTGGGCCGTCAGCCAACTTAGTGGGCATCAGAGTAGCTCTGGCAACTTCCTCTGAGTCTACCAAGGTAGAATCCACTACAGTTCGACTGCACCCACTATCCCTAAGAGCTGGAGTATCTACTCCATTGATCAGCACACTGTCTTAAAGTAGTGCTTGGTATTATCTGTAATCCTAGCATAAGCCTCTGCGACTTTAGGATCCCAGGAACCCAGGGAAACTAAAACTACCTCAGCCTCTATCCCGCTGGGAAATGAGTCTGAGGAGAAGGATGCTCCTGTAATCTCTTCTTCCTCGTAGGAGGAGAAGGCCAGATTAGCGGAGTGGACCCCCAAAGGTCAAACCTTACACCGGGGATCCCCCTTCACGTGGTCAGTTGCTCCACAAGCAAAACAAGATCCATTGGGTCTGTTTACATAGGGAGGCTTATTGTAACCAGAGTTCTGTTTCGGAGGCTGACCTCCACTACCCTGTGAGTTCTCTTGTGTCTTACCCTTATTTTTCTTTTTGTGGCCCTTTTGAGAAGAAGATTTATCAGATTCTCCACCCTCCTTATCTTTGGACTTTTTCCCTTCCTCCTGTTTACCAGGATGAGTTTTGTCCTTATGGGACACTCGATGTGACACCCATAAGTCTGCTGCAATGGCCAGCTTCTTAGGATCTATCTCCTTCGAATCGGCCAAATGCTGCTTAAGCTCCGGGGAAGAAGATGCAAAAATGTGTTCCAGCATGACAAGATGTATCATGCCTTCGAAGGTAGAAACCTTATAACCTTCGACCCAGCCAGTTAAGTTTTTCAAGGATTCAGTGACATAAGATACCCAAGTACCACCTTCCTTTTTCTTATACTCTATGAATCGTTTCAAATATTGGGCCGGAGTCTTCCCAAACTTTAAAATGAGAGTTTGCTTTAACATTGCGAAATCAGCTTGCTCAGCCTTCGACATTTCCATAATGGCACTACAGCCAGAATGGGGCAGTCTGCTGAGTAACCAGGCAATCTTATTAGCATTGTCAACTTGTTGAACTTCGCATGCATACTCAAACGCATTCATCCAGTCCATAATGTCATTCCTTTCCTCATACACAATGACCAGATCTTTCGGAAACCGTGGATGAGAGGAGGCCCCAGACCCATGTCCAGGACCCTTGGACCCATTTGCAACCTGAAGCTTGGCCAGTTCCAACTGGTGATCCCTGTCTTTCTGTTTTTCTGACTGTTCGATTTTTAGTTTGGCTATGCTGAATTCAAGCTCCTTCTGCCTAAACCGCAGCTCTTGCTTCTTGAATTCAAGCATAGCCTCCCCATCAACACTGGCAGAGGAAACATTAGACATCTCATCCTCCCTGTCCTCGTGGACGCGGTGGATCAGTGCAGCGGCAGAACCGTCGGTTCTACCAGTGAGAGCAGCCCCACCTCCTTCCGCACTGTCCTCAGAAGTTATAGCGTCAAGCTGCGCTTCTTGCCACGCCACGATTCTTTTGATCATATCCAATTTCGTGCCTTGAGAGGAAACACCTCTCTCCGCACACATTTTTTTCAATGTTTCTGATTTGGAAGCATTTAAAGTTAACAAGGTATTTGTTTCCATACTGTTAGATAGGACTATGGCCTTTTTAAAGTAATACTACAACAATTCACTACATGTCCTGGTAGGAATAACTTGAAATGCCTTAGTTCGTGCGCAACACTGGATACCTTCAGTCGTATCCCACCGCTGTACACCAATTTGTTAAGACGGATTTCTGAACTCTGTCCTGGTGGCGCAGAAGTTCAGAAGGCCAACCTAATTACTTGGAACAGGGTAACCTCTGGACAAGCCAGACCAATCAAGGTAGCGATCGCGGCGGTCAAGACTAGGTCTCAAGAGGGGTGAGGGTGACTGAAAGCCTGCAATGAGCACACAAAGCAAGGACACTTACAAACTACTCCAAACAGGTGCTATATTAAAAATATATATACATTTATTCCAAGGCCTTTAAAACAATGACCGTAGCGAGAAATCACAATACAACTCTAGTAAACCAACACATACCATACCAATACAATATATATACAAATACAAACAAGTCTCAAGCGTTAGATGCACGAAATGTGTAGTCCACCTAAAAGGGAAGGAAAACAGGCAGTGTGAAATAATGCTTAGACCCAGTCCGCCTTCAGAGGCACCTAACTAAAAGGAAGTCCGAGCCCTACGAAGAGTGGAGCTTTGTGCTCAAAAGTACCTGCACACGCTGGTGCCAACGGGCAAAAGGGGATTCTCTTCGAGGGAGATCAGGCAGTTCAGTTTAGTGCACAAACGAAGAACAACAGTGTTCCGCGACTCAAGCGCAGCCTCCACTGTGGGCAGAAGCAGAGCGCGAGTACGGAAAGGCGTGCTGTTTTGACACAGCGGGGAAAAGCTATGGGCTCCTGCAGGAGGGCGACCAGTTCATAGCTATGCTACTCACCGGACCCCGATGCAAGCAGACCCAGGCTTCTCCGCGTCAGTTTCAGTCGCTGGCAGGTTCAGAAGAGCAGGGGACGTCTCGTCGTCGTGTTGAGTCTGCAGCAGCAGAGTTGAGTAAAAGACGTCCCAAACGAAGGAACCCGCACAGTTTGTTACCACAGCAGGGCAACGGAGCGGCCGTGTGTATCTGAGCCAAATGTACACTACTCACTTCAGACCTGGGAACGCCAAGTGTACGAATCGTGTGAGAGTGACAAGGACTCGATATACTACACAACCTGGTGGCGGTTACAGAGCAAGACTCCTGTGTAGGCTGGTCAGTCTGCTGGATGGCCCAGAGACGCTTCCGAAGGCTTACTAGCAGGAGATGGTGAAGATGCCGAGAATAGCTGTCCCCGCTATTCCAAGGGTCGAAGTACTAGTACAGGCCTTCTGGTTCGATCAAAGGTGAAAAGGGTTTCACAAGGCGACAGCAGTGCAGAGGAGCAGTCCTTCAGCGGGTCACCAGCGGATTCCTCGGTTCAGCCTCTTGGTTGCAGGATACTTGGCTCCTGTATTCCTTTGTTCGTGAGAACTCAGGAGATCGACATGGTAGTGGTGTTTCCAGCCCCCTCTTATCCACGGTTCCCTTCGTGCCAAAACGGTGGGGACCCAATGGGAGATCCGCTCATCAACACTCACACCATTCGTGGACCTATCACGGACCACGGTGGTCCCAGGCATTCACACGGGACCAGACATCCCAGCCCACATACTGGAGGCACACACAAGACATGTAGAAGCCCGCGAAAGCATCCGTGTTTCGCGGGAAAGTACATGCCCAAATAAGGAAGGCCCCGGGTCGGCTCGACCTGGGGAAGGTGAAGGGAGCAAGACGGTCAGCGGACAGGACAAAGGAGCCTCGTGGTCTGGCCATTTTGGGAGCCAGGCCACCATTTTGGGTTAAGTGCGAGAAACGTGCTTAGAACGCCAAAAGGAGCTCAAAACACAAGAAACGATCGCTGCCACCATTCCCGTCCGTGAATCACTTGCACCGATCAGTTACAATCCTGAAAGAGTATCTAGGGCCTGTAGAAGGCTAGAATCCCAAGAGAGCAGCAACTTAGCTTACAGTGCCCTCTTGTGTCATGTTGCACGAAAGCCGCAACATGATAAAAGAAACTACGGAAAACAGCGTTTCCTGGTACTGACTGTCTTAAGGGCATGTCAGTTTCCCCGTAAGAAAGGAGCGAAATCCCAGAGGAGTGCGGCAGAAGGCTGCACTTCTCTGGCAAAGTCGAGAACAAGGTGAAAAACAACAGCAAAAAGTTCAGGGGTTGCCACATGGAAGGAAAATTACCTACAATTATTAAATCTTTCCTAACAGATATCACATCTCATGTTATAGGAAGAGTTTCAGGTTTGGTATAATCATTGAGATATCACATCTCTGCAATCGGAAGTGTCTCAGGATTGGGATGGGAAGGAGTTGGATATCCCATCTCATGTTATAGGACGGGTCTCAGGATTGTTATTAGAATCATTGAGATATCATATTGCATGCTGTAGGAAGGGTCTAAGGATTGGAATGGGAAGGACTTGGATATCACATCTCATGCTATGGATAGGCTCTCAGGTTTAGAAAGGGAAGGAGTTGGATATCACATTTCATGTTAGAGGAAGGATCTCAGGTTTGGTATTAGAGGCATTGAGATATCACATCTCATGCTATAGGAAGGGTCTCAGGATTGGAATGGGAAGGAGTTGGATATCACATCTCATGCTATAGGAAGGGTCTCAGGTTTGGTATAAGCATTGAGATATCACATCTCATGCCATAGGAAGGGTCTCAGGATTGGAATGGAAGGAGTTGGATATCACATCTCATGTTAAACGAAGGATCTCAGGTTTGGTATTAGAAGCATTGAGATATCACATCTCATGCTATAGGAAGGGTCTCAGGATTGGAATGGGAAGGAGTTGGATATCACATCTCATGCTATAGGAAGGGTCTCAGGTTTGGTATAAGCATTGAGATATCACATCTCATGCTATCGGAAGGGTCTCAGGATTGGAATGGGAAGGAGTTGTATATGACATCTCAAGCCATAGGAAGGGTCTCAGGTTTGGTATAAGCTTTGAGATATCACATCTCTGCTATCGGAAGGGTCTCAGGATTGGAATGGGAAGGAGTTGGATATCCCATCTCATGTTATAGGAAGAGTCTCAGGTTTGGTATTAGAAGCGTTGAGATATCACATCTCATGCTATAGGAAGTGTCTCAGGATTGGAATGGGAAGGACTTGGATATCACATCTCATGCTATAGGGAAGGTCTCAAGTTTGATATTAGAAGCATTGAGATATCACATCTCATGCTATAGGAAGGGTCTCAGGATTGGAATGGGAAGGAGTAGGATATCACATCTCATGCTATAGGAAGGATCTCAGGTTTGGTATAAGCATTGAGATATCACATCTCTTCTATCGGAAGGGTCTCAGGATTGGAATGGGAAGGAGTTGGATATTCCCATCTCATGTTATAGGAAGGGTCTCAGGTTTGGTATTAGAAGCATTGAGATATCACATCTCATGCTATAGGAAGGGTCTCAGGATTGGAATGGGAAGGACTTGGATATCACATCTCATGCTATAGGGAGGGTCTCAAGTTTGATATTAGAAGCATTGAGATATCACATCTCATGATATCGGAAGGGTCTCAGGATTGGAATGGGAAGGAGTTGGATATCACATCTCATGATAAAGGAAGGGTCTAAGGTTGGGAAGGGGAAGGATTTGGATATCACATCTCATGTTATAGGACGGGTCTCAGGTTTGGTATTAGAAGCACTGAGATATCAAGTCTCATGGTATAGGAAGGGTCTCAGAATTGGAATGAGAAGGAGTTGGATATCACATCTCAAGCTATAGGAAGGGTCTCAGGATTGGAATGGGAAGGAGTTTGATATCACATCTCATGCAATAGTATGGGTCTCAGGTTTGGTATAAGCATTGGGATATCACATCTCATGCTATCGGAAGGGTATCAGGATTGGAATTCCAAGGAGTTGGATATCCCATCTCATGCTATAGGAAGGGTCTCAGGTTGGAATGGGAAGGAGTTGGATATCACATCTCATGTTATAGGAAGGGTCTCAGGATTGGAATGGGAAGGACTTGGATATCACATCTCATGCTATAGGAAGGCTCTCAGGTTTGGAAGGGGAAAGAGTTGGATATCACATTTCATGTTAGAGGTAGGATCCAGGTTTGGTATTAGAGGCATTGAGATATCACATCTCATGCTATCAGAAGGGTCTCAGGATTGGAATGGGAAGGAGTTGGATATCACATCTCATGCTAAAGGGAGGGTCTCAGGTTTGGAAGGGGAAGGATTTGGATATCACATCTCATGTTATAGGAAGGATCTCAGGTTTGGTATTAGAAGCATTTAGATATCACATCTCATGCTATCGGAAGGATCTCAGGTTTGGTATTAGAAGCATTGAGATATCACATCTCATGCTATCAGAATGGTCTCAGGATTGGAATCGGAAGGAGTTGGATATCACATCTCATGCTAAAGGGAGGGTCTCAGGTTTGGAAGGGGAAGGATTTGGATATCACATCTCATGTTATCTTAAGGATCTCAGGTTTGGTATTAGAAGTATTGAGATATCACATCTCATGCTATAGGAATGGTCTCAGGATTGGAATGGGAAGGACTTGGATATCACATCTCATGCTATAGGGAGGTCTCAAGTTTGATATTAGAAGCATTGAGATATCACATCTCATGCTATAGGAAGGGTCTCAGGATTGGAATGGGAAGGAGTTGGATATCACATCTCATGCTATATGAAGGGTCTCAGGTTTGGTATAAGCATTGAGATATCACATCTCATGCTATAGGAAGGGTCTCAGGATTGGAATGGGAAGGAGTTGTATATGACATCTCATGCCGTAGGAAGGGTCTCAGGTTTGGTATAAGCATTGAGATATCACATCTCTGCTATCGGAAGGGTCTCAGGATTGGAATTGGAAGGAGTTGGATATCCCATCTCATGTTATAGGAAGAGTCTCAGGTTTGGTATTAGAAGCATTGAGATATCACATCTCATGCTATAGGAAGGGTCTCAGGATTGGAATGGGAAGGAGTTGGATATCACATCTCATGCTATAGGAAGGGTCTCAGGTTTGGTATAAGCAGTGAGATATCACATCTCATGCTATAGGAACTGTCTCAGGATTGGAATGGGAAGAAGTTGGATATCACATCTCATGTTATAGGAAGGATCTCAGGTTTGGTATAAGCATTGAGATATCACATCTCTGTTATCGGAAGGGTCTCAGGATTGGAATGTGAGGGAGTTGGATATTCCCATCTCATGTTATAGGAAGGGTCTCAGGTTTGGTATTAGAAGCATTGAGATATCACATCTCGTGCTATAGGAAGGGTCTCATGATTGGAATGGGAAGGAGTTGGATATCACATCTCATGCTATAGGAAGGGTCTCAGGTTTGGTATAAGCAGTGAGATATCACATCTCATGCTATAGGAACTGTCTCAGGATTGGAATGGGAAGAAGTTGGATATCACATCTCATGTTTTAGGAAGGATCTCAGGTTTGGTATTAGAAGCATTGAGACATCACATCTCATGCTATAGGAAGGGTCTCAGGATTGGAATGGGAAGGAGTTGGATATCACATCTCATGCTATATGAAGGGTCTCAGGTTTGGTATAAGCATTGAGATATCACATCTCATGCTATAGGAAGGGTCTCAGGATTGGAATGGGAAGGAGTTGTATATGACATCTCATGCCGTAGGAAGGGTCTCAGGTTTGGTATAAGCATTGAGATATCACATCTCTGCTATCGGAAGGGTCTCAGGATTGGAATGGGAAGGAGTTGGATATCCCATCTCATGTTATAGGAAGAGTCTCAGGTTTGGTATTAGAAGCATTGAGATATCACATCTCATGCTATAGGAAGGGTCTCAGGATTGGAATGGGAAGGAGTTGGATATCACATCTCATGCTATAGGAAGGGTCTCAGGTTTGGTATAAGCAGTGAGATATCACATCTCATGCTATAGGAACTGTGTCAGGATTGGAATGGGAAGAAGTTGGATATCACATCTCATGTTATAGGAAGGATCTCAGGTTTGGTATAAGCATTGAGATATCACATCTCTGTTATCGGAAGGGTCTCAGGATTGGAATGTGAGGGAGTTGGATATTCCCATCTCATGTTATAGGAAGGGTCTCAGGTTTGGTATTAGAAGCATTGAGATATCACATCTCATGCTATAGGAAGGGTCTCAGGATTGGAATGGGAAGGACTTGGATATCACATCTCATGCTATATGGAGGGTCTCAGGATTGGAATGGGAAGGAGTTGGATATCACATCTCATGATAAAGGAAGGGTCTAAGGTTTGGAAGGGGAAGGATTTGGATATCACATCTCATGTTATAGGACGGGTCTCAGGTTTGGTATTAGAAGCATTGAGATATCAAATCTCATGGTATAGGAAGGGTCTCAGAATTGGAATGGGAAGGAGTTGGATATCACATCTCATTCTATAGGAAGGGTCTCAGGATTGGAATGGGAAGGACTTGGATATTACATCTCATGCTATAGGTAGGCTCTCAGGTTTGGAAGGGGAAAGAGTTGGATATCACATTTCATGTTAGAGGTAGGATCTCAGGTTTGGTATTAGAGGCATTGAGATATCACATCTCATGCTATCAGAAGGGTCTCAGGATTGGAATGGGAAGGAGTTGGATATCACATCTCATGTTATAGGAAGGGTCTCAGGATTGGAATGGGAAGGACTTGGATATCACATCTCATGCTATAGGTAGGCTCTCAGGTTTGGAAGGGGAAAGAGTTGGATATCACATTTCATGTTAGAGGTAGGATCTCAGGTTTGGTATTAGAGGCATTGAGATATCACATCTCATGCTATCCAAAGGGTCTCAGGATTGGAATGGGAAGGAGTTGGATATCACATCTCATGCTAAAGGGAGGGTCTCAGGTTTGGAAGGGGAAGGATTTGGATATCACATCTCATGTTATAGGAAGGATCTCAGGTTTGGTATTAGAAGCATTGAGATATCACATCTCATGCTATCGGAAGGATCTCAGGTTTGGTATTAGAAGCATTGAGATATCACATCTCATGCTATCAGAAGGGTCTTAGGATTGGAATGGGAAGAAGTTGGATATCACATCTCATGCTAAAGGGAGGGTCTCAGGTTTGGAAGGGGAAGGATTTGGATATCACATCTTATGTTATCGGAAGGATCTCAGGTTTGGTATTAGAAGTATTGAGATATCACATCTCATGCTATAGGAAGGGTCTCAGGATTGGAATGGGATGGAGTTGGATATCACATCTCAAGCTATAGGAAGGGTCTCAGGTTTGGTATATGCATTGAGATATCACATCTCATGCTATAGGAAGGGTCTCAGGATTGGAATGGGAAGGAGTTGGATATCACATCTCATGTTATAGGAAAGATTTCAGGTTTGGTATTAGAAGCATTGAGACATCACATCTCATGTTATAGGAAGGGTCTCAGGATTAGAATGGGAAGAAGTTGGATATCACATCTCATGCTATAGGAAGGGTCTCAGGTTTGGCATAAGCATTGAGATATCACATCTCATGCTATAGGAAGGGTCTCAGGATTGGAATGGGAAGGAGTTGTATATGACATCTCATGCCATAGGAAGGGTCTCAGGTTTGGTATAAGCATTGAGATATCACATCACATGCTATAGGAAGGGTCTCAGGATTGGAATGGGAAGGACTTGGATATCACATCTCATGCTATCAGAAGGGTCTCAGGATTGGAATGGGAAGGAGTTGGATATCACATCTCATGCTAAAGGTAGGGTCTCAGGTTTGGAAGGGGAAGGATTTGGATATCACATCTCATGTTATAGGAAGGATCTCAGGTTTGGTATTAGAAGCATTGAGATATCACATCTCATGCTATCGGAAGTATCTCAGGTTTGGTATTAGAGGCATTGAAATATTACATCTCATGCTATCATAAGGGTCTCAGGATTGGAATGGGAAGGAGTTGGATATCACATCTCATGCTAAAGGGAGGGTCTCAGGTTTGGAAGGGGAAGGATTTGAATATCACATCACATGTTATAGGAAGGATCTCAGGTTTGGTATTAGAAGCATTGAGATATCACATCTCATGCTATCGGAATGGTCTCAGGATTGGAATGGGAAGGCGTTGGATATCACATCTCATGCTATAGGAAGGGTCTCAGGTTTGGAACGGGAAGGAGTTGGATATCACATCTCATGTTATAGGAAAGATCTCAGGTTTGATATTAGAAGCATTGAGACATCACATCACTGCAATCGGATGTGTCTCAGGATTGGGATGGGAAGGCGTTGGATATCACATCTCATGTTATAGGAAAGATCTCAGGTTTGGTATTAGAAGCATTGAGACATCACATCTCATGTTATAGGAAGGGTCTCAGAATTGGAATGGGAAGAAGTTGGATATCACATCTCATGCTGTAGGAAGGGTCTCAGTTTGGTATAAGCATTGAGATATCACATCTCATGCTATAGGAAGGGTCTCAGGATTGGAATGGGAAGGAGTTGTATATGACATCTCATGCCATAGGAAGGGTCTCAGGTTTGGTATAAGCATTGAGATATCACATCACATGCTATAGGCAGGGTCTCAGGTTTGGAAAGGGAAGGAGTTGGATATCACATTTCATGTTAGAGGTAGGATCTCAGGTTTGGTATTAGAGGCATTGAGATATCACATCTCATGCTATCAGAAGGGTCTCAGGATTGGAATGGGAAGGAGTTGGATATCACATCTCATGCTAAAGGGAGGGTCTCAGGTTTGGAAGGGGAAGGATTTGGATATCACATCTCATGTTATAGGAAGGATCTCAGGTTTTGTATTAGAAGCATTGAGATATCACATCTCATGCTATCGGAAGTATCTCAGGTTTGGTATTAGAGGCATTGAGATATCACATCTCATGCTATCGTAAGGGTCTCAGGATTGGAATGGGAAGGAGTTGGATATCACATCTCATGCTAAAGGGAGGGTCTCAGGTTTGGAAGGGGAAGGATTTGAATATCACATCACATGTTATAGGAAGGATCTCAGGTTTGGTATTAGAAGCATTGAGATATCACATCTCATGCTATAGGAAGGGTCTCAGGTTTGGAACGGGAAGGAGTTGGATATCACATCTCATGTTTAAGGAAAGATCTCAGGTTTGGTATTAGAAGCATTGAGACATCACATCTCTGCAATCGGAAGTGTCTCAGGATTAGGATGGGAAGGAGTTGGATATCACATCTCATGTTATAGGAAAGATCTCAGGTTTGGTATTAGAAGCATTGAGACATCACATCTCATGTTATAGGAAGGGTCTCATGATTGGAATGGGAAGAAGTTGGATATCACATCTCATGCTATAGGAAGGGTCTCAGGTTTGGTAGAAGCATTGAGATATCACATCTCATGCTATAGGAACGGTCTCAGGATTGGAATGGGAAGGACTTGGATATCCCATCTCATGCTATAGGCAGGGTCTCAGGTTTGGAAAGGGAAGGAGTTGGATGTCACATTTCATGTTAGAGGTAGGATCTCAGGTTTGGTATTAGAGGCATTGAGATATCACATCTCATGCTATCCAAAGGGTCTCAGGATTGGAATGGGAAGGAGTTGGATATCACATCTCATGCTAAAGGGAGGGTCTCAGGTTTGGCAGGGGAAGGATTTGGATATCACATCTCATGTTATAGGAAGGATCTCAGGTTTGGTATTAGAAGCATTGAGATATCACATCTCATGCTATCGGAAGTATCTCAGGTTTGGTATTAGAGGCATTGAGATATCACATCTCATGCTATCATAAGGGTCTCAGGATTGGAATGGGAAGGAGTTGGATATCACATCTCATGCTAAAGGGAGGGTCTCAGGTTTGGAAGGGGAAGGATTTGAATATCACATCACATGTTATAGGAAGGATCTCAGGTTTGGTATTAGAGGCTTTGAGATATCACATCTCATGCTATCGGAAGGGTCTCAGGATTGGAATGGGAAGGAGTTGGATATCACATCTCATGCTATAGGAAGGGTCTCAGGTTTGGAACGGGAAGGAGTTGGATATCACATCTCATGTTATAGGAAGGGTCTCAGGTTTGGTATAAGCATTGAGATATCACATCTCTGCAATCGGAAGTGTCTCAGGATTGGAACGGGAAGGAGTTGGATATCCCATCTCATGTTATAGGACTGGTCTCAGGTTTGGTATTAGAAGCATTGAGATATCACATCGCATGCTGTAGGAAGGGTCTCAGGTTTGGAATGGGAAGGAATTGGATATCACATCTCATGTCATAGGAAGGATCTCAGGTTTGGTATTAGAAGCATTGAGATATCACATCTCATGCTATAGGAATGGTCTCAGGATTGGAATGGGAAGGAGTTGGATATTACATTCTTGCTATGGGAAGGGTCTCATGTTTGGAATTGGAAGTAGTTGGATATCACATATGCTATAGGAAGGGTCTCAGGTTTGGAATGGGAAGGAGTTGGATATCACATCTCATGTTATCGGAAGGGTCTCAGGTTTGGTATAAGCATTGAGATATCACATCTCTGCTATCGGAAGTGTCTCAGGATTGGAATGGGAAGGAGTTGGATATCCCATCTCATGTTATAGGACGGGTCTCAGGTTTGTTATTAGAATCATTGAGATATCATATTGCATGCTATAGGAAGGGTCTAAGGATTGGAATGGGAAGGACTTGGATATCACATCTCATGTTATAGGTAGGCTCTCAGGTTTGGAAAGGGAAGGAGTTGGATATCACATTTCATGTTAGAGGAATGATCTCAGGTTTGGTATTAGAGGCATTGAGATATCACATCTCATGCTATAGGAAGGGTCTCAGGATTGGAATGGGAAGGAGTTGGATATCACATCTCATGCTATAGGAAGGGTCTCAGGTTTGGTATAAGCATTGAGATATCACATCTCATGCTATAGGAAGGGTCTCAGGATTGGAATGGGAAGGATATGTATATGACATCTCATGCCATAGGAAGGGTCTCAGGTTTGGTATAAGCATTGAGATATCACATCTCTGCTTTTGGAAGGGTCTCAGGATTGGAATCGGAAGGAGTTGGATATCACATCTCATGTTATAGGACGGGTCTAAGGTTTGTTATTAGAATCATTGAGATATCATATTGCATGCTATAGGAAGGGTCTAAGGATTGGAATGAGAAGGACTTGGATATCACATCTCATGCTATAGGTAGGCTCTCAGGTTTGGAAAGGGAAGGAGTTGGATATCCCATCTCATGTTATAGGAAGAGTCTCAGGTTTGGTATTAGAAGCATTGAGATATCACATCTCATGCTATAGGAAGTGTCTCAGGATTAGAATGGGAAGGAATTGGATATCACATCTCATGCTATAGGGAGGGTCTCAAGTTTGATATTAGAAGCATTGAGATATCACATCTCATGCTATAGGAAGGGTCTCAGGATTGGAATGGAAGGAGTTGGATATCACATCTCATGTTATAGGAAGGATCTCAGGTTTGGTATTAGAAGCATTGAGACATCACATCTCATGCTATAGGAAGGGTCTCAGGATTGTAATGGGAAGGAGAAGCACGAAATATGTAGTCCACCTGCCAGGGAAGGAAAACAGGCAGTGCGATAATGCTTTCGACTCAGTTCGCCTTCATAGGCACCTAACTAGATGGAAGTCCGAGCCCTGCGAAGAGTGGAGCCTTGTGCTCAAAGTACCTGCCACGCCGGTGCCGACGGGCACAAGGGGAAGCTCTTCGGAGGAAGTCAGGCGGTTCACGTTAGTGCACAGCAGAAGAACAGGTTCCGCAACTCAAGCGCAGCCTCCACAGCGGGCAGAAGCAGAGCGCGAGTACGGCCAAAAGGGTGCTGTTTTTACACAGCAGGGAAAAGCAATGGGATACTGCAGGAGGGCGACCAGATCCTAGCTAAACTACTCACCGGTCCCTGAAGCAAGCAGACCCAGGCTTCTCCACGTTAGTTTCAGCAGCTGGCAGGTTCAGAAGAGCAGGGAACGCTTTGTAGTCGTGTAGAGCAAAAAGACGTCCCAATCGACAAAACCGGCACAGTTTTGTTGCCGCAGCAGGACAACGGAGCGGCCGTGTATATTCAAGTCGAATGTACACTCCTCCCTTCAGACTTGGGAACGCCAAGCGTACGAAGCGTGGGAGAGTGACCAGGACTCGAAATACAGCACAACCTGTCGGCAGTTACAGAGCAGGACTCCCTTGTAAGCTGGTCAGTCAACTGGATGGCCCAGAGACACTTCCGAAGGCTTACTTGGCAGGAGTTGATGAAGTCGCCGGGAATAGCTGTTCCTGCTATTCCAAAGGTCGAAGCACCAGTACAGGCCTTCTGGTTCGATCAGAGGAGAAAAGGGTTTCACAGGACGACAGCAGTGCAAAGGAGGATTCCTTCAGCGGGTCACCAGCGATTCCTCGGTCCAGCCTCTTGGTTGCAGGATACTTGGCTCCTGTATTCCTTCGTTCGTGAGAACTCAGGAGATCGACATGGCAGTGGTGTTTCCAGCTCCCTCTTATCCACGGTTCCCTTCGCGCCAAAACGGAGGGGAGCCAATGGGAGATCCGCTCATCAAAACACATACCATACGTGGACCAATCACGGACCACAGTGGTCCCAGGCATTCACACCACCCCAGACTCTCTGGCACCCAGGATGTGTATTGGGACCAGACATCCCAGCCCACACCCTGGAGGCACACAAACGACATGTAGAAGCCCGCGAAAGCAACCACGTTTCGCGGGAAAGTACATGCCCAAATAAGGAAGGCCCCGGGTCTCTCGGCCTGGGGAAGGTGAAGGGAGCAAGACGGTCAGTGGACAAGACAAAGGAGCCTCGTGGTCTGGCCATTTTGGGAGCCAGGTCACCATTTTGGGTTCAGTGCGAAAAACGTGCTCAGAACGCCAAAAGGAGCTCAAAATAAACAAAACGATCGCTGCCACCATTCGAGTCCCTGAATGACTTGCACCGATCAAATACCATCCTAAAAGAGTATCTAGGGTCTGTAGAAGGCTAGAGACCCAAGAGAGCTGTAACTTAGCTTACAGTGCCCTCTTGTGTCATGTTGCACTAAAGCCGCAACATGATAAAGGAAACTACGGGAAACAGCGTTCCCCGGTACTGACTGTCTTAAGGGCATGTCAGTTTCCCCGTAAGAAAGGAGCGAAAGCCCAGAGAAGTGCGGCAGAAGGCTGTACTTCTCTGGCAATGTCAAGAACAAGGTTAAAAACAATAGCAAAAAGTTTAGGGGTTGCCACATGGAAGGAAAATTCCCTACAATTACGAAATCTTTCCTAACAGCATTGAGATATCACATCTCTGCTATCGGAAGGGTCTCAGGATTGGAATGGGAAGGAGTTGGATATTCCCATCTCATGTTATAGGAAGGGTCTCAGGTTTGGTATTAGAAGCATTGAGATATCACATCTCATGCTATAGGAAGGGTCTCAGGATTGGAATGGGAAGGACTTGGATATCACATCTCATGCTATAGGGAGGGTCTCAAGTTTGATATTAGAAGCATTGAGATATCACATTTCATATCGGAAGGGTCTCAAGATTGGAATGGGAAGGAGTTGGATATCACATCTCATGATAAAGGAAGGGTCTAAGGTTTGGAAGGGGAAGGATTTGGATATCACGTCTCATGTTATAGGACGGGTCTCAGGTTTGGTATTAGAAGCATTGAGATATCAAGTCTCATGGTATAGGAAGGGTCTCAGAATTGGAATGGGAAGGAGTTGGATATCACATCTCAAGCTAAAGGAAGGGTCTCAGGATTAGAATGGGAAGGAGTTTGATATCACATCTCATGCCATAGTATGGGTCTCAGGTTTGGTAGAAGCATTGGGATATCACATCTCATGTTATCAGAAGGGTATCGGGATTGGATTTGGAAGGAGTTGGATATCCCATCTCATGCTATAGGAAGGGTCTCAGGTTGGAATGGGAAGGAGTTGGATATCACATCTCATGTTATAGGAAGGTTCTCAGGATTGGAATGGGAAGGACTTGGATATCACATCTCATGCTATAGGAAGGCTCTCAGGTTTGCAAGGGGAAAGAGTTGGATATCACATTTCATGTTAGAGGTAGGATCTCAGGTTTGGTATTAGAAGTATTGAGATATCACATCTCATGCTATCAGAAGGATCTCAGGTTTGGTATAGAAGCATTGAGATATCATATCTTATGCTATCAGAAGGGTCTCAGGATTGGAATGGGAAGGAGTTGGATATCACATCTCATGCTAAAGGGACGGTCTCAGGTTTGGAAGGCGAAGGATTTGGATATCACATCTCATGTTATCGGAAGGATCTCAGGTTTGGTATTAGAAGTATTGAGATATCACATCTCATGCTATAGGAAGGGTCTCAGGATTGGAATGGGAAGGAGTTTGATATCACATCTCATGCTAAAGGAAGGGTCTCAGGTTTGGTAGAAGCATTGAGATATCACATCTCATGCTATAGGAAGGGTCTCAGGATTGGAATGGGAAGGACTTAGATATCACATATCATGCTATAGGGAGGGTCTCAGTTTTGATATTAGAAGCATTGAGATATCACATCTCATGCTATCGGAAGTGTCTCAGGATTGGAATGGGAAGGAGCTGGATATCACATCTCATGCTAAAGGAAGGGTCTCAGGTTTGGAACGGGAAGGAGTTGGATATCACATCTCATGTTATAGGAAGGGTCTCAGGTTTGGTATAAACATTGAGATATCACATCTCTGCTATCGGAAGTGTCTCAGGATTGGAATGGGAAGGAGTTGGATATCCCATCTCATGTTATAGGACGGGTCTCAGGTTTTTTATTAGAATCATTGAGATATCATATTGCATGCTGTAGGAAGGGTCTAAGGATTGGAATGGGAAGGACTTGGATATCACATCTCATGCTATAGATAGGCTCTCAGGTTTGGAAAGTGAAGGAGTTGGATATCACATTTCATGTTAGAGGAAGGATCTCAGGTTTGGTATTAGAGGCATTGAGATATCACATCTCAGGCTATAGGAAGGGTCTCAGGATTGGAATGGGAAGGAGTTGGATATCACATCTCATGCTATAGGAAGGGTCTCAGGTTTGGTATAAGCATTGAGATATCACATCTCATGCTGTAGGAAGGGTCTCAGGATTGGAATGGAAGGAGTTGGATATCACATCTCATGTTATAGGAAGGATCTCAGGTTTGGTATTAGAAGCATTGAGACATCACATCTCATGCTATAGGAAGGGTCTCAGGATTGGAATGGGAAGGAGTTGGATATCACATCTCATGCTATAGGAAGGGTCTCAGGATTGGAATGGGAAGGAGTTGAATATGACATCTCATGCCGTAGGAAGGGTCTCAGGTTTGGTATAAACATTGAGATATCACATCTCTGCTATCAAAAGGGTCTCAGGATTGGAATGGGAAGGAGTTGGATATCCCATCTCATGTTATGGGAAGAGTCTCAGGTTTGGTATTAGAAGCATTGAGATATCACATCTCATGCTATAGGAAGGGTCTCAGGATTGGAATGGGAAGGACTTGGGTATCACATCTCATGCTATAGGGAGGGTCTCAAGTTTGATATTAGAAGCATTGAGATATCACATCTCATGCTATAGGAAGGGTCTCAGGTTTGGAATGGGAAGGAGTTGGATATCACATCTCATGCTATAGGACGGGTCTCAGGTTTGGTATAAGCAGTGAGATATCACATCTCATGCTATAGGAAGTGTCTCAGGATTGGAATGCGAAGGAGTTGGATATCACATCTCATGCTATAGGTAGGCTCTCAGGTTTGGAAGGGGAAAGAGTTGGATATCACATTTCATGTTAGAGGTAGGATCTCAGGTTTGGTATTAGAGGCATTGAGATATCACATCTCATGCTATCAGAAGGGTCTCAGGATTGGAATGGGAAGGAGTTGGATATCACATCTCATGTTATAGGAAGGGTCTCAGGATTGGAATGGGAAGGACTTGGATATCACATCTCATGCTATAGGTAGGCTCTCAGGTTTGGAAGGGGAAAGAGTTGGATATCACATTTCATGTTAGAGGTAGGATCTCAGGTTTGGTATTAGAGGCATTGAGATATCACATCTCATGCTATCCAAAGGGTCTCAGGATTGGAATGGGAAGGAGTTGGATATCACATCTCATGCTAAAGGGAGGGTCTCAGGTTTGGAAGGGGAAGGATTTGGATATCACATCTCATGTTATAGGAAGGATCTCAGGTTTGGTATTAGAAGCATTGAGATATCACATCTCATGCTATCGGAAGGATCTCACGTTTGGTATTAGAAGCATTGAGATATCACATCTCATGCTATCAGAAGGGTCTTAGGATTGGAATGGGAAGAAGTTGGATATCACATCTCATGCTAAAGGGAGGGTCTCAGGTTTGGAAGGGGAAGGATTTGGATATCACATCTTATGTTATCGGAAGGATCTCAGGTTTGGTATTAGAAGTATTGAGATATCACATCTCATGCTATAGGAAGGGTCTCAGGATTGGAATGGGATGGAGTTGGATATCACATCTCAAGCTATAGGAAGGGTCTCAGGTTTGGTATATGCATTGAGATATCACATCTCATGCTATAGGAAGGGTCTCAGGATTGGAATGGGAAGGAGTTGGATATCACATCTCATGTTATAGGAAAGATTTCAGGTTTGGTATTAGAAGCATTGAGACATCACATCTCATGTTATAGGAAGGGTCTCAGGATTAGAATGGGAAGAAGTTGGATATCACATCTCATGCTATAGGAAGGGTCTCAGGTTTGGCATAAGCATTGAGATATCACATCTCATGCTATAGGAAGGGTCTCAGGATTGGAATGGGAAGGAGTTGTATATGACATCTCATGCCATAGGAAGGGTCTCAGGTTTGGTATAAGCATTGAGATATCACATCACATGCTATAGGAAGGGTGTCAGGATTGGAATGGGAAGGACTTGGATATCACATCTCATGCTATCAGAAGGGTCTCAGGATTGGAATGGGAAGGAGTTGGATATCACATCTCATGCTAAAGGTAGGGTCTCAGGTTTGGAAGGGGAAGGATTTGGATATCACATCTCATGTTATAGGAAGGATCTCAGGTTTGGTATTAGAAGCATTGAGATATCACATCTCATGCTATCGGAAGTATCTCAGGTTTGGTATTAGAGGCATTGAAATATTACATCTCATGCTATCATAAGGGTCTCAGGATTGGAATGGGAAGGAGTTGGATATCACATCTCATGCTAAAGGGAGGGTCTCAGGTTTGGAAGGGGAAGGATTTGAATATCACATCACATGTTATAGGAAGGATCTCAGGTTTGGTATTAGAAGCATTGAGATATCACATCTCATGCTATCGGAATGGTCTCAGGATTGGAATGGGAAGGAGTTGGATATCACATCTCATGCTATAGGAAGGGTCTCAGGTTTGGAACGGGAAGGAGTTGGATATCACATCTCATGTTATAGGAAAGATCTCAGGTTTGGTATTAGAAGCATTGAGACATCACATCTCATGTTATAGGAAGGGTCTCAGAATTGGAATGGGAAGAAGTTGGATATCACATCTCATGCTGTAGGAAGGGTCTCAGTTTGGTATAAGCATTGAGATATCACATCTCATGCTATAGGAAGGGTCTCAGGATTGGAATGGGAAGGAGTTGTATATGACATCTCATGCCATAGGAAGGGTCTCAGGTTTGGTATAAGCATTGAGATATCACATCACATGCTATAGGCAGGGTCTCAGGTTTGGAAAGGGAAGGAGTTGGATATCACATTTCATGTTAGAGGTAGGATCTCAGGTTTGGTATTAGAGGCATTGAGATATCACATCTCATGCTATCAGAAGGGTCTCAGGATTGGAATGGGAAGGAGTTGGATATCACATCTCATGCTAAAGGGAGGGTCTCAGGTTTGGAAGGGGAAGGATTTGGATATCACATCTCATGTTATAGGAAGGATCTCAGGTTTTGTATTAGAAGCATTGAGATATCACATCTCATGCTATCGGAAGTATCTCAGGTTTGGTATTATAGGCATTGAGATATCACATCTCATGCTATCGTAAGGGTCTCAGGATTGGAATGGGAAGGAGTTGGATATCACATCTCATGCTAAAGGGAGGGTCTCAGGTTTGGAAGGGGAAGGATTTGAATATCACATCACATGTTATAGGAAGGATCTCAGGTTTGGTATTAGAAGCATTGAGATATCACATCTCATGCTATAGGAAGGGTCTCAGGTTTGGAACGGGAAGGAGTTGGATATCACATCTCATGTTTAAGGAAAGATCTCAGGTTTGGTATTAGAAGCATTGAGACATCACATCTCTGCAATCGGAAGTGTCTCAGGATTAGGATGGGAAGGAGTTGGATATCACATCTCATGTTATAGGAAAGATCTCAGGTTTGGTATTAGAAGCATTGAGACATCACATCTCATGTTATAGGAAGGGTCTCATGATTGGAATGGGAAGAAGTTGGATATCACATCTCATGCTATAGGAAGGGTCTCAGGTTTGGTAGAAGCATTGAGATATCACATCTCATGCTATAGGAACGGTCTCAGGATTGGAATGGGAAGGACTTGGATATCCCATCTCATGCTATAGGCAGGGTCTCAGGTTTGGAAAGGGAAGGAGTTGGATGTCACATTTCATGTTAGAGGTAGGATCTCAGGTTTGGTATTAGAGGCATTGAGATATCACATCTCATGCTATCCAAAGGGTCTCAGGATTGGAATGGGAAGGAGTTGGATATCACATCTCATGCTAAAGGGAGGGTCTCAGGTTTGGCAGGGGAAGGATTTGGATATCACATCTCATGTTATAGGAAGGATCTCAGGTTTGGTATTAGAAGCATTGAGATATCACATCTCATGCTATCGGAAGTATCTCAGGTTTGGTATTAGAGGCATTGAGATATCACATCTCATGCTATCATAAGGGTCTCAGGATTGGAATGGGAAGGAGTTGGATATCACATCTCATGCTAAAGGGAGGGTCTCAGGTTTGGAAGGGGAAGGATTTGAATATCACATCACATGTTATAGGAAGGATCTCAGGTTTGGTATTAGAGGCTTTGAGATATCACATCTCATGCTATCGGAAGGGTCTCAGGATTGGAATGGGAAGGAGTTGGATATCACATCTCATGCTATAGGAAGGGTCTCAGGTTTGGAACGGGAAGGAGTTGGATATCACATCTCATGTTATAGGAAGGGTCTCAGGTTTGGTATAAGCATTGAGATATCACATCTCTGCAATCGGAAGTGTCTCAGGATTGGAACGGGAAGGAGTTGGATATCCCATCTCATGTTATAGGACTGGTCTCAGGTTTGGTATTAGAAGCATTGAGATATCACATCGCATGCTGTAGGAAGGGTCTCAGGTTTGGAATGGGAAGGAATTGGATATCACATCTCATGTCATAGGAAGGATCTCAGGTTTGGTATTAGAAGCATTGAGATATCACATCTCATGCTATAGGAATGGTCTCAGGATTGGAATGGGAAGGAGTTGGATATTACATTCTTGCTATGGGAAGGGTCTCATGTTTGGAATTGGAAGTAGTTGGATATCACATATGCTATAGGAAGGGTCTCAGGTTTGGAATGGGAAGGAGTTGGATATCACATCTCATGTTATCGGAAGGGTCTCAGGTTTGGTATAAGCATTGAGATATCACATCTCTGCTATCGGAAGTGTCTCAGGATTGGAATGGGAAGGAGTTGGATATCCCATCTCATGTTATAGGACGGGTCTCAGGTTTGTTATTAGAATCATTGAGATATCATATTGCATGCTATAGGAAGGGTCTAAGGATTGGAATGGGAAGGACTTGGATATCACATCTCATGCTATAGGTAGGCTCTCAGGTTTGGAAAGGGAAGGAGTTGGATATCACATTTCATGTTAGAGGAAGGATCTCAGGTTTGGTATTAGAGGCATTGAGATATCACATCTCATGCTATAGGAAGGGTCTCAGGATTGGAATGGGAAGGAGTTGGATATCACATCTCATGCTATAGGAAGGGTCTCAGGTTTGGTATAAGCATTGAGATATCACATCTCATGCTATAGGAAGGGTCTCAGGATTGGAATGGGAAGGATATGTATATGACATCTCATGCCATAGGAAGGGTCTCAGGTTTGGTATAAGCATTGAGATATCACATCTCTGCTTTTGGAAGGGTCTCAGGATTGGAATCGGAAGGAGTTGGATATCACATCTCATGTTATAGGACGGGTCTCAGGTTTGTTATTAGAATCATTGAGATATCATATTGCATGCTATAGGAAGGGTCTAAGGATTGGAATGGGAAGGACTTGGATATCACATCTCATGCTATAGGTAGGCTCTCAGGTTTGGAAAGGGAAGGAGTTGGATATCCCATCTCATGTTATAGGAAGAGTCTCAGGTTTGGTATTAGAAGCATTGAGATATCACATCTCATGCTATAGGAAGTGTCTCAGGATTGGAATGGGAAGGAATTGGATATCACATCTCATGCTATAGCGAGGGTCTCAAGTTTGATATTAGAAGCATTGAGATATCACATCTCATGCTATAGGAAGGGTCTCAGGATTGGAATGGAAGGAGTTGGATATCACATCTCATGTTATAGGAAGGATCTCAGGTTTGGTATTAGAAGCATTGAGACATCACATCTCATGCTATAGGAAGGGTCTCAGGATTGTAATGGGAAGGAGAAGCACGAAATATGTAGTCCACCTGCCAGGGAAGGAAAACAGGCAGTGCGATAATGCTTTCGACTCAGTTCGCCTTCATAGGCACCTAACTAGATGGAAGTCCGAGCCCTGCGAAGAGTGGAGCCTTGTGCTCAAAGTACCTGCCACGCCGGTGCCGACGGGCACAAGGGGAAGCTCTTCGGAGGAAGTCAGGCGGTTCACGTTAGTGCACAGCAGAAGAACAGGTTCCGCAACTCAAGCGCAGCCTCCACAGCGGGCAGAAGCAGAGCGCGAGTACGGCCAAAAGGGTGCTGTTTTTACACAGCAGGGAAAAGCAATGGGATACTGCAGGAGGGCGACCAGATCCTAGCTAAACTACTCACCGGTCCCCGAAGCAAGCAGACCCAGGCTTCTCCACGTTAGTTTCAGCAGCTGGCAGGTTCAGAAGAGCAGGGAACGCTTTGTAGTCGTGTAGAGCAAAAAGACGTCCCAATCGACGAAACCGGCACAGTTTTGTTGCCGCAGCAGGACAACGGAGCGGCCGTGTATATTCAAGTCGAATGAACACTCCTCCCTTCAGACTTGGGAACGCCAAGCGTACGAAGCGTGGGAGAGTGACCAGGACTCGAAATACAGCACAACCTGTCGGCAGTTACAGAGCAGGACTCCCTTGTAAGCTGGTCAGTCAACTGGATGGCCCAGAGACACTTCCGAAGGCTTACTTGGCAGGAGTTGAGGAAGTCGCCGGGAATAGCTGTTCCTGCTATTCCAAAGGTCGAAGCACCAGTACAGGCCTTCTGGTTCGATCAGAGGAGAAAAGGGTTTCACAGGACGACAGCAGTGCAAAGGAGGATTCCTTCAGCGGGTCACCAGCGATTCCTCGGTCCAGCCTCTTGGTTGCAGGATACTTGGCTCCTGTATTCCTTCGTTCGTGAGAACTCAGGAGATCGACATGGCAGTGGTGTTTCCAGCTCCCTCTTATCCACGGTTCCCTTCGCGCCAAAACGGAGGGGAGCCAATGGGAGATCCGCTCATCAAAACACATACCATACGTGGACCAATCACGGACCACAGTGGTCCCAGGCATTCACACCACCCCAGACTCTCTGGCACCCAGGATGTGTATTGGGACCAGACATCCCAGCCCACACCCTGGAGGCACACAAACGACATGTAGAAGCCCGCGAAAGCAACCACGTTTCGCGGGAAAGTACATGCCCAAATAAGGAAGGCCCCGGGTCTCTCGGCCTGGGGAAGGTGAAGGGAGCAAGACGGTCAGTGGACAAGACAAAGGAGCCTCGTGGTCTGGCCATTTTGGGAGCCAGGCCACCATTTTCGGTTCAGTGCGAAAAACGTGCTCAGAACGCCAAAAGGAGCTCAAAATAAACAAAACGATCGCTGCCACCATTCGAGTCCCTGAATGACTTGCACCGATCAAATACCATCCTAAAAGAGTATCTAGGGTCTGTAGAAGGCTAGAGACCCAAGAGAGCTGTAACTTAGCTTACAGTGCCCTCTTGTGTCATGTTGCACTAAAGCCGCAACATGATAAAGGAAACTACGGGAAACAGCGTTCCCCGGTACTGACTGTCTTAAGGGCATGTCAGTTTCCCCGTAAGAAAGGAGCGAAAGCCCAGAGAAGTGCGGCAGAAGGCTGTACTTCTCTGGCAAAGTCAAGAACAAGGTTAAAAACAATAGCAAAAAGTTTAGGCGTTGCCACATGGAAGGAAAATTCCCTACAATTACGAAATCTTTCCTAACAGCATTGAGATATCACATCTCTGCTATCGGAAGGGTCTCAGGATTGGAATGGGAAGGAGTTGGATATTCCCATCTCATGTTATAGGAAGGGTCTCAGGTTTGGTATTAGAAGCATTGAGATATCACATCTCATGCTATAGGAAGGGTCTCAGGATTGGAATGGGAAGGACTTGGATATCACATCTCATGCTATAGGGAGGGTCTCAAGTTTGATATTAGAAGCATTGAGATATCACATTTCATATCGGAAGGGTCTCAAGATTGGAATGGGAAGGAGTTGGATATCACATCTCATGATAAAGGAAGGGTCTAAGGTTTGGAAGGGGAAGGATTTGGATATCACGTCTCATGTTATAGGACGGGTCTCAGGTTTGGTATTAGAAGCATTGAGATATCAAGTCTCATGGTATAGGAAGGGTCTCAGAATTGGAATGGGAAGGAGTTGGATATCACATCTCAAGCTAAAGGAAGGGTCTCAGGATTAGAATGGGAAGGAGTTTGATATCACATCTCATGCCATAGTATGGGTCTCAGGTTTGGTAGAAGCATTGGGATATCACATCTCATGTTATCAGAAGGGTATCGGGATTGGATTTGGAAGGAGTTGGATATCCCATCTCATGCTATAGGAAGGGTCTCAGGTTGGAATGGGAAGGAGTTGGATATCACATCTCATGTTATAGGAAGGGTCTCAGGATTGGAATGGGAAGGACTTGGATATCACATCTCATGCTATAGGAAGGCTCTCAGGTTTGCAAGGGGAAAGAGTTGGATATCACATTTCATGTTAGAGGTAGGATCTCAGGTTTGGTATTAGAAGTATTGAGATATCACATCTCATGCTATCAGAAGGATCTCAGGTTTGGTATAGAAGCATTGAGATATCATATCTTATGCTATCAGAAGAGTCTCAGGATTGGAATGGGAAGGAGTTGGATATCACATCTCATGCTAAAGGGAGGGTCTCAGGTTTGGAAGATAAGGATTTGGATATCACATCTCATGTTAAAGGAAGGATCTCAGGTTTGGTATTAGAAGTATTGAGATATCACATCATGCTATCGGAAGGATCTCAGGTTTGGTATAGAAGCATTGAGATATCATATCTTATGCTATCAGAAGGGTCTCAGGATTGGAATGGGAAGGAGTTGGATATCACATCTCATGCTAACGGGAGGGTCTCAGGTTTGGAAGGCGAAGGATTTGGATATCACATCTCATGTTATAGGATGGATCTCAGGTTTGGTATTAGAAGTATTGAGATATCACATCTCATGTTATCGGAAGGATCTCAGGTTTGGTATTAGAAGTATTGAGATATCACATCTCATGCTATAGGAAGGGTCTCAGGATTGGAATGGGAAGGAGTTGGATATCACATCTCATGCTAAAGGAAGGGTCTCAGGATTGGAATGGGAAGGACTTAGATATCACATATCATGCTATAGGGAGGGTCTCAGTTTTGATATTAGAAGCATTGAGATATCACATCTCATGCTATCGGAAGTGTTTCAGGATTGGAATGGGAAGGAGCTGGATATCACATCTCATGCTAAAGGAAGGGTCTCAGGTTTGGAACGTGAAGGAGTTGGATATCACATCTCATGCTATAGGAAGGGTCTCAGGTTTGGTATAAGCATTGAGATATCACATCTCATGCTATAGGAAGGGTCTCAGGATTGGAATGGGAAGGAGTTGGATATCACATCTCATGCTAAAGGAGGGGTCTCAGGTTTGGTAGAAGCATTGAGATATCACATCTCATGCTATAGGAAGGGTCTCAGGATTGGAATGGGAAGGACTTAGATATCACATATCATGCTATAGGGAGGGTCTCAGTTTTGATATTAGAAGCATTGAGATATCACATCTCATGCTATCGGAAGTGTCTCAGGATTGGAATGGGAAGGAGCTGGATATCACATCTCATGCTAAAGGAAGGGTCTCAGGTTTGGAACGTGAAGGAGTTGGATATCACATCTCATGCTATAGGAAGGGTCTCAGGTTTGGTATAAGCATTGAGATATCACATCTCATGCTATAGGAAGGGTCTCAGGATTGGAATGGAAGGAGTTGGATATCACATCTCATGTTATAGGAACGATCTCAGGTTCGGTATTAGAAGCATTGAGACATCACATCTCATGCTATAGGAAGGGTCTCAGGATTGGAATGGGAAGGAGTTGGATATCACATCTCATGCTATAGGAAGGGTCTCAGGATTGGAATGGGAAGGAGTTGGATATCCCATCTCATGTTATAGGAAGAGTCTCAGGTTTGGTATTAGAAGCATTGAGATATCACATCTCATGCTATAGGAAGTGTCTCAGGGTTGGAATGGGAAGGACTTGGATATCACATCTCATGCTATAGGTAGGGTCTCAAGTTTGATATTAGAAGCATTGAGATATCACATCTCATACTATAGGAAGGGTCTCAGGATTGGAATGGGAAGGAGTTGGATATCACATCTCATGCTATGGGAAGGGTCTCAGGTTTGGTATAAGCAGTGAGATATCACCTCTCATGCTATAGGAAGGGTCTCAGGATTGGAATGGGAAGGAGTTGGATATCACATCTCATGCTATAGGACGGGTCTCAGGTTTGGTATAAGCAGTGAGATATCACATCTCATGCTATAGGAAGTGTCTCAGGATTGGAATGGGAAGGAGTTGGATATCACATCTCATGTTATAGAAGGATCTCAGGTTTGGTATAAGCATTGAGATATCACATCTCTGCTATCGGAAGGGTCTCAGGATTGGAATGGGAAGGAGTTGGATATTCCCATCTCATGTTATAGGAAGGGTCTCAGGTTTGGTATTAGAAGCATTGAGATATCACATCTCATGCTATAGGAAGGGTCTCAGGATTGGAATGGGAAGGACTTGGATATCACATCTCATGCTATAGGGAGGGTCTCAAGTTTGATATTAGAAGCATTGAGATATCACATTTCATGATATCGGAAGGGTCTCAAGATTGGAATGGGAAGGAGTTGGATATCACATCTCATGATAAAGGAAGGGTCTAAGGTTTGGAAGGGGAAGGATTTGGATATCACATCTCATGTTATAGGACGGGTCTCAGGTTTGGTATTAGAAGCATTGAGATATCAAGTCTCATGGTATAGGAAGGGTCTCAGAATTGGAATGGGAAGGAGTTGGATATCACATCTCAAGCTATAGGAAGGGTCTCAGGATTAGAATGGAAGGAGTTTGATATCACATCTCATGCCATAGTATGGGTCTCAGGTTTGGTAGAAGCATTGGGATATCACATCTCATGCTATCGGAAGGGTATCGGGATTGGATTTGGAAGGAGTTGGATATCCCATCTCATGCTATAGGAAGGGTCTCAGGTTGGAATGGGGAGGAGTTGGATATCACATCTCATGTTATAGGAAGGGTCTCAGGATTGGAATGGGAAGGACTTGGATATCACATCTCATGCTACAGGAAGGCTCTCAGGTTTGCAAGGGGAAAGAGTTGGATATCACATTTCATGTTAGAGGTAGGATCTCAGGTTTGGTATTAGAAGTATTGAGATATCACATCTCATGCTATCAGAAGGATCTCAGGTTTGGTATAGAAGCATTGAGATATCATATCTTATGCTATCAGAAGAGTCTCAGGATTGGAATGGGAAGGAGTTGGATATCACATCTCATGCTAAAGGGAGGGTCTCAGGTTTGGAAGATAAGGATTTGGATATCACATCTCATGTTATAGGAAGGATCTCAGGTTTGGTATTAGAAGTATTGAGATATCACATCTCATGCTATCGGAAGGATCTCAGGTTTGGTATAGAAGCATTGAGATATCATATCTTATGCTATCAGAAGGGTCTCAGGATTGGAATGGGAAGGAGTTGGATATCACATCTCATGCTAAAGGGAGGGTCTCAGGTTTGGAAGGCGAAGGATTTGGATATCACATCTCATGTTATCGGAAGGATCTCAGGTTTGGTATTAGAAGTATTGAGATATCACATCTCATGCTATAGGAAGGGTCTCAGGATTGGAATGGGAAGGAGTTGGATATCACATCTCATGCTAAAGGAAGGGTCTCAGGTTTGGTAGAAGCATTGAGATATCACATCTCATGCTATAGGAAGGGTCTCAGGATTGGAATGGGAAGGACTTAGATATCACATATCATGCTATAGGGAGGGTCTCAGTTTTGATATTAGAAGCATTGAGATATCACATCTCATGCTATCGGAAGTGTCTCAGGATTGGAATGGGAAGGAGCTGGATATCACATCTCATGCTAAAGGAAGGGTCTCAGGTTTGGAACGGGAAGGAGTTGGATATCACATCTCATGTTATAGGAAGGGTCTCAGGTTTGGTATAAACATTGAGATATCACATCTCTGCTATCGGAAGTGTCTCAGGATTGGAATGGAAAGGAGTTGGATATCCCATCTCATGTTATAGGACGGGTCTCAGGTTTTTTATTAGAATCATTGAGATATCATATTGCATGCTGTCGGAAGGGTCTAAGGATTGGAATGGGAAGGACTTGGATATCACATCTCATGCTATAGATAGGCTCTCAGGTTTGGAAAGTGAAGGAGTTGGATATCACATTTCATGTTAGAGGAAGGATCTCAGGTTTGGTATTAGAGGCATTGAGATATCACATCTCAGGCTATAGGAAGGGTCTCAGGATTGGAATGGGAAGGAGTTGGATATCACATCTCATGCTATAGGAAGGGTCTCAGGATTGGAATGGAAGGAGTTGGATATCACATCTCATGTTATAGGAAGGATCTCAGGTTTGGTATTAGAAGCATTGAGACATCACATCTCATGCTATAGGAAGGGTCTCAGGATTGGAATGGGAAGGAGTTGGATATCACATCTCATGCTATAGGAAGGGTCTCAGGATTGGAATGGGAAGGAGTTGAATATGACATCTCATGCCGTAGGAAGGGTCTCAGGTTTGGTATAAACATTGAGATATCACATCTCTGCTATCAAAAGGGTCTCAGGATTGGAATGGGAAGGAGTTGGATATCCCATCTCATGTTATAGGAAGAGTCTCAGGTTTGGTATTAGAAGCATTGAGATATCACATCTCATGCTATAGGAAGGGTCTCAGGATTGGAATGGGAAGGACTTGGGTATCACATCTCATGCTATAGGGAGGGTTTCAAGTTTGATATTAGAAGCATTGAGATATCACATCTCATGCTATAGGAAGGGTCTCAGGATTGGAATGGGAAGGAGTTGGATATCACATCTCAAGCTATAGGACGGGTCTCAGGTTTGGTATAAGCAGTGAGATATCACATCTCATGCTATAGGAAGTGTCTCAGGATTGGAATGGGAAGGAGTTGGATATCACATCTCATGTTATAGGAAGGATCTCAGGTTTGGTATAAGCATTGAGATATCACATCTCTGCTATCGGAAGGGTCTCAGGATTGGAATGGGAAGGAGTTGGATATTCCCATCTCATGTTATAGGAAGGGTCTCAGGTTTGGTATTAGAAGCATTGAGATATCACATCTCATGCTATAGGAAGGGTCTCAGGATTGGAATGGGAAGGACTTGGGTATCACATCTCATGCTATAGGGAGGGTTTCAAGTTTGATATTAGAAGCATTGAGATATCACATCTCATGCTATAGGAAGGGTCTCAGGATTGGAATGGGAAGGAGTTGGATATCACATCTCAAGCTATAGGACGGGTCTCAGGTTTGGTATAAGCAGTGAGATATCACATCTCATGCTATAGGAAGTGTCTCAGGATTGGAATGGGAAGGAGTTGGATATCACATCTCATGTTATAGGAAGGATCTCAGGTTTGGTATAAGCATTGAGATATCACATCTCTGCTATCGGAAGGGTCTCAGGATTGGAATGGGAAGGAGTTGGATATTCCCATCTCATGTTATAGGAAGGGTCTCAGGTTTGGTATTAGAAGCATTGAGATATCACATCTCATGCTATAGGAAGGGTCTCAGGATTGGAATGGGAAGGACTTGGATATCACATCTCATGCTATAGGGAGGGTCTCAAGTTTGATATTAGAAGCATTGAGATATCACATTTCATGATATCGGAAGGGTCTCAAGATTGGAATGGGAAGGAGTTGGATATCACATCTCATGATAAAGGAAGGGTCTAAGGTTTGGAAGGGGAAGGATTTGGATATCACATCTCATGTTATAGGACGGGTCTCAGGTTTGGTATTAGAACCATTGAGATATCAAATCTCATGGTATAGGAAGGGTCTCAGAATTGGAATGGGAAGGAGTTGGATATCACATCTCAAGCTATAGGAAGGGTCTCAGGATTAGAATGGGAAGGAGTTTGATATCACATCTCATGCCATAGTATGGGTCTCAGGTTTGGTAAAAGCATTGGGATATCACATCTCATGCTATCGGAAGGGTATCGGGATTGGATTTGGAAGGAGTTGGATATCCCATCTCATGCTATAGGAAGGGTCTCAGGTTGGAATGGGGAGGAGTTGGATATCACATCTCATGTTATAGGAAGGGTCTCAGGATTGGAATGGGAAGGACTTGGATATCACATCTCATGCTATAGGGAGGGTTTCAAGTTTGATATTAGAAGCATTGAGATATCACATCTCATGCTATAGGAAGGGTCTCAGGTTTGGAACGTGAAGGAGTTGGATATCACATCTCATGCTATAGGAAGGGTCTCAGGTTTGGTATAAGCATTGAGATATCACATCTCATGCTATAGGAAGGGTCTCAGGATTGGAATGGGAAGGAGTTGGATATCACATCTCATGCTAAAGGAGGGGTCTCAGGTTTGGTAGAAGCATTGAGATATCACATCTCATGCTATAGGAAGGGTCTCAGGATTGGAATGGGAAGGACTTAGATATCACATATCATGCTATAGGGAGGGTCTCAGTTTTGATATTAGAAGCATTGAGATATCACATCTCATGCTATCGGAAGTGTCTCAGGATTGGAATGGGAAGGAGCTGGATATCACATCTCATGCTAAAGGAAGGGTCTCAGGTTTGGAACGTGAAGGAGTTGGATATCACATCTCATGCTATAGGAAGGGTCTCAGGTTTGGTATAAGCATTGAGATATCACATCTCATGCTATAGGAAGGGTCTCAGGATTGGAATGGAAGGAGTTGGATATCACATCTCATGTTATAGGAACGATCTCAGGTTCGGTATTAGAAGCATTGAGACATCACATCTCATGCTATAGGAAGGGTCTCAGGATTGGAATGGGAAGGAGTTGGATATCACATCTCATGCTATAGGAAGGGTCTCAGGATTGGAATGGGAAGGAGTTGGATATCCCATCTCATGTTATAGGAAGAGTCTCAGGTTTGGTATTAGAAGCATTGAGATATCACATCTCATGCTATAGGAAGTGTCTCAGGGTTGGAATGGGAAGGACTTGGATATCACATCTCATGCTATAGGTAGGGTCTCAAGTTTGATATTAGAAGCATTGAGATATCACATCTCATACTATAGGAAGGGTCTCAGGATTGGAATGGGAAGGAGTTGGATATCACATCTCATGCTATGGGAAGGGTCTCAGGTTTGGTATAAGCAGTGAGATATCACCTCTCATGCTATAGGAAGGGTCTCAGGATTGGAATGGGAAGGAGTTGGATATCACATCTCATGCTATAGGACGGGTCTCAGGTTTGGTATAAGCAGTGAGATATCACATCTCATGCTATAGGAAGTGTCTCAGGATTGGAATGGGAAGGAGTTGGATATCACATCTCATGTTATAGAAGGATCTCAGGTTTGGTATAAGCATTGAGATATCACATCTCTGCTATCGGAAGGGTCTCAGGATTGGAATGGGAAGGAGTTGGATATTCCCACCTCATGTTATAGGAAGGGTCTCAGGTTTGGTATTAGAAGCATTGAGATATCACATCTCATGCTATAGGAAGGGTCTCAGGATTGGAATGGGAAGGACTTGGATATCACATCTCATGCTATAGGGAGGGTCTCAAGTTTGATATTAGAAGCATTGAGATATCACATTTCATGATATCGGAAGGGTCTCAAGATTGGAATGGGAAGGAGTTGGATATCACATCTCATGATAAAGGAAGGGTCTAAGGTTTGGAAGGGGAAGGATTTGGATATCACATCTCATGTTATAGGACGGGTCTCAGGTTTGGTATTAGAAGCATTGAGATATCAAGTCTCATGGTATAGGAAGGGTCTCAGAATTGGAATGGGAAGGAGTTGGATATCACATCTCAAGCTATAGGAAGGGTCTCAGGATTAGAATGGAAGGAGTTTGATATCACATCTCATGCCATAGTATGGGTCTCAGGTTTGGTAGAAGCATTGGGATATCACATCTCATGCTATCGGAAGGGTATCGGGATTGGATTTGGAAGGAGTTGGATATCCCATCTCATGCTATAGGAAGGGTCTCAGGTTGGAATGGGGAGGAGTTGGATATCACATCTCATGTTTTAGGAAGGGTCTCAGGATTGGAATGGGAAGGACTTGGATATCACATCTCATGCTACAGGAAGGCTCTCAGGTTTGCAAGGGGAAAGAGTTGGATATCACATTTCATGTTAGAGGTAGGATCTCAGGTTTGGTATTAGAAGTATTGAGATATCACATCTCATGCTATCAGAAGGATCTCAGGTTTGGTATAGAAGCATTGAGATATCATATCTTATGCTATCAGAAGAGTCTCAGGATTGGAATGGGAAGGAGTTGGATATCACATCTCATGCTAAAGGGAGGGTCTCAGGTTTGGAAGATAAGGATTTGGATATCACATCTCATGTTATAGGAAGGATCTCAGGTTTGGTATTAGAAGTATTGAGATATCACATCTCATGCTATCGGAAGGATCTCAGGTTTGGTATAGAAGCATTGAGATATCATATCTTATGCTATCAGAAGGGTCTCAGGATTGGAATGGGAAGGAGTTGGATATCACATCTCATGCTAAAGGGAGGGTCTCAGGTTTGGAAGGCGAAGGATTTGGATATCACATCTCATGTTATCGGAAGGATCTCAGGTTTGGTATTAGAAGTATTGAGATATCACATCTCATGCTATAGGAAGGGTCTCAGGATTGGAATGGGAAGGAGTTGGATATCACATCTCATGCTAAAGGAAGGGTCTCAGGTTTGGTAGAAGCATTGAGATATCACATCTCATGCTATAGGAAGGGTCTCAGGATTGGAATGGGAAGGACTTAGATATCACATATCATGCTATAGGGAGGGTCTCAGTTTTGATATTAGAAGCATTGAGATATCACATCTCATGCTATCGGAAGTGTCTCAGGATTGGAATGGGAAGGAGCTGGATATCACATCTCATGCTAAAGGAAGGGTCTCAGGTTTGGAACGGGAAGGAGTTGGATATCACATCTCATGTTATAGGAAGGGTCTCAGGTTTGGTATAAACATTGAGATATCACATCTCTGCTATCGGAAGTGTCTCAGGATTGGAATGGAAAGGAGTTGGATATCCCATCTCATGTTATAGGACGGGTCTCAGGTTTTTTATTAGAATCATTGAGATATCATATTGCATGCTGTAGGAAGGGTCTAAGGATTGGAATGGGAAGGACTTGGATATCACATCTCATGCTATAGATAGGCTCTCAGGTTTGGAAAGTGAAGGAGTTGGATATCACATTTCATGTTAGAGGAAGGATCTCAGGTTTGGTATTAGAGGCATTGAGATATCACATCTCAGGCTATAGGAAGGGTCTCAGGATTGGAATGGGAAGGAGTTGGATATCACATCTCATGCTATAGGAAGGGTCTCAGGATTGGAATGGAAGGAGTTGGATATCACATCTCATGTTATAGGAAGGATCTCAGGTTTGGTATTAGAAGCATTGAGACATCACATCTCATGCTATAGGAAGGGTCTCAGGATTGGAATGGGAAGGAGTTGGATATCACATCTCATGCTATAGGAAGGGTCTCAGGATTGGAATGGGAAGGAGTTGAATATGACATCTCATGCCGTAGGAAGGGTCTCAGGTTTGGTATAAACATTGAGATATCACATCTCTGCTATCAAAAGGGTCTCAGGATTGGAATGGGAAGGAGTTGGATATCCCATCTCATGTTATAGGAAGAGTCTCAGGTTTGGTATTAGAAGCATTGAGATATCACATCTCATGCTATAGGAAGGGTCTCAGGATTGGAATGGGAAGGACTTGGGTATCACATCTCATGCTATAGGGAGGGTTTCAAGTTTGATATTAGAAGCATTGAGATATCACATCTCATGCTATAGGAAGGGTCTCAGGATTGGAATGGGAAGGAGTTGGATATCACATCTCAAGCTATAGGACGGGTCTCAGGTTTGGTATAAGCAGTGAGATATCACATCTCATGCTATAGGAAGTGTCTCAGGATTGGAATGGGAAGGAGTTGGATATCACATCTCATGTTATAGGAAGGATCTCAGGTTTGGTATAAGCATTGAGATATCACATCTCTGCTATCGGAAGGGTCTCAGGATTGGAATGGGAAGGAGTTGGATATTCCCATCTCATGTTATAGGAAGGGTCTCAGGTTTGGTATTAGAAGCATTGAGATATCACATCTCATGCTATAGGAAGGGTCTCAGGATTGGAATGGGAAGGACTTGGGTATCACATCTCATGCTATAGGGAGGGTTTCAAGTTTGATATTAGAAGCATTGAGATATCACATCTCATGCTATAGGAAGGGTCTCAGGATTGGAATGGGAAGGAGTTGGATATCACATCTCAAGCTATAGGACGGGTCTCAGGTTTGGTATAAGCAGTGAGATATCACATCTCATGCTATAGGAAGTGTCTCAGGATTGGAATGGGAAGGAGTTGGATATCACATCTCATGTTATAGGAAGGATCTCAGGTTTGGTATAAGCATTGAGATATCACATCTCTGCTATCGGAAGGGTCTCAGGATTGGAATGGGAAGGAGTTGGATATTCCCATCTCATGTTATAGGAAGGGTCTCAGGTTTGGTATTAGAAGCATTGAGATATCACATCTCATGCTATAGGAAGGGTCTCAGGATTGGAATGGGAAGGACTTGGATATCACATCTCATGCTATAGGGAGGGTCTCAAGTTTGATATTAGAAGCATTGAGATATCACATTTCATGATATCGGAAGGGTCTCAAGATTGGAATGGGAAGGAGTTGGATATCACATCTCATGATAAAGGAAGGGTCTAAGGTTTGGAAGGGGAAGGATTTGGATATCACATCTCATGTTATAGGACGGGTCTCAGGTTTGGTATTAGAAGCATTGAGATATCAAATCTCATGGTATAGGAAGGGTCTCAGAATTGGAATGGGAAGGAGTTGGATATCACATCTCAAGCTATAGGAAGGGTCTCAGGATTAGAATGGGAAGGAGTTTGATATCACATCTCATGCCATAGTATGGGTCTCAGGTTTGGTAGAAGCATTGGGATATCACATCTCATGCTATCGGAAGGGTATCGGGATTGGATTTGGAAGGAGTTGGATATCCCATCTCATGCTATAGGAAGGGTCTCAGGTTGTAATGGGGAGGAGTTGGATATCACATCTCATGTTATAGGAAGGGTCTCAGGATTGGAATGGGAAGGACTTGGATATCACATCTCATGCTACAGGAAGGCTCTCAGGTTTGCAAGGGGAAAGAGTTGGATATCACATTTCATGTTAGAGGTAGGATCTCAGGTTTGGTATTAGAAGTATTGAGATATCACATCTCATGCTATCAGAAGGATCTCAGGTTTGGTATAGAAGCTTTGAGATATCATATCTTATGCTATCAGAAGAGTCTCAGGATTGGAATGGGAAGGAGTTGGATATCACATCTCATGCTAAAGGGAGGGTCTCAGGTTTGGAAGATAAGGATTTGGATATCACATCTCATGTTATAGGAAGGATCTCAGGTTTGGTATTAGAAGTATTGAGATATCACATCTCATGCTATCGGAAGGATCTCAGGTTTGGTATAGAAGCATTGAGATATCATATCTTATGCTATCAGAAGGGTCTCAGGATTGGAATGGGAAGGAGTTGGATATCACATCTCATGCTAAAGGGAGGGTCTCAGGTTTGGAAGGCGAAGGATTTGGATATCACATCTCATGTTATAGGATGGATCTCAGGTTTGGTATTAGAAGTATTGAGATATCACATCTCATGTTATCGGAAGGATCTCAGGTTTGGTATTAGAAGTATTGAGATATCACATCTCATGCTATAGGAAGGGTCTCAGGATTGGAATGGGAAGGAGTTGGATATCACATCTCATGCTAAAGGAAGGGTCTCAGGTTTGGTAGAAGCATTGAGATATCACATCTCATGCAATAGGAAGGGTCTCAGGATTGGTATGGGAAGGACTTAGATATCACATATCGTGCTATAGGGAGGGTCTCAGTTTTGATATTAGAAGCATTGAGATATCACATCTCATGCTATCGGAAGTGTCTCAGGATTGGAATGGGAAGGAGCTGGATATCACATCTCATGCTAAAGGAAGGGTCTCAGGTTTGGAAAATGAAGGAGTTGGATATCACATCTCATGCTATAGGAAGGGTCTCAGGTTTGGTATAAGCATTGAGATATCACATCTCATGCTATAGGAAGGGTCTCAGGATTGGAATGGAAGGAGTTGGATATCACATCTCATGTTATAGGAACGATCTCAGGTTTGGTATTAGAAGCATTGAGACATCACATCTCATGCTATAGGAAGGGTCTCAGGATTGGAATGGGAAGGAGTTGGATATCACATCTCATGCTATAGGAAGGGTCTCAGGATTGGAATGGGAAGGAGTTGAATATGACATCTCATGCCGTAGGAAGGGTCTCAGGTTTGGTATAAACATTGAGATATCACATCTCTGCTATCAAAAGGGTCTCAGATTTGGAATGGGAAGGAGTTGGATATCCCATCTCATGTTATAGGAAGAGTCTCAGGTTTGGTATTAGAAGCATTGAGATATAACATCTCATGCTATAGGAAGTGTCTCAGGATTGGAATGGGAAGGACTTGGATATCACATCTCATGCTATAGGTAGGGTCTCAAGTTTGATATTAGAAGCATTGAGATATCACATCTCATGCTATAGGAAGGGTCTCAGGATTGGAATGGGAAAGAGTTGGATATCACATCTCATGCTATGGGAAGGGTCTCAGGTTTGGTATAAGCAGTGAGATATCACATCTCATGCTATAGGAAGGGTCTCAGGATTGGAATGGGAAGGAGTTGGATATCACATCTCATGCTATAGGACGGGTCTCAGGTTTGGTATAAGCAGTGAGATATCACATCTCATGCTATAGGAAGTGTCTCAGGATTGGAATGGGAAGGAGTTGGATATCACATCTCATGTTATAGGAAGGATCTCAGGTTTGGTATAAGCATTGAGATATCACATCTCTGCTATCGGAAGGGTCTCAGGATTGGAATGGGAAGGAGTTGGATATTCCCATCTCATGTTATAGGAAGGGTCTCAGGTTTGGTATTAGAAGCATTGAGATATCACATCTCATGCTATAGGAAGGGTCTCAGGATTGAAATGGGAAGGACTTGGATATCATATCTCATGCTATAGGGAGGGTCTCAAGTTTGATATTAGAAGCATTGAGATATCACATTTCATGATATCGGAAGGGTCTCAAGATTGGAATGGGAAGGAGTTGGATATCACATCTCATGATAAAGGAAGGGTCTAAGGTTTGGAAGGGGAAGGATTTGGATATCACATCTCATGTTATAGGACGGGTCTCAGGTTTGGTATTAGAAGCATTGAGATATCAAGTCTCATGGTATAGGAAGGGTCTCAGAATTGGAATGGGAAGGAGTTGGATATCACATCTCAAGCTATAGGAAGGGTCTCAGGATTAGAATGGGAAGGAGTTTGATATCACATCTCATGCCATAGTATGGGTCTCAGGTTTGGTAGAAGCATTGGGATATCACATCTCATGCTATCGGAAGGGTATCGGGATTGGATTTGGAAGGAGTTGGATATCCCATCTCATGCTATAGGAAGGGTCTCAGGTTGGAATGGGGAGGAGTTGGATATCACATCTCATGTTATAGGAAGGGTCTCAGGATTGGAATGGGAAGGACTTGGATATCACATCTCATGCTACAGGAAGGCTCTCAGGTTTGCAAGGGGAAAGAGTTGGATATCACATTTCATGTTAGAGGTAGGATCTCAGGTTTGGTATTAGAAGTATTGAGATATCACATCTCATGTTATCAGAAGGATCTCAGGTTTGGTATAGAAGCATTGAGATATCATATCTTATGCTATCAGAAGAGTCTCAGGATTGGAATGGGAAGGAGTTGGATATCACATCTCATGCTAAAGGGAGGGTCTCAGGTTTGGAAGATAAGGATTTGGATATCACATCTCATGTTATAGGAAGGATTTCAGGTTTGGTATTAGAAGTATTGAGATATCACATCTCATGCTATCGGAAGGATCTCAGGTTTGGTATAGAAGCATTGAGATATATCTTATGCTATCAGAAGGGTCTCAGGATTGGAATGGGAAGGAGTTGGATATCACATCTCATGCTAAAGGAAGGGTCTCAGGTTTGGTAGAAGCATTGAGATATCACATCTCATGCTATAGGAAGGGTGTCAGGATTGGAATGGGAAGGACTTAGATATCACATATCATGCTATAGGGAGGGTCTCAGTTTTGATATTAGAAGCATTGAGATATCACATCTCATGCTATCGGAAGTGTCTCAGGATTGGAATGGGAAGGAGCTGGATATCACATCTCATGCTAAAGGAAGGGTCTCAGGTTTGGAACGGGAAGGAGTTGGATATCACATCTCATGTTATAGGAAGGGTCTCAGGTTTGGTATAAACATTGAGATATCACATCTCTGCTATCGGAAGTGTCTCAGGATTGGAATGGAAAGGAGTTGGATATCCCATCTCATGTTATAGGACGGGTCTCAGGTTTTTTATTAGAATCATTGAGATATCATATTGCATGCTGTAGGAAGGGTCTAAGGATTGGAATGGGAAGGACTTGGATATCACATCTCATGCTATAGATAGGCTCTCAGGTTTGGAAAGTGAAGGAGTTGGATATCACATTTCATGTTAGAGGAAGGATCTCAGGTTTGGTATTAGAGGCATTGAGATATCACATCTCAGGCTATAGGAAGGGTCTCAGGATTGGAATGGGAAGGAGTTGGATATCACATCTCATGCTATAGGAAGGGTCTCAGGATTGGAATGGAAGGAGTTGGATATCACATCTCATGTTATAGGAAGGATCTCAGGTTTGGTATTAGAAGCATTGAGACATCACATCTCATGCTATAGGAAGGGTCTCAGGATTGGAATGGGAAGGAGTTGGATATCACATCTCATGCTATAGGAAGGGTCTCAGGATTGGAATGGGAAGGAGTTGAATATGACATCTCATGCCGTAGGAAGGGTCTCAGGTTTGGTATAAACATTGAGATATCACATCTCTGCTATGAAAAGGGTCTCAGGATTGGAATGGGAAGGAGTTGGATATCACATCTCATGCTATAGGAAGGGTCTCAGGATTGGAATGGGAAGGAGTTGAATATGACATCTCATGCCGTAGGAAGGGTCTCAGGTTTGGTATAAACATTGAGATATCACATCTCTGCTATCAAAAGGGTCTCAGGATTGGAATGGGAAGGAGTTGAATATGACATCTCATGCCGTAGGAAGGGTCTCAGGTTTGGTATAAACATTGAGATATCACATCTCTGCTATCAAAAGGGTCTCAGATTTGGAATGGGAAGGAGTTGGATATCCCATCTCATGTTATAGGAAGAGTCTCAGGTTTGGTATTAGAAGCATTGAGATATCACATCTCATGCTATAGGAAGTGTCTCAGGATTGGAATGGGAAGGACTTGGATATCACATCTCATGCTATAGGTAGGGTCTCAAGTTTGATATTAGAAGCATTGAGATATCACATCTCATGCTATAGGAAGGGTCTCAGGATTGGAATGGGAAAGAGTTGGATATCACATCTCATGCTATGGGAAGGGTCTCAGGTTTGGTATAAGCAGTGAGATATCACATCTCATGCTATAGGAAGGGTCTCAGGATTGGAATGGGAAGGAGTTGGATATCACATCTCATGCTATAGGACGGGTCTCAGGTTTGGTATAAGCAGTGAGATATCACATCTCATGCTATAGGAAGTGTCTCAGGATTGGAATGGGAAGGAGTTGGATATCACATCTCATGTTATAGGAAGGATCTCAGGTTTGGTATAAGCATTGAGATATCACATCTCTGCTATCGGAAGGGTCTCAGGATTGGAATGGGAAGGAGTTGGATATTCCCATCTCATGTTATAGGAAGGGTCTCAGGTTTGGTATTAGAAGCATTGAGATATCACATCTCATGCTATAGGAAGGGTCTCAGGATTGAAATGGGAAGGACTTGGATATCATATCTCATGCTATAGGGAGGGTCTCAAGTTTGATATTAGAAGCATTGAGATATCACATTTCATGATATCGGAAGGGTCTCAAGATTGGAATGGGAAGGAGTTGGATATCACATCTCATGATAAAGGAAGGGTCTAAGGTTTGGAAGGGGAAGGATTTGGATATCACATCTCATGTTATAGGACGGGTCTCAGGTTTGGTATTAGAAGCATTGAGATATCAAGTCTCATGGTATAGGAAGGGTCTCAGAATTGGAATGGGAAGGAGTTGGATATCACATCTCAAGCTATAGGAAGGGTCTCAGGATTAGAATGGGAAGGAGTTTGATATCACATCTCATGCCATAGTATGGGTCTCAGGTTTGGTAGAAGCATTGGGATATCACATCTCATGCTATCGGAAGGGTATCGGGATTGGATTTGGAAGGAGTTGGATATCCCATCTCATGCTATAGGAAGGGTCTCAGGTTGGAATGGGGAGGAGTTGGATATCACATCTCATGTTATAGGAAGGGTCTCAGGATTGGAATGGGAAGGACTTGGATATCACATCTCATGCTACAGGAAGGCTCTCAGGTTTGCAAGGGGAAAGAGTTGGATATCACATTTCATGTTAGAGGTAGGATCTCAGGTTTGGTATCAGAAGTATTGAGATATCACATCTCATGTTATCAGAAGGATCTCAGGTTTGGTATAGAAGCATTGAGATATCATATCTTATGCTATCAGAAGAGTCTCAGGATTGGAATGGGAAGGAGTTGGATATCACATCTCATGCTAAAGGGAGGGTCTCAGGTTTGGAAGATAAGGATTTGGATATCACATCTCATGTTATAGGAAGGATTTCAGGTTTGGTATTAGAAGTATTGAGATATCACATCTCATGCTATCGGAAGGATCTCAGGTTTGGTATAGAAGCATTGAGATATATCTTATGCTATCAGAAGGGTCTCAGGATTGGAATGGGAAGGAGTTGGATATCACATCTCATGCTAAAGGAAGGGTCTCAGGTTTGGTAGAAGCATTGAGATATCACATCTCATGCTATAGGAAGGGTGTCAGGATTGGAATGGGAAGGACTTAGATATCACATATCATGCTATAGGGAGGGTCTCAGTTTTGATATTAGAAGCATTGAGATATCACATCTCATGCTATCGGAAGTGTCTCAGGATTGGAATGGGAAGGAGCTGGATATCACATCTCATGCTAAAGGAAGGGTCTCAGGTTTGGAACGGGAAGGAGTTGGATATCACATCTCATGTTATAGGAAGGGTCTCAGGTTTGGTATAAACATTGAGATATCACATCTCTGCTATCGGAAGTGTCTCAGGATTGGAATGGAAAGGAGTTGGATATCCCATCTCATGTTATAGGACGGGTCTCAGGTTTTTTATTAGAATCATTGAGATATCATATTGCATGCTGTAGGAAGGGTCTAAGGATTGGAATGGGAAGGACTTGGATATCACATCTCATGCTATAGATAGGCTCTCAGGTTTGGAAAGTGAAGGAGTTGGATATCACATTTCATGTTAGAGGAAGGATCTCAGGTTTGGTATTAGAGGCATTGAGATATCACATCTCAGGCTATAGGAAGGGTCTCAGGATTGGAATGGGAAGGAGTTGGATATCACATCTCATGCTATAGGAAGGGTCTCAGGATTGGAATGGAAGGAGTTGGATATCACATCTCATGTTATAGGAAGGATCTCAGGTTTGGTATTAGAAGCATTGAGACATCACATCTCATGCTATAGGAAGGGTCTCAGGATTGGAATGGGAAGGAGTTGGATATCACATCTCATGCTATAGGAAGGGTCTCAGGATTGGAATGGGAAGGAGTTGAATATGACATCTCATGTCGTAGGAAGGGTCTCAGGTTTGGTATAAACATTGAGATATCACATCTCTGCTATCAAAAGGGTCTCAGGATTGGAATGGGAAGGAGTTGGATATCCCATCTCATGTTATAGGAAGAGTCTCAGGTTTGGTATTAGAAGCATTGAGATATCACATCTCATGCTATAGGAAGGGTCTCAGGATTGGAATGGGAAGGACTTGGGTATCACATCTCATGCTATAGGGAGGGTTTCAAGTTTGATATTAGAAGCATTGAGATATCACATCTCATGCTATAGGAAGGGTCTCAGGATTGGAATGGGAAGGAGTTGGATATCACATCTCATGCTATAGGACGGGTCTCAGGTTTGGTATAAGCAGTGAGATATCACATCTCATGCTATAGGAAGTGTCTCAGGATTGGAATGGGAAGGAGTTGGATATCACATCTCATGTTATAGGAAGGATCTCAGGTTTGGTATAAGCATTGAGATATCACATCTCTGCTATCGGAAGGGTCTCAGGATTGGAATGGGAAGGAGTTGGATATTCCCATCTCATGTTATAGGAAGGGTCTCAGGTTTGGTATTAGAAGCATTGAGATATCACATCTCATGCTATAGGAAGGGTCTCAGGATTGGAATGGGAAGGACTTGGATATCACATCTCATGCTATAGGGAGGGTCTCAAGTTTGATATTAGAAGCATTGAGATATCACATTTCATGATATCGGAAGGGTCTCAAGATTGGAATCGGAAGGAGTTGGATATCACATCTCATGATAAAGGAAGGGTCTAAGGTTTGGAAGGGGAAGGATTTGGATATCACATCTCATGTTATAGGACGGGTCTCAGGTTTGGTATTAGAAGCATTGAGATATCAAATCTCATGGTATAGGAAGGGTCTCAGAATTGGAATGGGAAGGAGTTGGATATCACATCTCAAGCTATAGGAAGGGTCTCAGGATTAGAATGGGAAGGAGTTTGATATCACATCTCATGCCATAGTATGGGTCTCAGGTTTGGTAGAAGCATTGGGATATCACATCTCATGCTATCGGAAGGGTATCGGGATTGGATTTGGAAGGAGTTGGATATCCCATCTCATGCTATAGGAAGGGTCTCAGGTTGGAATGGGGAGGAGTTGGATATCACATCTCATGTTATAGGAAGGGTCTCAGGATTGGAATGGGAAGGACTTGGATGTCACATCTCATGCTACAGGAAGGCTCTCAGGTTTGCAAGGGGAAAGAGTTGGATATCACATTTCATGTTAGAGGTAGGATCTCAGGTTTGGTATTAGAAGTATTGAGATATCACATCTCATGCTATCAGAAGGATCTCAGGTTTGGTATAGAAGCTTTGAGATATCATATCTTATGCTATCAGAAGAGTCTCAGGATTGGAATGGGAAGGAGTTGGATATCACATCTCATGCTAAAGGGAGGGTCTCAGGTTTGGAAGATAAGGATTTGGATATCACATCTCATGTTATAGGAAGGATCTCAGGTTTGGTATTAGAAGTATTGAGATATCACATCTCATGCTATCGGAAGGATCTCAGGTTTGGTATAGAAGCATTGAGATATCATATCTTATGCTATCAGAAGGGTCTCAGGATTGGAATGGGAAGGAGTTGGATATCACATCTCATGCTAAAGGGAGGGTCTCAGGTTTGGAAGGCGAAGGATTTGGATATCACATCTCATGTTATAGGATGGATCTCAGGTTTGGTATTAGAAGTATTGAGATATCACATCTCATGTTATCGGAAGGATCTCAGGTTTGGTATTAGAAGTATTGAGATATCACATCTCATGCTATAGGAAGGGTCTCAGGATTGGAATGGGAAGGAGTTGGATATCACATCTCATGCTAAAGGAAGGGTCTCAGGTTTGGTAGAAGCATTGAGATATCACATCTCATGCAATAGGAAGGGTCTCAGGATTGGTATGGGAAGGACTTAGATATCACATATCGTGCTATAGGGAGGGTCTCAGTTTTGATATTAGAAGCATTGAGATATCACATCTCATGCTATCGGAAGTGTCTCAGGATTGGAATGGGAAGGAGCTGGATATCACATCTCATGCTAAAGGAAGGGTCTCAGGTTTGGAACGTGAAGGAGTTGGATATCACATCTCATGCTATAGGAAGGGTCTCAGGTTTGGTATAAGCATTGAGATATCACATCTCATGCTATAGGAAGGGTCTCAGGATTGGAATGGAAGGAGTTGGATATCACATCTCATGTTATAGGAACGATCTCAGGTTTGGTATTAGAAGCATTGAGACATCACATCTCATGCTATAGGAAGGGTCTCAGGATTGGAATGGGAAGGAGTTGGATATCACATCTCATGCTATAGGAAGGGTCTCAGGATTGGAATGGGAAGGAGTTGAATATGACATCTCATGCCGTAGGAAGGGTCTCAGGTTTGGTATAAACATTGAGATATCACATCTCTGCTATCAAAAGGGTCTCAGATTTGGAATGGGAAGGAGTTGGATATCCCATCTCATGTTATAGGAAGAGTCTCAGGTTTGGTATTAGAAGCATTGAGATATCACATCTCATGCTATAGGAAGTGTCTCAGGATTGGAATGGGAAGGACTTGGATATCACATGTCATGCTATAGGTAGGGTCTCAAGTTTGATATTAGAAGCATTGAGATATCACATCTCATGCTATAGGAAGGGTCTCAGGATTAGAATGGGAAAGAGTTGGATATCACATCTCATGCTATGGGAAGGGTCTCAGGTTTGGTATAAGCAGTGAGATATCACATCTCATGCTATAGGAAGGGTCTCAGGATTGGAATGGGAAGGAGTTGGATATCACATCTCATGCTATAGGACGGGTCTCAGGTTTGGTATAAGCAGTGAGATATCACATCTCATGCTATAGGAAGTGTCTCAGGATTGGAATGGGAAGGAGTTGGATATCACATCTCATGTTATAGGAAGGATCTCAGGTTTGGTATAAGCATTGAGATATCACATCTCTGCTATCGGAAGGGTCTCAGGATTGGAATGGGAAGGAGTTGGATATTCCCATCTCATGTTATAGGAAGGGTCTCAGGTTTGGTATTAGAAGCATTGAGATATCACATCTCATGCTATAGGAAGGGTCTCAGGATTGGAATGGGAAGGACTTGGATATCACATCTCATGCTATAGGGAGGGTCTCAAGTTTGATATTAGAAGCATTGAGATATCACATTTCATGATATCGGAAGGGTCTCAAGATTGGAATGGGAAGGAGTTGGATATCACATCTCATGATAAAGGAAGGGTCTAAGGTTTGGAAGGGGAAGGATTTGGATATCACATCTCATGTTATAGGACGGGTCTCAGGTTTGGTATTAGAAGCATTGAGATATCAAGTCTCATGGTATAGGAAGGGTCTCAGAATTGGAATGGGAAGGAGTTGGATATCACATCTCAAGCTATAGGAAGGGTCTCAGGATTAGAATGGGAAGGAGTTTGATATCACATCTCATGCCATAGTATGGGTCTCAGGTTTGGTAGAAGCATTGGGATATCACATCTCATGCTATCGGAAGGGTATCGGGATTGGATTTGGAAGGAGTTGGATATCCCATCTCATGCTATAGGAAGGGTCTCAGGTTGGAATGGGGAGGAGTTGGATATCACATCTCATGTTATAGGAAGGGTCTCAGGATTGGAATGGGAAGGACTTGGATATCACATCTCATGCTACAGGAAGGCTCTCAGGTTTGCAAGGGGAAAGAGTTGGATATCACATTTCATGTTAGAGGTAGGATCTCAGGTTTGGTATTAGAAGTATTGAGATATCACATCTCATGTTATCAGAAGGATCTCAGGTTTGGTATAGAAGCATTGAGATATCATATCTTATGCTATCAGAAGAGTCTCAGGATTGGAATGGGAAGGAGTTGGATATCACATCTCATGCTAAAGGGAGGGTCTCAGGTTTGGAAGATAAGGATTTGGATATCACATCTCATGTTATAGGAAGGATTTCAGGTTTGGTATTAGAAGTATTGAGATATCACATCTCATGCTATCGGAAGGATCTCAGGTTTGGTATAGAAGCATTGAGATATATCTTATGCTATCAGAAGGGTCTCAGGATTGGAATGGGAAGGAGTTGGATATCACATCTCATGCTAAAGGGAGGGTCTCAGGTTTGGAAGGCGAAGGATTTGGATATCACATCTCATGTTATAGGATGGATCTCAGGTTTGGTATTAGAAGTATTGAGATATCACATCTCATGTTATCGGAAGGATCTCAGGTTTGGTATTAGAAGTATTGAGATATCACATCTCATGCTATAGGAAGGGTCTCAGGATTGGAATGGGAAGGAGTTGGATATCACATCTCATGCTAAAGGAAGGGTCTCAGGTTTGGTAGAAGCATTGAGATATCACATCTCATGCTATAGGAAGGGTCTCAGGATTGGAATGGGAAGGACTTGGATATCACATATCATGCTATAGGGAGGGTCTCAGTTTTGATATTAGAAGCATTGAGATATCACATCTCTGCTATCGGAAGGTTCTCAGGATTGGATTGGGAAGGAGTTGGATATCCCTTCTCATGCTATAGGAAGTGTCTCAGGTTGGAATGGGAAGGAGTTGAATATCACATCTCATGTTATAGGAAGGGTCTCAGGATTGGAATGGGAAGGATTTGGATATCACATCTCTTGCTATAGGAAGGGTCTCAGGATTGGAATGGGAAGGATTTGGATATCACATCTCATGTCATAGGAAGTGTTAAGACGGATTTCTGAACTCTGTCCTGGTGGCGCAGAAGTTCAGAAGGCCAACCTAATTACTTGGAACAGGGTAACCTCTGGACAAGCCAGACCAATCAAGGTAGCGATCGCGGCGGTCAAGACTAGGTCTCAAGAGGGGTGAGGGTGACTGAAAGCCCGCAATGAGCACACAAAGCAAGAGCGCTTACAAACTACTCCAAACAGTTGTTAGATCAAAAATAGATACACATTTATTTTAAGGCCTTTAAAATAATGACCGTAGCGAGAAAATCACAATATCACAATATTAAGCCAACACATACCATATCAACACAATATATATACAAATACACAGTCGCAAGCGTTTAAAGCACGAAATATGTAGTCCACCTGAAAGGAAAGGAAAACAGGCAGTGCGATAACGCTTTAGACTCAGTTCGCCTTCAGAGGCACCTAACTAGATGGAAGTCCGAGCCCTGCGAAGAGTGGAGCCTTGTGCTCAAAGTACCTGCCACGCCGGTGCCAACGGGCAAAAGGGGAAGCTCTTCGGAGGAAGTCAGGCAGTTCGGGTTAGTGCCCAGCAGAAGGAGAACAGGTTCTGCAACTCAAGCGCAGCCTCCACAGCGGGCAGAAGCAGAGCGCGAGTACGGCCAAAAGGGTGCTGTTTTTACACAGCAGGGAAAAGCAATGGGATACTGCAGGAGGGCGACCAGATCCTAGCTAAACTACTCACCGGTCCCCGAAGCAAGCAGACCCAGGCTTCTCCACGTTAGTTTCAGCAGCTGGCAGGTTCAGAAGAGCAGGGAACGCCTCGTAGTCGTGTAGAGCAAAAAGACGTCCCAATCGACGAAACCAGCACAGTTTGTTGCCGCAGCAGGACAACGGAGCGGCCGTGTGTATTCGAGCCAAATGTACACTCCTCCCTTCAGACTTGGGAACGCCAAGTGTACGAAGCGTGGGAGAGTGACAAGGACTCGAAATACAACACAACCTGGCGGCGGTTACAGAGCAGGACTCCCTTGTAAGCTGGTCAGTCAACTGGATGGCCCAGAGACACTTCCGAAGGCTTACTTGGCAGGAGATGATGAAGTCGCCGGGAATAGCTGTTCCTGCTATTCCAAAGGTCGAAGCACCAGTACAGGCCTTCTGGTTCAATCCAAGGAGGAAAGGGTTTCAAGGACGACAGCAGTGCAAAGGAGGATTCCTTCAGCGGGTCACCAGCGATTCCTCGGTCCAGCCTCTTGGTTGCAGGATACTTGGCTCCTGTATTCCTTCGTTCGTGAGAACTCAGGAGATCGACATGGTAGTGGTGTTTCCAGCCCCCTCTTATCCACAGTTCCCTTCGCGCCAAAACGGAGGGGAGCCAATGGGAGATCCGCTCATCAACACACATACCATACGTGGACCAATCACGGACCACGGTGGTCCCAGGCATTCACACTACCCTAGACTCTCTGGCACCCAGGATGTGTATTGGGACCAGACATCCCAGCCCACACCCTGGAGGCACACAAACGACATGTAGAAGCCCGCGAAAGCAACCACGTTTCGCGGGAAAGTACATGCCCAAATAAGGAAGGCCCCGGGTCGCTCGACCTGGGGAAGGTGAAGGGAGCAAGACGGTCAGTGGACAAGACAAAGGAGCCTCGTGGTCTGGCCATTTTGGGAGCCAGTCCACCATTTTGGGTTCAGTGCGAAAAACGTGCTCAGAACGCCAAAAGGAGCTCAAAATAAACAAAACGATCGCTGCCACCATTCGAGTCCCTGAATGACTTGCACCGATCAAATACCATCCTAAAAGAGTATCTAGGGCCTGTAGAAGGCTAGAGACCCAAGAGAGCTGTAACTTAGCTTACAGTGCCCTCTTGTGTCATGTTGCACTAAAGCCGCAACACGATAAAAGAAACTACGGGAAACAGCGTTCCCCGGTACTGACTGTCTTAAGGGCATGTCAGTTTCCCCGTAAGAAAGGAGCGAAAGCCCAGAGAAGTGCAGCAGAAGGCTGTACTTCTCTGGCAAAGTCAAGAACAAGGTTAAAAACAATAGCAAAAAGTTTAGGGGTTGCCACATGGAAGGAAAATTACCTACAATTACGAAATCTTTTCTTACACTCGCCCCTCCCAGACTATGGACAGGGGGAACTAATCCACCCCTGGATGAGTCTCTTGTTCAGGTCGGTTAAACATTCTGGACAACCCATCAGCATTGCTATGTTGGACACCTGGCCTATGCTCAATAGTGAAGTCGAAGCCTTGTAGACTTATGGACCACCTAAGCAACTTTGGATTCTCCCTCTTCATGTTCATTAGCCACTTTAACGGCTTATGGTCAGTCTGCACAGTGAAGTGGGTCCCATAGAGGTAGGGCTTCAGCTTCCTTAGGGCCCACACAACAGAGAAACATTCTTTCTCTACCGTGGACCATCTGAGCTCTCTGTCCTTAAGCTGGCGACTAATAAAACCGATAGGGTGTTCCTTACCCTTCTCATCTACTTGTGATAGTACAGCTCCTATCCCAGTGTCAGAGGCATCCGTCTGCACGATAAAAGGTCTTTGATAATCAGGGGCCCTGAGCACAGGGGCCTGGCACAAGGAGTCTTTCAAGCCATTGAAGGCCTTCTCACACTCGTCGGTCCAAGTTACCTTCTTGGGTTTCTTCGGAGTTGTGAGGGCAGTCAGAGGAGCAGCTATGGTGCCATAGTCTGCCACAAAATTGCGGTAATACCCCGTGAGTCCTAAGAAGGCTCTCACTTGGGTTTGCGTAGTGGGGGTAGGCCAGTCTTGTACTGCTTGTACCTGACTGAGTAGAGGCTGTCTCCTCCCTCCACCTACTTCATGTCCAAGGTAAACCACTGAGCCTTGTCCATTTTGGTGAGGGGCCACTCGGACACCCTCAAAAGAGCTATCTGAAGGACTGCTTGGGAACAGGTCGGGGAGAGGTTCAGACTCCTCTCCTGCAACGTCTGAAGCCAGTAGCAGTGCTGCGATTTCGACGCTTGGGCCGAAAGCCTTCAGCCTATTCACGTGAAGCACTTTTGGAGCCTGTCCAGGCCTTCCAAGGTCCACTGAATAGTTAACCTCACCCAGGGGCTCCACCACTGGGTAAGGGCCTGACCATTTGTCCTGTAAAGCTCGAGGCCTTATGAGATTCATGATCAGAACTTGCTGACCAAGTGTAAAGTTGATGAGGGAAGCTTTCTGGTCGTACCAATGTTTCACCAGCGCTTGCCCTGCCTTCAATTTATCACTAGCCAAGACCATCAGAAGTACCATCCGTTTTCTGAGCCCTAGCACATAATCAACTACGTTGGTAGTAACAGGGGGAGTGGGCATCTCCCATCCCTCTTTGACGATGGCTAAGGGTCCCCGTACGGGATGACCGAACAGAAGTTCGAAGGGGCTGAAGCCAACACCCTCCTGTGGTACCTCTCGGTAGGCAAACAGTAAGCATGAAACAAGAAGATCCCATTTTCTTCTCTGAGGCTCCTCCAGAGCCCCAATCACGCTCTTTAACGTCCTGTTGAAACGCCCCCCCAGACCATTGGTCTGGGGGTGGTATGCAGAAGAGAACCCGTAGGTGACCCCACATTCTTTCCACATAGCCTGCCTATACTTCGACATAAAGTTGCTGCCATGATCCGACACAACTTCTTTAGGGAAGCCAACCCTAGTAAATATGCCGAGTAAAGCTTCTTTCTGCAACTGACTTGGCAGTTACAGTTTTCCATGGGATGGCCTCAGGATACCTGGTTGCATGGTCGACCAGCGCCAGGATAAACCTATTGCCCGAGGATGTTTGCGGGTCAAGGGGACCAACCATGTCGATCCCTACCCTTTCAAATGGTACCCCCACAACTGGGAGCGGTACCAACGGAGCTTGGATTGTCGCGCCAACCTTACCAGACAACTGGCAGGCGGCACAACTCCTGCAGTGACTTTCTACTTGCTCCCCCATCTTGGGCCAGTAGAAGTGCATGGATAACCTTTGCTTGGTCCTCCTCATACCAAGGTGACCAGCAAGGGGAACGACATGCGCCAACTGCAGGAGGAAGGGCCTAACAGCAAGGGGAACCACCAACCTCCTATGGTCTCCTCCTGTAGACTCTCTGGGCTCACTATACAGGAGTCCACCTTCCTGGTAAATCCTATGCATCCCAGGAGGTTCACCCTCAAGCTGGGAGCAGGCCTGTCTCCTTAGGCCTTCCAGAGATGGGCACTCACGTTGGCCTTTACTGAATTCGTCCCTATCAGGACCTCCTTCAACTAACAAGTCTTTTAGTTCAGGATGATCGTTGGGGTCGAATACTTCAGGCATCGCCACCTCCTCGTCAGGCCCGGGCGATTGACCAACTTCCTCCACCGCAGTGGTAGGCGAGCTCGGGGGAATATTCTCTTTCCCTCGTTTTGACTTGTAGACTCCTTTCGCCTTGGGTTTCGCCTTTGGCTGGGGCGGCGTATTGGTCTTGGCCAATGCTGCCCGTGCTTGAGACCGTGTGTAGGGTCTTTCGGCAGTGTCTCCTACGAGCCCTAAAGCTCTGAGATCATTACCCAACAAGACCTTTCCCGGGACGTTTCTCTGAATGCTCACTGGAATCCTGACTGCTGTACCATTTAAAGTAAGATTTACAGGGATCACGGGAAACATACGGAGGGGGCCGTCAGCCAACTTAGTGGGCATCAGAGTAGCTCTGGCAACTTCCTCTGAGTCTACCAAGGTAGAATCCACTACAGTTCGACTGCACCCACTATCCCTAAGAGCTGGAGTATCCACTCCATTGATCAGCACACTGTCTTTAAAGTAGTGCTTGGTATTATCCGGAATCCTAGCATAAGCCTCTGCGACTTTAGGCTCCCAGGAACCCAGGGACACTAAAACCACCTCAGCCTCTATTCCGCTGGGAAATGAGTCTGAGGAGAAGGATGCTCCTGTAATCTCTTCTTCCTCGTAGGAGGAGAAGGCCAGATTAGCGGAGTGGACCCCCAAAGGTCTAACCTTACACCGGGGATCCCCCTTCACATGGTCAGTTGCTCCACAAGAAAAACAAGCCCCAGTGGGTCTGTTTACGTAGGGAGGCTTATTGTAACCAGAGTTCTGTTTCGGAGGCGAACCTCCACTACCCTGTGAGTTCTCTTGTGTCGTACCCTTGTTTTTCTTTTTGTGGCCCTTATGGGAAGGAGATATAGCAGATTCCCCACCCTCCATATCTTTGGACTTTTTCCCTTCCTCCTGCTTACCAGGATGAGTTTTGTCCTTATGGGACACTCGATGTGACACCCATAAGTCTGCTGCAATGGCCAGCTTCTTAGGATCTATCTCCTTTGAATCGGCCAAATGCTGCTTAAGCTCCGGGGAAGAAGAAGCAAAAATATGTTCCAGCATGACAAGATTTATCATGCCTTCGAAGGTAGAAACCTTATAACCTTCAACCCAGCCAGTTAAGTTTTTCAAAGATTCAGCGACATAAGATACCCAAGTACCACCTTCCTTTTTCTTATACTCTCGAAAACGCTTTAAATATTGGGCCGGAGTCTTCCCAAACTTTAAAATGAGAGTTTGCTTTAACATTGCGAAATCAGCCCGCTCAGCCTTCGACATTTCCATAATGGCACTACAGCCAGAATGGGGCAGTCTACTGAGCAACCACGCAATCTTATCAGCACTGTCAACTTTTTGAACCTCGCATGCATACTCAAACGCATTCAGCCAGTCCATAATGTCATTCCTTTCTTCATACACACTGAGCAGATCTTTTGGAAACCGTGGATGAGAGGAAGCCCCAGACCCATGTCTAGGACCCTTGGATCCATTTGCAACCTGAAGCTTGGCCAGTTCCAACTGGTGATCCCTGTCTTTCTGTTTTTCTGCCTGTTCGATTTTTAGTTTGGCTATGCTGAATTCAAGCTCCTGCTGCCTAAACCGCAGCTCTTGCTTCTTGAATTCAAGCATAGCCTCCCCATCAACACTGGCAGAGGAAACATTAGACATTACATCCTCCCTGTCCTCGTGGTCGCGATGGATCAGTGCAGCGGCAGAACCGTCGGTTCTGCCAGTGAGAGCAGCCCCACCACCTTCTGCACTGTCCTCGGAAGTTATAGCGTCAAGCTGCGCTTCTTGCCACGCCACGATTCTCTGGATCATTTCCAATTTTGTGCCTTGAGAGGAAACACCTCTCTCCGCACACATCTTTTTCAGCGTTTCTGATTTGGAAGCATTTAAAGTTAACAAGGTATTTGCTTCCATACTGTTTGATAGGACTATGGCCTTTTTAAAGTTATATTACAACAATTCACTACGTGTACTGTTTGGAATAACCTGAAATGCCTTAGTTCGAGCGCAACACTGGATACCTTCAGTCGTATCCCACCGCTGTACACCAATTTGTTAAGGACAGAGTTCAGAAATCCGTCTTAACAGGAAGGATCTCAGGTTTGGTATTAGAAGCATTGATATATCACATCTCATGCTATAGGAATGGTCTCAGGATTGGAATGGGTAGGAGTTGGATATTACATTCTTGCTATAGGAAGGGTCTCATGTTTGGAATGGGAAGGAGTTGGATATCACATATGCTATAGGAAGTGTCTCAGGTTTGGAACGGGAAGGAGTTGGATATCACATCTCATGTTATAGGAAGGGTCTCAGGTTTGGTATAAGCATTGAGATATCACATCTCTGCTATCAGGAGTGGCTCAGGATTGGAATGGGAAGGAGTTGGATATCCCATCTCATGTTAAAGGACAGGTCTCTGGTTTGGCATTAGAATCATTGAGATATCACATCGCATGCTGTAGGAAGGGTCTAAGGATTGGAATGGGATGGACTTGGATATCACATCCCATGCTATAGGTAGGCTCTCAGGTTTGGTATAAGCATTGAGATATCACATCTCATGCTATAGGAAGGGTCTCAGGATTGGAATGGGAAGGATTTGGATATCACATCTCATGCTATAGGAAGGGTCTCAGGTTTGGTATAAGCATGGAGATATCACTTCTCATGCTATAGGAAGGGTCTCAGGATTGGAATGGGAAGGTGTTGGATATCACATCTCATGCTATAGGAAGGGTCTCAGATTTGGTATAAGCATTGAGATATCACATCTCATGCTATAGGAAGGGTCTCAGGATTGGAATGGGAAGGAGTTGTATATGACATCTCAGGCCTTAGGAAGGGTCTCAGGTTTGGTATAAGCACTGAGATATCACATCTTTGCTATCGGAAGGGTCTCAGGATTGGAATGGGAAGGAGTTGGATATCCCATCTCATGTTATAGGAAGGGTCTCAGGTTTGGTATTAGAAGCATTGAGATATCACATCTCATGCTATAGGAAGGGTCTCAGGATTGGAATGGGAAGGACTTGGATGTCACATCTCATGCTATAGGGAGGGTCTCAAGTTTGATATTAGAAGCATTGAGATAACAAATCTCATGATATCGGAAGGGTCTCAGGATTGGAATGGGAAGGAGTTGGATATCACATCTCATGATAAAGGAAGGGTCTAAGGTTTGGAAGGGGAAGGATTTGGATATCACATCTCATGTTATAGGACGGGTCTCAGGTTTGGTATTAGAAGCATTGAGATATCAAGTCTCATGGTATAAGAAGGGTCTCAGAATTGGAATGGGAAGGAGTTGGATATCACATCTCAAGCTATAGGAAGCGTCTCAGGATTGGAATGGGAAGGAGTTTGATATCACATCTCATGCCATAGTATGGGTCTCAGGTTTGGTAGAAGCATTGGGATATCACATGTCATGCTATCGGAAGGGTATCAGTATTGGATTTGGAAGGAGTTGGATATCCCATCTCATGCTATAGGAAGGGTCTCATGTTAGAATGATGTTATAGGAAGGGTCTCAGGATTGGAATGGGAAGGACTTGGATATCATATCTCATGCTATAGGAAGGCTCTCAGGTTTGGAAGGGGAAGGAGTTGGATATCACATTTCATGTTAGAGGAAGGATCTCAGGTTTGGTATAAGCATTGAGATATCACATCTCATGCTATAGGAAGGGTCTCAGGATTGGAATGGGAAGAAGTTGGATATCACATCTCATGCTATAGGAAGGGTCTCAGGATTGGAATGGGAAGGAGTTGGATATCACATCTCATGCTATAGGAAGGGTCTCAGGTTTGGTATAAACATTGAGATATCACATCTCATGCTATAGGAAGGGTCTCAGGATTGGAATGGGAAGGATTTGGATATCACATCTTATGCTATAGGACGGGTCTCAGGTTTGGTATAAGCAGTGAGATATCACATCTCATGCTATAGGAAGTGTCTCAGGATTGGAATGGGAAGGAGTTGGATATTCCCATCTCATGTTATAGGAAGGGTCTCAGGTTTGGTATTAGAAGCATTGAGATATCACATCTCATGTTATAGGAAGGGTCTCAGGATTGGAATGGGAAGGACTTGGATATCATATCTCATGCTATAGGAAGGCTCTCAGGTTTGGAAGGGGAAGGAGTTGGATATCACATTTCATGTTAGAGGAAGGATCTCAGGTTTGGTATAAGCATTGAGATATCACATCTCATGCTATAGGAAGGGTCTCAGGATTGGAATGGGAAGAAGTTGGATATCACATCTCATGCTATAGGAAGGGTCTCAGGATTGGAATGGAAGGAGTTGGATATCACATCTCATGTTATAGGAACAATCTCAGGTTTGGTATTAGAAGCATTGAGACATCACATCTCATGCTATAGGAAGGGTCTCAGGATTGGAATGGGAAGGAGTTGGATATCACATCTCATGCTATAGGAAGGGTCTCAGGATTGGAATGGGAAGGAGTTGAATATGACATCTCATGCCGTAGGAAGGGTCTCAGGTTTGGTATAAACATTGAGATATCACATCTCTGCTATCAAAAGGGTCTCAGGATTGGAATGGGAAGGAGTTGGATATCCCATCTCATGTTATAGGAAGAGTCTCAGGTTTGGTATTAGAAGCATTGAGATATCACATCTCATGCTATAGGAAGTGTCTCAGGATTGGAATGGGAAGGACTTGGATATCACATCTCATGCTATAGGTAGGGTCTCAAGTTTGATATTAGAAGCATTGAGATATCACATCTCATGCTATAGGAAGGGTCTCAGGATTGGAATGGGAAGGAGTTGGATATCACATCTCATGTTATAGGAAGGGTCTCAGAATTGGAATGGGAAGGACTTGGATATCACATCTCATGCTACAGGAAGGCTCTCAGGTTTGCAAGGAGAAAGAGTTGGATATCACATTTCATGTTAGAGGTAGGATCTCAGGTTTGGTATTAGAAGTATTGAGATATCACATCTCATGCTATCAGAAGGATCTCAGGTTTGGTATAGAAGCATTGAGATATCATATCTTATGCTATCAGAAGAGTCTCAGGATTGGAATGGGAAGGAGTTGGATATCACATCTCATGCTAAAGGGAGGGTCTCAGGTTTGGAAGATAAGGATTTGGATATCACATCTCATGTTATAGGAAGGATCTCAGGTTTGGTATTAGAAGTATTGAGATATCACATCTCATGCTATCGGAAGGATCTTAGGTTTGGTATAGAAGCATTGAGATATCATATCTTATGCTATCAGAAGGGTCTCAGGATTGGAATGGGAAGGAGTTGGATATCACATCTCATGCTAAAGGGAGGGTCTCAGGTTTGGAAGGCGAAGGATTTGGATATCACATCTCATGTTATAGGATGGATCTCAGGTTTGGTATTAGAAGTATTGAGATATCACATCTCATGTTATCGGAAGGATCTCAGGTTTGGTATTAGAAGTATTGAGATATCACATCTCATGCTATAGGAAGGGTCTCAGGATTGGAATGGGAAGGAGTTGGATATCACATCTCATGCTAAAGGAAGGGTGTCAGGTTTGGTAGAAGCATTGAGATATCACATCTCATGCTATAGGAAGGGTCTCAGGATTGGAATGGGAAGGACTTAGATATCACATATCATGCTATAGGGAGGGTCTCAGTTTTGATATTAGAAGCATTGAGATATCACATCTCATGCTATCGGAAGTGTCTCAGGATTGGAATGGGAAGGAGCTGGATATCACATCTCATGCTAAAGGAAGGGTCTCAGGTTTGGAACGTGAAGGAGTTGGATATCACATCTCATGCTATAGGAAGGGTCTCAGGTTTGGTATAAGCATTGAGATATCACATCTCATTCTATAGGAAGGGTCTCAGGATTGGAATGGAAGGAGTTGGATATCACATCTCATGTTATAGGAACGATCTCAGGTTCGGTATTAGAAGCATTGAGACATCACATCTCATGCTATAGGAAGGGTCTCAGGATTGGAATGGGAAGGAGTTGGATATCACATCTCATGCTATAGGAAGGGTCTCAGGATTGGAATGGGAAGGAGTTGAATATGACATCTCATGCCATAGGAAGGGTCTCAGGTTTGGTATAAACATTGAGATATCACATCTCTGCTATCAAAAGGGTCTCAGGATTGGAATGGGAAGGAGTTGGATATCCCATCTCATGTTATAGGAAGAGTCTCAGGTTTGGTATTAGAAGCATTGAGATATCTCATCTCATGCTATAGGAAGTGTCTCAGGGTTGGAATGGGAAGGACTTGGATATCACATCTCATGCTATAGGTAGGGTCTCAAGTTTGATATTAGAAGCATTGAGATATCACATCTCATACTATAGGAAGGGTCTCAGGATTGGAATGGGAAGGAGTTGGATATCACATCTCATGCTATGGGAAGGGTCTCAGGTTTGGTATAAGCAGTGAGATATCACATCTCATGCTATAGGAAGGGTCTCAGGATTGGAATGGGAAGGAGTTGGATATCACATCTCATGCTATAGGACGGGTCTCAGGTTTGGTATAAGCAGTGAGATATCACATCTCATGCTATAGGAAGTGTCTCAGGATTGGAATGGGAAGGAGTTGGATATCACATCTCATGTTATAGAAGGATCTCAGGTTTGGTATAAGCATTGAGATATCACATCTCTGCTATCGGAAGGGTCTCAGGATTGGAATGGGAAGGAGTTGGATATTCCCATCTCATGTTATAGGAAGGGTCTCAGGTTTGGTATTAGAAGCATTGAGATATCACATCTCATGCTATAGGAAGGGTCTCAGGATTGGAATGGGAAGGACTTGGATATCACATCTCATGCTATAGGGAGGGTCTCAAGTTTGATATTAGAAGCATTGAGATATCACATTTCATGATATCGGAAGGGTCTCAAGATTGGAATGGGAAGGAGTTGGATATCACATCTCATGATAAAGGAAGGGTCTAAGGTTTGGAAGGGGAAGGATTTGGATATCACATCTCATGTTATAGGACGGGTCTCAGGTTTGGTATTAGAAGCATTGAGATATCAAGTCTCATGGTATAGGAAGGGTCTCAGAATTGGAATGGGAAGGAGTTGGATATCACATCTCAAGCTATAGGAAGGGTCTCAGGATTAGAATGGGAAGGAGTTTGATATCACATCTCATGCCATAGTATGGGTCTCAGGTTTGGTAGAAGCATTGGGATATCACATCTCATGCTATCGGAAGGGTATCGGGATTGGATTTGGAAGGAGTTGGATATCCCATCTCATGCTATAGGAAGGGTCTCAGGTTGGAATGGGGAGGAGTTGGATATCACATCTCATGTTATAGGAAGGGTCTCAGGATTGGAATGGGAAGGACTTGGATATCACATCTCATGCTACAGGAAGGCTCTCAGGTTTGCAAGGGGAAAGAGTTGGATATCACATTTCATGTTAGAGGTAGGATCTCAGGTTTGGTATTAGAAGTATTGAGATATCACATCTCATGCTATCAGAAGGATCTCAGGTTTGGTATAGAAGCATTGAGATATCATATCTTATGCTATCAGAAGAGTCTCAGGATTGGAATGGGAAGGAGTTGGATATCACATCTCATGCTAAAGGGAGGGTCTCAGGTTTGGAAGATAAGGATTTGGATATCACATCTCATGTTATAGGAAGGATCTCAGGTTTGGTATTAGAAGTATTGAGATATCACATCTCATGCTATCGGAAGGATCTCAGGTTTGGTATAGAAGCATTGAGATATCATATCTTATGCTATCAGAAGGGTCTCAGGATTGGAATGGGAAGGAGTTGGATATCACATCTCATGCTAAAGGGAGGGTCTCAGGTTTGGAAGGCGAAGGATTTGGATATCACATCTCATGTTATCGGAAGGATCTCAGGTTTGGTATTAGAAGTATTGAGATATCACATCTCATGCTATAGGAAGGGTCTCAGGATTGGAATGGGAAGGAGTTGGATATCACATCTCATGCTAAAGGAAGGGTCTCAGGTTTGGTAGAAGCATTGAGATATCACATCTCATGCTATAGGAAGGGTCTCAGGATTGGAATGGGAAGGACTTAGATATCACATATCATGCTATAGGGAGGGTCTCAGTTTTGATATTAGAAGCATTGAGATATCACATCTCATGCTATCGGAAGTGTCTCAGGATTGGAATGGGAAGGAGCTGGATATCACATCTCATGCTAAAGGAAGGGTCTCAGGTTTGGAACGGGAAAGAGTTGGATATCACATCTCATGTTATAGGAAGGGTCTCAGGTTTGGTATAAACATTGAGATATCACATCTCTGCTATCGGAAGTGTCTCAGGATTGGAATGGAAAGGAGTTGGATATCCCATCTCATGTTATAGGACGGGTCTCAGGTTTTTTATTAGAATCATTGAGATATCATATTGCATGCTGTAGGAAGGGTCTAAGGATTGGAATGGGAAGGACTTGGATATCACATCTCATGCTATATATAGGCTCTCAGGTTTGGAAAGTGAAGGAGTTGGATATCACATTTCATGTTAGAGGAAGGATCTCAGGTTTGGTATTAGAGGCATTGAGATATCACATCTCAGGCTATAGGAAGGGTCTCAGGATTGGAATGGGAAGGAGTTGGATATCACATCTCATGCTATAGGAAGGGTCTCAGGATTGGAATGGAAGGAGTTGGATATCACATCTCATGTTATAGGAAGGATCTCAGGTTTGGTATTAGAAGCATTGAGACATCACATCTCATGCTATAGGAAGGGTCTCAGGATTGGAATGGGAAGGAGTTGGATATCACATCTCATGCTATAGGAAGGGTCTCAGGATTGGAATGGGAAGGAGTTGGATATCCCATCTCATGTTAAAGGACAGGTCTCTGGTTTGGCATTAGAATCATTGAGATATCACATCGCATGCTGTAGGAAGGGTCTAAGGATTGGAATGGGATGGACTTGGATATAACATCCCATGCTATAGGTAGGCTCTCAGGTTTGGTATTAGAAGCATTGAGATATCACATCTCATGCTATAGGAAGGGTCTCAGGATTGGAATGGGAAGGATTTGGATATCACATCTCATGCTATAGGAAGGGTCTCAGGTTTGGTATAAGCATGGAGATATCACTTCTCATGCTATAGGAAGGGTCTCAGGATTGGAATGGGAAGGTGTTGGATATCACATCTCATGCTATAGGAAGGGTCTCAGATTTGGTATAAGCATTGAGATATCACATCTCATGCTATAGGAAGTGTCTCAGGATTGGAATGGGAAGGAGTTGGATATCACATCTCATGTTATAGGAAGGATCTCAGGTTTGGTATAAGCATTGAGATATCACATCTCTGCTATCGGAAGGGTCTCAGGATTGGAATGGGAAGGAGTTGGATATTCCCATCTCATGTTATAGGAAGGGTCTCAGGTTTGGTATTAGAAGCATTGAGATATCACATCTCATGCTATAGGAAGGGTCTCAGGATTGGAATGGGAAGGACTTGGATATCACATCTCATGCTATAGGGAGGGTCTCAAGTTTGATATTAGAAGCATTGAGATATCACATTTCATGATATCGGAAGGGTCTCAAGATTGGAATGGGAAGGAGTTGGATATCACATCTCATGATAAAGGAAGGGTCTAAGGTTTGGAAGGGGAAGGATTTGGATATCACATCTCATGTTATAGGACGGGTCTCAGGTTTGGTATTAGAAGCATTGAGATATCAAATCTCATGGTATAGGAAGGGTCTCAGAATTGGAATGGGAAGGAGTTGGATATCACATCTCAAGCTATAGGAAGGGTCTCAGGATTAGAATGGGAAGGAGTTTGATATCACATCTAATGCCATAGTATGGGTCTCAGGTTTGGTAGAAGCATTGGGATATCACATGTCATGCTATCGGAAGGGTATCAGTATTGGATTTGGAAGGAGTTGGATATCCCATCTCATGCTATAGGAAGGGTCTCATGTTAGAATGATGTTATAGGAAGGGTCTCAGGATTGGAATGGGAAGGACTTGGATATCATATCTCATGCTATAGGAAGGCTCTCAGGTTTGGAAGGGGAAGGAGTTGGATATCACATTTCATGTTAGAGGAAGGATCTCAGGTTTGGTATAAGCATTGAGATATCACATCTCATGCTATAGGAAGGGTCTCAGGATTGGAATGGGAAGAAGTTGGATATCACATCTCATGCTATAGGAAGGGTCTCAGGATTGGAATGGGAAGGAGTTGGATATCACATCTCATGCTATAGGAAGGGTCTCAGGTTTGGTATAAGCATTGAGATATCACATCTCATGCTATAGGAAGGGTCTCAGGATTGGAATGGGAAGGATTTGGATATCACATCTTATGCTATAGGACGGGTCTCAGGTTTGGTATAAGCAGTGAGATATCACATCTCATGCTATAGGAAGTGTCTCAGGATTGGAATGGGAAGGAGTTGGATATCACATCTCATGTTATAGAAGGATCTCAGGTTTGGTATAAGCATTGAGATATCACATCTCTGCTATCGGAAGGGTCTCAGGATTGGAATGGGAAGGAGTTGGATATTCCCATCTCATGTTACAGGAAGGGTCTCAGGTTTGGTATTAGAAGCATTGAGATATCACATCTCATGTTATAGGAAGGGTCTCAGGATTGGAATGGGAAGGACTTGGATATCATATCTCATGCTATAGGAAGGCTCTCAGGTTTGGAAGGGGAAGGAGTTGGATATCACATTTCATGTTAGAGGAAGGATCTCAGGTTTGGAATAAGCATTGAGATATCACATCTCATGCTATAGGAAGGGTCTCAGGATTGGAATGGGAAGAAGTTGGATATCACATCTCATGCTATAGGAAGGGTCTCAGGATTGGAATGGAAGGAGTTGGATATCACATCTCATGTTATAGGAACGATCTCAGGTTTGGTATTAGAAGCATTGAGACATCACATCTCATGCTATAGGAAGGGTCTCAGGATTGGAATGGGAAGGAGTTGGATATCACATCTCATGCTATAGGAAGGGTCTCAGGATTGGAATGGGAAGGAGTTGAATATGACATCTCATGCCGTAGGAAGGGTCTCAGGTTTGGTATAAACATTGAGATATCACATCTCTGCTATCAAAAGGGTCTCAGGATTGGAATGGGAAGGAGTTGGATATCCCATCTCATGTTATAGGAAGAGTCTCAGGTTTGGTATTAGAAGCATTGAGATATCACATCTCATGCTATAGGAAGTGTCTCAGGATTGGAATGGGAAGGACTTGGATATCACATCTCATGCTATAGGTAGGGTCTCAAGTTTGATATTAGAAGCATTGAGATATCACATCTCATGCTATAGGAAGGGTCTCAGGATTGGAATGGGAAGGAGTTGGATATCACATCTCATGTTATAGGAAGGGTCTCAGGATTGGAATGGGAAGGACTTGGATATCACATCTCATGCTACAGGAAGGCTCTCAGGTTTGCAAGGGGAAAGAGTTGGATATCACATTTCATGTTAGAGGTAGGATCTCAGGTTTGGTATTAGAAGTATTGAGATATCACATCTCATGCTATCAGAAGGATCTCAGGTTTGGTATAGAAGCATTGAGATATCATATCTTATGCTATCAGAAGAGTCTCAGGATTGGAATGGGAAGGAGTTGGATATCACATCTCATGCTAAAGGGAGGGTCTCAGGTTTGGAAGATAAGGATTTGGATATCACATCTCATGTTATAGGAAGGATCTCAGGTTTGGTATTAGAAGTATTGAGATATCACATCTCATGCTATCGGAAGGATCTTAGGTTTGGTATAGAAGCATTGAGATATCATATCTTATGCTATCAGAAGGGTCTCAGGATTGGAATGGGAAGGAGTTGGATATCACATCTCATGCTAAAGGGAGGGTCTCAGGTTTGGAAGGCGAAGGATTTGGATATCACATCTTATGTTATAGGATGGATCTCAGGTTTGGTATTAGAAGTATTGAGATATCACATCTCATGTTATCGGAAGGATCTCAGGTTTGGTATTAGAAGTATTGAGATATCACATCTCATGCTATAGGAAGGGTCTCAGGATTGGAATGGGAAGGAGTTGGATATCACATCTCATGCTAAAGGAAGGGTCTCAGGTTTGGTAGAAGCATTGAGATATCACATCTCATGCTATAGGAAGGGTCTCAGGATTGGAATGGGAAGGACTTAGATATCACATATCATGCTATAGGGAGGGTCTCAGTTTTGATATTAGAAGCATTGAGATATCACATCTCATGCTATCGGAAGTGTCTCAGGATTGGAATGGGAAGGAGCTGGATATCACATCTCATGCTAAAGGAAGGGTCTCAGGTTTGGAACGTGAAGGAGTTGGATATCACATCTCATGCTATAGGAAGGGTCTCAGGTTTGGTATAAGCATTGAGATATCACATCTCATTCTATAGGAAGGGTCTCAGGATTGGAATGGAAGGAGTTGGATATCACATCTCATGTTATAGGAACGATCTCAGGTTCGGTATTAGAAGCATTGAGACATCACATCTCATGCTATAGGAAGGGTCTCAGGATTGGAATGGGAAGGAGTTGGATATCACATCTCATGCTATAGGAAGGGTCTCAGGATTGGAATGGGAAGGAGTTGAATATGACATCTCATGCCATAGGAAGGGTCTCAGGTTTGGTATAAACATTGAGATATCACATCTCTGCTATCAAAAGGGTCTCAGGATTGGAATGGGAAGGAGTTGGATATCCCATCTCATGTTATAGGAAGAGTCTCAGGTTTGGTATTAGAAGCATTGAGATATCACATCTCATGCTATAGGAAGTGTCTCAGGGTTGGAATGGGAAGGACTTGGATATCACATCTCATGCTATAGGTAGGGTCTCAAGTTTGATATTAGAAGCATTGAGATATCACATCTCATGCTATAGGAAGGGTCTCAGGATTGGAATGGGAAGGAGTTGGATATCACATCTCATGCTATAGGATGGGTCTCAGGTTTGGTATAAGCAGTGAGATATCACATCTCATGCTATAGGAAGTGTCTCAGGATTGGAATGGGAAGGAGTTGGATATCACATCTCATGTTATAGAAGGATCTCAGGTTTGGTATAAGCATTGAGATATCACATCTCTGCTATCGGAAGGGTCTCAGGATTGGAATGGGAAGGAGTTGGATATTCCCATCTCATGTTATAGGAAGGGTCTCAGGTTTGGTATTAGAAGCATTGAGATATCACATCTCATGCTATAGGAAGGGTCTCAGGATTGGAATGGGAAGGACTTGGATATCACATCTCATGCTATAGGGAGGGTCTCAAGTTTGATATTAGAAGCATTGAGATATCACATTTCATGATATCGGAAGGGTCTCAAGATTGGAATGGGAAGGAGTTGGATATCACATCTCATGATAAAGGAAGGGTCTAAGGTTTGGAAGGGGAAGGATTTGGATATCACATCTCATGTTATAGGACGGGTCTCAGGTTTGGTATTAGAAGCATTGAGATATCAAGTCTCATGGTATAGGAAGGGTCTCAGAATTGGAATGGGAAGGAGTTGGATATCACATCTCAAGCTATAGGAAGGGTCTCAGGATTAGAATGGGAAGGAGTTTGATATCACATCTCATGCCATAGTATGGGTCTCAGGTTTGGTAGAAGCATTGGGATATCACATCTCATGCTATCGGAAGGGTATCGGGATTGGATTTGGAAGGAGTTGGATATCCCATCTCATGCTATAGGAAGGGTCTCAGGTTGGAATGGGGAGGAGTTGGATATCACATCTCATGTTATAGGAAGGGTCTCAGGATTGGAATGGGAAGGACTTGGATATCACATCTCATGCTACAGGAAGGCTCTCAGGTTTGCAAGGGGAAAGAGTTGGATATCACATTTCATGTTAGAGGTAGGATCTCAGGTTTGGTATTAGAAGTATTGAGATATCACATCTCATGCTATCAGAAGGATCTCAGGTTTGGTATAGAAGAATTGAGATATCATATCTTATGCTATCAGAAGAGTCTCAGGATTGGAATGGGAAGGAGTTGGATATCACATCTCATGCTAAAGGGAGGGTCTCAGGTTTGGAAGATAAGGATTTGGATATCACATCTCATGTTATAGGAAGGATCTCAGGTTTGGTATTAGAAGTATTGAGATATCACATCTCATGCTATCGGAAGGATCTCAGGTTTGGTATAGAAGCATTGAGATATCATATCTTATGCTATCAGAAGGGTCTCAGGATTGGAATGGGAAGGAGTTGGATATCACATCTCATGCTAAAGGGAGGGTCTCAGGTTTGGAAGGCGAAGGATTTGGATATCACATCTCATGTTATCGGAAGGATCTCAGGTTTGGTATTAGAAGTATTGAGATATCACATCTCATGCTATAGGAAGGGTCTCAGGATTGGAATGGGAAGGAGTTGGATATCACATCTCATGCTAAAGGGAGGGTCTCAGGTTTGGAAGGCGAAGGATTTGGATATCACATCTCATGTTATCGGAAGGATCTCAGGTTTGGTATTAGAAGTATTGAGATATCACATCTCATGCTAAAGGAAGGGTCTCAGGTTTGGTAGAAGCATTGAGATATCAAATCTCATGCTATAGGAAGGGTCTCAGGATTGGAATGGGAAGGACTTAGATATCACATATCATGCTATAGGGAGGGTCTCAGTTTTGATATTAGAAGCATTGAGATATCACATCTCATGCTATCGGAAGTGTCTCAGGATTGGAATGGGAAGGAGCTGGATATCACATCTCATGCTAAAGGAAGGGTCTCAGGTTTGGAACGGGAAGGAGTTGGATATCACATCTCATGTTATAGGAAGGGTCTCAGGTTTGGTATAAACATTGAGATATCACATCTCTGCTATCGGAAGTGTCTCAGGATTGGAATGGAAAGGAGTTGGATATCCCATCTCATGTTATAGGACGGGTCTCAGGTTTTTTATTAGAATCATTGAGATATCATATTGCATGCTGTAGGAAGGGTCTAAGGATTGGAATGGGAAGGACTTGGATATTACATCTCATGCTATAGATAGGCTCTCAGGTTTGGAAAGTGAAGGAGTTGGATATCACATTTCATGTTAGAGGAAGGATCTCAGGTTTGGTATTAGAGGCATTGAGATATCACATCTCAGGCTATAGGAAGGGTCTCAGGATTGGAATGGGAAGGAGTTGGATATCACATCTCATGCTATAGGAAGGGTCTCAGGATTGGAATGGAAGGAGTTGGATATCACATCTCATGTTATAGGAAGGATCTCAGGTTTGGTATTAGAAGCATTGAGACATCACATCTCATGCTATAGGAAGGGTCTCAGGATTGGAATGGGAAGGAGTTGGATATCACATCTCATGCTATAGGAAGGGTCTCAGGATTGGAATGGGAAGGAGTTGAATATGACATCTCATGCCGTAGGAAGGGTCTCAGGTTTGGTATAAACATTGAGATATCACATCTCTGCTATCAAAAGGGTCTCAGGATTGGAATGGGAAGGAGTTGGATATCCCATCTCATGTTATAGGAAGAGTCTCAGGTTTGGTATTAGAAGCATTGAGATATCACATCTCATGCTATAGGAAGGGTCTCAGGATTGGAATGGGAAGGACTTGGGTATCACATCTCATGCTATAGGGAGGGTTTCAAGTTTGATATTAGAAGCATTGAGATATCACATCTCATGCTATAGGAAGGGTCTCAGGATTGGAATGGGAAGGAGTTGGATATCACATCTCATGCTATAGGACGGGTCTCAGGTTTGGTATAAGCAGTGAGATATCACATCTCATGCTATAGGAAGTGTCTCAGGATTGGAATGGGAAGGAGTTGGATATCACATCTCATGTTATAGGAAGGATCTCAGGTTTGGTATAAGCATTGAGATATCACATCTCTGCTATCGGAAGGGTCTCAGGATTGGAATGGGAAGGAGTTGGATATTCCCATCTCATGTTATAGGAAGGGTCTCAGGTTTGGTATTAGAAGCATTGAGATATCACATCTCATGCTATAGGAAGGGTCTCAGGATTGGAATGGGAAGGACTTGGATATCACATCTCATGCTATAGGGAGGGTCTCAAGTTTGATATTAGAAGCATTGAGATATCACATTTCATGATATCGGAAGGGTCTCAAGATTGGAATGGGAAGGAGTTGGATATCACATCTCATGATAAAGGAAGGGTCTAAGGTTTGGAAGGGGAAGGATTTGGATATCACATCTCATGTTATAGGACGGGTCTCAGGTTTGGTATTAGAAGCATTGAGATATCAAATCTCATGGTATAGGAAGTGTCTCAGAATTGGAATGGGAAGGAGTTGGATATCACATCTCAAGCTATAGGAAGGGTCTCAGGATTAGAATGGGAAGGAGTTTGATATCACATCTCATGCCATAGTATGGGTCTCAGGTTTGGTAGAAGCATTGGGATATCACATCTCATGCTATCGGAAGGGCATCGGGATTGGATTTGGAAGGAGTTGGATATCCCATCTCATGCTATAGGAAGGGTCTCAGGTTGGAATGGGGAGGAGTTGGATATCACATCTCATGTTATAGGAAGGGTCTCAGGATTGGAATGGGAAGGACTTGGATATCACATCTCATGCTACAGGAAGGCTCTCAGGTTTGCAAGGGGAAAGAGTTGGATATCACATTTCATGTTAGAGGTAGGATCTCAGGTTTGGTATTAGAAGTATTGAGATATCACATCTCATGCTATCAGAAGGATCTCAGGTTTGGTATAGAAGATTTGAGATATCATATCTTATGCTATCAGAAGAGTCTCAGGATTGGAATGGGAAGGAGTTGGATATCACATCTCATGCTAAAGGGAGGGTCTCAGGTTTGGAAGATAAGGATTTGGATATCACATCTCATGTTATAGGAAGGATCTCAGGTTTGGTATTAGAAGTATTGAGATATCACATCTCATGCTATCGGAAGGATCTCAGGTTTGGTATAGAAGCATTGAGATATCATATCTTATGCTATCAGAAGGGTCTCAGGATTGGAATGGGAAGGAGTTGGATATCACATCTCATGCTAAAGGGAGGGTCTCAGGTTTGGAAGGCGAAGATTTGGATATCACATCTCATGTTATAGGATGGATCTCAGGTTTGGTATTAGAAGTATTGAGATATCACATCTCATGTCATCGGAAGGATCTCAGGTTTGGTATTAGAAGTATTGAGATATCACATCTCATGCTATAGGAAGCGTCTCAGGATTGGAATGGGAAGGAGTTGGATATCACATCTCATGCTAAAGGAAGGGTCTCAGGTTTGGTAGAAGCATTGAGATATCACATCTCATGCTATAGGAAGGGTCTCAGGATTGGTATGGGAAGGACTTAGATATCACATATCGTGCTATAGGGAGGGTCTCAGTTTTGATATTAGAAGCATTGAGATATCACATCTCATGCTATCGGAAGTGTCTCAGGATTGGAATGGGAAGGAGCTGGATATCACATCTCATGCTAAAGGAAGGGTCTCAGGTTTGGAACGTGAAGGAGTTGGATATCACATCTCATGCTATAGGAAGGGTCTCAGGTTTGGTATAAGCATTGAGATATCACATCTCATGCTATAGGAAGGGTCTCAGGATTGGAATGGAAGGAGTTGGATATCACATCTCATGTTATAGGAACGATCTCAGGTTTGGTATTAGAAGCATTGAGACATCACATCTCATGCTATAGGAAGGGTCTCAGGATTGGAATGGGAAGGAGTTGGATATCACATCTCATGCTATAGGAAGGGTCTCAGGATTGGAAGGGGAAGGAGTTGAATATGACATCTCATGCCGTAGGAAGGGTCTCAGGTTTGGTATAAACATTGAGATATCACATCTCTGCTATCAAAAGGGTCTCAGATTTGGAATGGGAAGGAGTTGGATATCCCATCTCATGTTATAGGAAGAGTCTCAGGTTTGGTATTAGAAGCATTGAGATATCACATCTCATGCTATAGGAAGTGTCTCAGGATTGGAATGGGAAGGACTTGGATATCACATCTCATGCTATAGGGAGGGTCTCAAGTTTGATATTAGAAGCATTGAGATATCACATTTCATGATATCGGAAGGGTCTCAAGATTGGAATGGGAAGGAGTTGGATATCACATCTCATGATAAAGGAAGGGTCTAAGGTTTGGAAGGGGAAGGATTTGGATATCACATCTCATGTTATAGGACGGGTCTCAGGTTTGGTATTAGAAGCATTGAGATATCAAATCTCATGGTATAGGAAGGGTCTCAGAATTGGAATGGGAAGGAGTTGGATATCACATCTCAAGCTATAGGAAGGGTCTCAGGATTAGAATGGGAAGGAGTTTGATATCACATCTCATGCCATAGTATGGGTCTCAGGTTTGGTAGAAGCATTGGGATATCACATGTCATGCTATCGGAAGGGTATCAGTATTGGATTTGGAAGGAGTTGGATATCCCATCTCATGCTATAGGAAGGGTCTCATGTTAGAATGATGTTATAGGAAGGGTCTCAGGATTGGAATGGGAAGGACTTGGATATCATATCTCATGCTATAGGAAGGCTCTCAGGTTTGGAAGGGGAAGGAGTTGGATATCACATTTCATGTTAGAGGAAGGATCTCAGGTTTGGTATAAGCATTGAGATATCACATCTCATGCTATAGGAAGGGTCTCAGGATTGGAATGGGAAGAAGTTGGATATCACATCTCATGCTATAGGAAGGGTCTCAGGATTGGAATGGGAAGGAGTTGGATATCACATCTCATGCTATAGGAAGGGTCTCAGGTTTGGTATAAGCATTGAGATATCACATCTCATGCTATAGGAAGGGTCTCAGGATTGGAATGGGAAAGATTTGGATATCACATCTTATGCTATAGGACGGGTCTCAGGTTTGGTATAAGCAGTGAGATATCACATCTCATGCTATAGGAAGTGTCTCAGGATTGGAATGGGAAGGAGTTGGATATCACATCTCATGTTATAGAAGGATCTCAGGTTTGGTATAAGCATTGAGATATCACATCTCTGCTATCGGAAGGGTCTCAGGATTGGAATGGGAAGGAGTTGGATATTCCCATCTCATGTTACAGGAAGGGTCTCAGGTTTGGTATTAGAAGCATTGAGATATCACATCTCATGTTATAGGAAGGGTCTCAGGATTGGAATGGGAAGGACTTGGATATCATATCTCATGCTATAGGAAGGCTCTCAGGTTTGGAAGGGGAAGGAGTTGGATATCACATTTCATGTTAGAGGAAGGATCTCAGGTTTGGTATAAGCATTGAGATATCACATCTCATGCTATAGGAAGGGTCTCAGGATTGGAATGGGAAGAAGTTGGATATCACATCTCATGCTATAGGAAGGGTCTCAGGATTGGAATGGAAGGAGTTGGATATCACATCTCATGTTATAGGAACGATCTCAGGTTTGGTATTAGAAGCATTGAGACATCACATCTCATGCTATAGGAAGGGTCTCAGGATTGGAATGGGAAGGAGTTGGATATCACATCTCATGCTATAGGAAGGGTCTCAGGATTGGAATGGGAAGGAGTTGAATATGACATCTCATGCCGTAGGAAGGGTCTCAGGTTTGGTATAAACATTGAGATATCACATCTCTGCTATCAAAAGGGTCTCAGGATTGGAATGGGAAGGAGTTGGATATCCCATCTCATGTTATAGGAAGAGTCTCAGGTTTGGTATTAGAAGCATTGAGATATCACATCTCATGCTATAGGAAGTGTCTCAGGATTGGAATGGGAAGGACTTGGATATCACATCTCATGCTATAGGTAGGGTCTCAAGTTTGATATTAGAAGCATTGAGATATCACATCTCATGCTATAGGAAGGGTCTCAGGATTGGAATGGGAAGGAGTTGGATATCACATCTCATGTTATAGGAAGGGTCTCAGGATTGGAATGGGAAGGACTTGGATATCACATCTCATGCTACAGGAAGGCTCTGAGGTTTGCAAGGGGAAAGAGTTGGATATCACATTTCATGTTAGAGGTAGGATCTCAGGTTTGGTATTAGAAGTATTGAGATATCACATCTCATGCTATCAGAAGGATCTCAGGTTTGGTATAGAAGCATTGAGATATCATATCTTATGCTATCAGAAGGGTCTCAGGATTGGAATGGGAAGGAGTTGGATATCACATCTCATGCTAAAGGGAGGGTCTCAGGTTTGGAAGGCGAAGGATTTGGATATCACATCTCATGTTATAGGATGGATCTCAGGTTTGGTATTAGAAGTATTGAGATATCACATCTCATGTTATCGGAAGGATCTCAGGTTTGGTATTAGAAGTATTGAGATATCACATCTCATGCTATAGGAAGGGTCTCAGGATTGGAATGGGAAGGAGTTGGATATCACATCTCATGCTAAAGGAAGGGTCTCAGGTTTGGTAGAAGCATTGAGATATCACATCTCATGCTATAGGAAGGGTCTCAGGATTGGAATGGGAAGGACTTAGATATCACATATCATGCTATAGGGAGGGTCTCAGTTTTGATATTAGAAGCATTGAGATATCACATCTCATGCTATCGGAGGTGTCTCAGGATTGGAATGGGAAGGAGCTGGATATCACATCTCATGCTAAAGGAAGGGTCTCAGGTTTGGAACGTGAAGGAGTTGGATATCACATCTCATGCTATAGGAAGGGTCTCAGGTTTGGTATAAGCATTGAGATATCACATCTCATTCTATAGGAAGGGTCTCAGGATTGGAATGGAAGGAGTTGGATATCACATCTCATGTTATAGGAACGATCTCAGGTTCGGTATTAGAAGCATTGAGACATCACATCTCATGCTATAGGAAGGGTCTCAGGATTGGAATGGGAAGGAGTTGGATATCACATCTCATGCTATAGGAAGGGTCTCAGGATTGGAATGGGAAGGAGTTGAATATGACATCTCATGCCATAGGAAGGTTCTCAGGTTTGGTATAAACATTGAGATATCACATCTCTGCTATCAAAAGGGTCTCAGGATTGGAATGGGAAGGAGTTGGATATCCCATCTCATGTTATAGGAAGAGTCTCAGGTTTGGTATTAGAAGCATTGAGATATCACATCTCATGCTATAGGAAGTGTCTCAGGGTTGGAATGGGAAGGACTTGGATATCACATCTCATGCTATAGGTAGGGTCTCAAGTTTGATATTAGAAGCATTGAGATATCACATCTCATACTATAGGAAGGGTCTCAGGATTGGAATGGGAAGGAGTTGGATATCACATCTCATGCTATGGGAAGGGTCTCAGGTTTGGTATAAGCAGTGAGATATCACATCTCATGCTATAGGAAGGGTCTCAGGATTGGAATGGGAAGGAGTTGGATATCACATCTCATGCTATAGGACGGGTCTCAGGTTTGGTATAAGCAGTGAGATATCACATCTCATGCTATAGGAAGTGTCTCAGGATTGGAATGGGAAGGAGTTGGATATCACATCTCATGTTATAGAAGGATCTCAGGTTTGGTATAAGCATTGAGATATCACATCTCTGCTATCGGAAGGGTCTCAGGATTGGAATGGGAAGGAGTTGGATATTCCCATCTCATGTTATAGGAAGGGTCTCAGGTTTGGTATTAGAAGCATTGAGATATCACATCTCATGCTATAGGAAGGGTCTCAGGATTGGAATGGGAAGGACTTGGATATCACATCTCATGCTATAGGGAGGGTCTCAAGTTTGATATTAGAAGCATTGAGATATCACATTTCATGATATCGGAAGGGTCTCAAGATTGGAATGGGAAGGAGTTGGATATCACATCTCATGATAAAGGAAGGGTCTAAGGTTTGGAAGGGGAAGGATTTGGATATCACATCTCATGTTATAGGACGGGTCTCAGGTTTGGTATTAGAAGCATTGAGATATCAAGTCTCATGGTATAGGAAGGGTCTCAGAATTGGAATGGGAAGGAGTTGGATATCACATCTCAAGCTATAGGAAGGGTCTCAGGATTAGAATGGGAAGGAGTTTGATATCACATCTCATGCCATAGTATGGGTCTCAGGTTTGGTAGAAGCATTGGGATATCACATCTCATGCTATCGGAAGGGTATCGGGATTGGATTTGGAAGGAGTTGGATATCCCATCTCATGCTATAGGAAGGGTCTCAGGTTGGAATGGGGAGGAGTTGGATATCACATCTCATGTTATAGGAAGGGTCTCAGGATTGGAATGGGAAGGACTTGGATATCACATCTCATGCTACAGGAAGGCTCTCAGGTTTGCAAGGGGAAAGAGTTGGATATCACATTTCATGTTAGAGGTAGGATCTCAGGTTTGGTATTAGAAGTATTGAGATATCACATCTCATGCTATCAGAAGGATCTCAGGTTTGGTATAGAAGCATTGAGATATCATATCTTATGCTATCAGAAGAGTCTCAGGATTGGAATGGGAAGGAGTTGGATATCACATCTCATGCTAAAGGGAGGGTCTCAGGTTTGGAAGATAAGGATTTGGATATCACATCTCATGTTATAGGAAGGATCTCAGGTTTGGTATTAGAAGTATTGAGATATCACATCTCATGCTATCGGAAGTATCTCAGTTTTGGTATAGAAGCATTGAGATATCATATCTTATGCTATCAGAAGGGTCTCAGGATTGGAATGGGAAGGAGTTGGATATCACATCTCATGCTAAAGGGAGGGTCTCAGGTTTGGAAGGCGAAGGATTTGGATATCACATCTCATGTTATCGGAAGGATCTCAGGTTTGGTATTAGAAGTATTGAGATATCACATCTCATGCTATAGGAAGGGTCTCAGGATTGGAATGGGAAGGAGTTGGATATCACATCTCATGCTAAAGGAAGGGTCTCAGGTTTGGTAGAAGCATTGAGATATCAAATCTCATGCTATAGGAAGGGTCTCAGGATTGGAATGGGAAGGACTTAGATATCACATATCATGCTATAGGGAGGGTCTCAGTTTTGATATTAGAAGCATTGAGATATCACATCTCATGCTATCGGAAGTGTCTCAGGATTGGAATGGGAAGGAGCTGGATATCACATCTCATGCTAAAGGAAGGGTCTCAGGTTTGGAACGGGAAGGAGTTGGATATCACATCTCATGTTATAGGAAGGGTCTCAGGTTTGGTATAAACATTGAGATATCACATCTCTGCTATCGGAAGTGTCTCAGGATTGGAATGGAAAGGAGTTGGATATCCCATCTCATGTTATAGGACGGGTCTCAGGTTTTTTATTAGAATCATTGAGATATCATATTGCATGCTGTAGGAAGGGTCTAAGGATTGGAATGGGAAGGACTTGGATATTACATCTCATGCTATAGATAGGCTCTCAGGTTTGGAAAGTGAAGGAGTTGGATATCACATTTCATGTTAGAGGAAGGATCTCAGGTTTGGTATTAGAGGCATTGAGATATCACATCTCAGGCTATAGGAAGGGTCTCAGGATTGGAATGGGAAGGAGTTGGATATCACATCTCATGCTATAGGAAGGGTCTCAGGATTGGAATGGAAGGAGTTGGATATCACATCTCATGTTATAGGAAGGATCTCAGGTTTGGTATTAGAAGCATTGAGACATCACATCTCATGCTATAGGAAGGGTCTCAGGATTGGAATGGGAAGGAGTTGGATATCACATCTCATGCTATAGGAAGGGTCTCAGGATTGGAATGGGAAGGAGTTGAATATGACATCTCATGCCGTAGGAAGGGTCTCAGGTTTGGTATAAACATTGAGATATCACATCTCTGCTATCAAAAGGGTCTCAGGATTGGAATGGGAAGGAGTTGGATATCCCATCTCATGTTATAGGAAGAGTCTCAGGTTTGGTATTAGAAGCATTGAGATATCACATCTCATGCTATAGGAAGGGTCTCAGGATTGGAATGGGAAGGACTTGGGTATCACATCTCATGCTATAGGGAGGGTTTCAAGTTTGATATTAGAAGCATTGAGATATCACATCTCATGCTATAGGAAGGGTCTCAGGATTGGAATGGGAAGGAGTTGGATATCACATCTCATGCTATAGGACGGGTCTCAGGTTTGGTATAAGCAGTGAGATATCACATCTCATGCTATAGGAAGTGTCTCAGGATTGGAATGGGAAGGAGTTGGATATCACATCTCATGTTATAGGAAGGATCTCAGGTTTGGTATAAGCATTGAGATATCACATCTCTGCTATCGGAAGGGTCTCAGGATTGGAATGGGAAGGAGTTGGATATTCCCATCTCATGTTATAGGAAGGGTCTCAGGTTTGGTATTAGAAGCATTGAGATATCACATCTCATGCTATAGGAAGGGTCTCAGGATTGGAATGGGAAGGACTTGGATATCACATCTCATGCTATAGGGAGGGTCTCAAGTTTGATATTAGAAGCATTGAGATATCACATTTCATGATATCGGAAGGGTCTCAAGATTGGAATGGGAAGGAGTTGGATATCACATCTCATGATAAAGGAAGGGTCTAAGGTTTGGAAGGGGAAGGATTTGGATATCACATCTCATGTTATAGGACGGGTCTCAGGTTTGGTATTAGAAGCATTGAGATATCAAATCTCATGGTATAGGAAGGGTCTCAGAATTGGAATGGGAAGGAGTTGGATATCACATCTCAAGCTATAGGAAGGGTCTCAGGATTAGAATGGGAAGGAGTTTGATATCACATCTCATGCCATAGTATGGGTCTCAGGTTTGGTAGAAGCATTGGGATATCACATCTCATGCTATCGGAAGGGCATCGGGATTGGATTTGGAAGGAGTTGGATATCCCATCTCATGCTATAGGAAGGGTCTCAGGTTGGAATGGGGAGGAGTTGGATATCACATCTCATGTTATAGGAAGGGTCTCAGGATTGGAATGGGAAGGACTTGGATATCACATCTCATGCTACAGGAAGGCTCTCAGGTTTGCAAGGGGAAAGAGTTGGATATCACATTTCATGTTAGAGGTAGGATCTCAGGTTTGGTATTAGAAGTATTGAGATATCACATCTCATGCTATCAGAAGGATCTCAGGTTTGGTATAGAAGCTTTGAGATATCATATCTTATGCTATCAGAAGAGTCTCAGGATTGGAATGGGAAGGAGTTGGATATCACATCTCATGCTAAAGGGAGGGTCTCAGGTTTGGAAGATAAGGATTTGGATATCACATCTCATGTTATAGGAAGGATCTCAGGTTTGGTATTAGAAGTATTGAGATATCACATCTCATGCTATCGGAAGGATCTCAGGTTTGGTATAGAAGCATTGAGATATCATATCTTATGCTATCAGAAGGGTCTCAGGATTGGAATGGGAAGGAGGTGGATATCACATCTCATGCTAAAGGGAGGGTCTCAGGTTTGGAAGGCGAAGATTTGGATATCACATCTCATGTTATAGGATGGATCTCAGGTTTGGTATTAGAAGTATTGAGATATCACATCTCATGTTATCGGAAGGATCTCAGGTTTGGTATTAGAAGTATTGAGATATCACATCTCATGCTATAGGAAGCGTCTCAGGATTGGAATGGGAAGGAGTTGGATATCATATCTCATGCTAAAGGAAGGGTCTCAGGTTTGGTAGAAGCATTGAGATATCACATCTCATGCTATAGGAAGGGTCTCAGGATTGGTATGGGAAGGACTTAGATATCACATATCGTGCTATAGGGAGGGTCTCAGTTTTGATATTAGAAGCATTGAGATATCACATCTCATGCTATCGGAAGTGTCTCAGGATTGGAATGGGAAGGAGCTGGATATCACATCTCATGCTAAAGGAAGGGTCTCAGGTTTGGAACGTGAAGGAGTTGGATATCACATCTCATGCTATAGGAAGGGTCTCAGGTTTGGTATAAGCATTGAGATATCACATCTCATGCTATAGGAAGGGTCTCAGGATTGGAATGGAAGGAGTTGGATATCACATCTCATGTTATAGGAACGATCTCAGGTTTGGTATTAGAAGCATTGAGAAATCACATCTCATGCTATAGGAAGGGTCTCAGGATTGGAATGGGAAGGAGTTGGATATCACATCTCATGCTATAGGAAGGGTCTCAGGATTGGAAGGGGAAGGAGTTGAATATGACATCTCATGCCGTAGGAAGGGTCTCAGGTTTGGTATAAATATTGAGATATCACATCTCTGCTATCAAAAGGGTCTCAGATTTGGAATGGGAAGGAGTTGGATATCCCATCTCATGTTATAGGAAGAGTCTCAGGTTTGGTATTAGAAGCATTGAGATATCACATCTCATGCTATAGGAAGTGTCTCAGGATTGGAATGGGAAGGACTTGGATATCACATCTCATGCTATAGGTAGGGTCTCAAGTTTGATATTAGAAGCATTGAGATATCACATCTCATGCTATAGGAAGGGTCTCAGGATTGGAATGGGAAAGAGTTGGATATCACATCTCATGCTATGGGAAGGGTCTCAGGTTTGGTATAAGCAGTGAGATATCACATCTCATGCTATAGGAAGGGTCTCAGGATTGGAATGGGAAGGAGTTGGATATCACATCTCATGCTATAGAACGGGTCTCAGGTTTGGTATAAGCAGTGAGATATCACATCTCATGCTATAGGAAGTGTCTCAGGATTGGAATGGGAAGGAGTTGGATATCACATCTCATGTTATAGGAAGGATCTCAGGTTTGGTATAAGCATTGAGATATCACATCTCTGCTATCGGAAGGGTCTCAGGATTGGAATGGGAAGGAGTTGGATATTCCCATCTCATGTTATAGGAAGGGTCTCAGGTTTGGTATTAGAAGCATTGAGATATCACATCTCATGCTATAGGAATGGTCTCAGGATTGGAATGGGAAGGACTTGGATATCACATCTCATGCTATAGGGAGGGTCTCAAGTTTGATATTAGAAGCATTGAGATATCATATTTCATGATATCGGAAGGGTCTCAAGATTGGAATGGGAAGGAGTTGGATATCACATCTCATGATAAAGGAAGGGTCTAAGGTTTGGAAGGGGAAGGATTTGGATATCACATCTCATGTTATAGGACGGGTCTCAGGTTTGGTATTAGAAGCATTGAGATATCAAGTCTCATGGTATAGGAAGGGTCTCAGAATTGGAATGGGAAGGAGTTGGATATCACATCTCAAGCTATAGGAAGGGTCTCAGGATTAGAATGGGAAGGAGTTTGATATCACATCTCATGCCATAGTATGGGTCTCAGGTTTGGTAGAAGCATTGGGATATCACATCTCATGCTATCGGAAGGGTATCGGGATTGGATTTGGAAGGAGTTGGATATCCCATCTCATGCTATAGGAAGGGTCTCAGGTTGGAATGGGGAGGAGTTGGATATCACATCTCATGTTATAGGAAGGGTCTCAGGATTGGAATGGGAAGGACTTGGATATCACATCTCATGCTACAGGAAGGCTCTCAGGTTTGCAAGGGGAAAGAGTTGGATATCACATTTCATGTTAGAGGTAGGATCTCAGGTTTGGTATTAGAAGTATTGAGATATCACATCTCATGTTATCAGAAGGATCTCAGGTTTGGTATAGAAGCATTGAGATATCATATCTTATGCTATCAGAAGAGTCTCAGGATTGGAATGGGAAGGAGTTGGATATCACATCTCATGCTAAAGGGAGGGTCTCAGGTTTGGAAGATAAGGATTTGGATATCACATCTCATGTTATAGTAAGGATTTCAGGTTTGGTATTAGAAGTATTGAGATATCACATCTCATGCTATCGGAAGGATCTCAGGTTTGGTATAGAAGCATTGAGATATATCTTATGCTATCAGAAGGGTCTCAGGATTGGAATGGGAAGGAGTTGGATATCACATCTCATGCTAAAGGGAGGGTCTCAGGTTTGGAAGGCGAAGGATTTGGATATCACATCTCATGTTATAGGATGGATCTCAGGTTTGGTATTAGAAGTATTGAGATATCACATCTCATGTTATCGGAAGGATCTCAGGTTTGGTATTAGAAGTATTGAGATATCACATCTCATGCTATAGGAAGGGTCTCAGGATTGGAATGGGAAGGAGTTGGATATCACATCTCATGCTAAAGGAAGGGTCTCAGGTTTGGTAGAAGCATTGAGATATCACATCTCATGCTATAGGAAGGGTCTCAGGATTGGAATGGGAAGGACTTAGATATCACATATCATGCTATAGGGAGGGTCTCAGTTTTGATATTAGAAGCATTGAGATATCACATCTCTGCTATCGGAAGGTTCTCAGGATTGGATTGGGAAGGAGTTGGATATCCCTTCTCATGCTATAGGAAGTGTCTCAGGTTGGAATGGGAAGGAGTTGAATATCACATCTCATGTTATAGGAAGGGTCTCAGGATTGGAATGGGAAGGATTTGGATATCACATCTCTTGCTATAGGAAGGGTCTCAGGATTGGAATGGGAAGGATTTGGATATCACATCTCATGTCATAGGAAGTGTTAAGACGGATTTCTGAACTCTGTCCTGGTGGCGCAGAAGTTCAGAAGGCCAACCTAATTACTTGGAACAGGGTAACCTCTGGACAAGCCAGACCAATCAAGGTAGCGATCGCGGCGGTCAAGACTAGGTCTCAAGAGGGGTGAGGGTGACTGAAAGCCCGCAATGAGCACACAAAGCAAGAGCGCTTACAAACTACTCCAAACAGTTGTTATATCAAAAATAGATACACATTTATTTTAAGGCCTTTAAAATAATGACTGTAGCGAGAAAATCACAATATCACAATATTAAGCCAACACATACCATATCAACACAATATATATACAAATACACAGTCGCAAGCGTTTAAAGCACGAAATATGTAGTCCACCTGAAAGGAAAGGAAAACAGGCAGTGCGATAACGCTTTAGACTCAGTTCGCCTTCAGAGGCACCTAACTAGATGGAAGTCCGAGCCCTGCGAAGAGTGGAGCCTTGTGCTCAAAGTACCTGCCACGCCGGTGCCAACGGGCAAAAGGGGAAGCTCTTCGGAGGAAGTCAGGCAGTTCGGGTTAGTGCCCAGCAGAAGGAGAACAGGTTCCGCAACTCAAGCGCAGCCTCCACAGCGGGCAGAAGCAGAGCGCGAGTACGGCCAAAAGGGTGCTGTTTTTACACAGCAGGGAAAAGCAATGGGATACTGCAGGAGGGTGACCAGATCCTAGCTAAACTACTCACCGGTCCCCGAAGCAAGCAGACCCAGGCTTCTCCACGTTAGTTTCAGCAGCTGGCAGGTTCAGAAGAGCAGGGAACGCCTCGTAGTCGTGTAGAGCAAAAAGACGTCCCAATCGACGAAACCAGCACAGTTTGTTGCCGCAGCAGGACAACGGAGCGGCCGTGTGTATTCGAGCCAAATGTACACTCCTCCCTTCAGACTTGGGAACGCCAAGTGTACGAAGCGTGGGAGAGTGACAAGGACTCGAAATACAACACAACCTGGCGGCGGTTACAGAGCAGGACTCCCTTGTAAGCTGGTCAGTCAACTGGATGGCCCAGAGACACTTCCGAAGGCTTACTTGGCAGGAGATGATGAAGTCGCCGGGAATAGCTGTTCCTGCTATTCCAAAGGTCGAAGCACCAGTACAGGCCTTCTGGTTCGATCCAAGGAGGAAAGGGTTTCAAGGACGACAGCAGTGCAAAGGAGGATTCCTTCAGCGGGTCACCAGCGATTCCTCGGTCCAGCCTCTTGGTTGCAGGATACTTGGCTCCTGTATTCCTTCGTTCGTGAGAACTCAGGAGATCGACATGGTAGTGGTGTTTCCAGCCCCCTCTTATCCACAGTTCCCTTCGCGCCAAAACGGAGGGGAGCCAATGGGAGATCCGCTCATCAACACACATACCATACGTGGACCAATCACGGACCACGGTGGTCCCAGGCATTCACACTACCCTAGACTCTCTGGCACCCAGGATGTGTATTGGGACCAGACATCCCAGCCCACACCCTGGAGGCACACAAACGACATGTAGAAGCCCGCGAAAGCAACCACGTTTCGCGGGAAAGTACATGCCCAAATAAGGAAGGCCCCGGGTCGCTCGACCTGGGGAAGGTGAAGGGAGCAAGACGGTCAGTGGACAAGACAAAGGAGCCTCGTGGTCTGGCCATTTTGGGAGCCAGGCCACCATTTTGGGTTCAGTGCGAAAAACGTGCTCAGAACGCCAAAAGGAGCTCAAAATAAACAAAACGATCGCTGCCACCATTCGAGTCCCTGAATGACTTGCACCGATCAAATACCATCCTAAAAGAGTATCTAGGGCCTGTAGAAGGCTAGAGACCCAAGAGAGCTGTAACTTAGCTTACAGTGCCCTCTTGTGTCATGTTGCACTAAAGCCGCAACACGATAAAAGAAACTATGGGAAACAGCGTTCCCCGGTACTGACTGTCTTAAGGGCATGTCAGTTTCCCCGTAAGAAAGGAGCGAAAGCCCAGAGAAGTGCAGCAGAAGGCTGTACTTCTCTGGCAAAGTCAAGAACAAGGTTAAAAACAATAGCAAAAAGTTTAGGGGTTGCCACATGGAAGGAAAATTACCTACAATTACGAAATCTTTCCTAACACTCGCCCCTCCCAGACTATGGACAGGGGGAACTAATCCACCCCTGGATGAGTCTCTTGTTCAGGTCGGTTAAACATTATGGACAACCCATCAGCATTGCTATGTTGGACACCTGGCCTATGCTCAATAGTGAAGTCGAAGCTTGTAGACTTATGGACCACCTAAGCAACTTTGGATTCTCCCCCTTCATGTTCATTAGCCACTTTAACGGCTTATGGTCAGTCTGCACAGTGAAGTGGGTCCCATAGAGGTAGGGCTTCAGCTTCCTAAGGGCCCACACAACAGAGAAACATTCTTTCTCTACCGTGGACCATCTGAGCTCTCTGTCCTTAAGCTGGCGACTAATAAAACCGATAGGGTGTTCCTTACCCTTCTCATCTACTTGTGATAGTACAGCTCCTATCCCAGTGTCAGAGGCATCCGTCTGCACGATAAAAGGTCTTTGATAATCAGGGGCCCTGAGCACAGGGGCCTGGCACAAGGAGTCTTTCAAGCCATTGAAGGCCTTCTCACACTCGTCGGTCCAAGTTACCTTCTTGGGTTTCTTCGGAGTTGTGAGGGCAGTCAGAGGAGCAGCTATGGTGCCATAGTCTGCCACAAAATTGCGGTAATACCCAGTGAGTCCTAAGAAGGCTCTCACTTGGGTTTGCGTAGTGGGGGTAGGCCAGTCTTGTACTGCTTGTACCTGACTGAGTAGAGGCTGTCTCCTCCCTCCACCTACTTCATGTCCAAGGTAAACCACTGAGCCTTGTCCATTTTGGTGAGGGGCCACTCGGACACCCTCAAAAGAGCTATCTGAAGGACTGCTTGGGAACAGGTCGGGGAGAGGTTCAGACTCCTCTCCCGCAACGTCTGAAGCCAGTAGCAGTGCTGCGATTTCGACGCTTGGGCCGAAAGCCTTCAGCCTATTCACGTGAAGCACTTTTGGAGCCTGTCCAGGCCTTCCAAGGTCCACTGAATAGTTAACCTCACCCAGGGGCTCCACCACTGGGTAAGGGCCTGACCATTTGTCCTGTAAAGCTCGAGGCCTTATGAGATTCATGATCAGGACTTGCTGACCAAGTGTAAAGTTGATGAGGGAAGCTTTCTGGTCGTACCAATGTTTCACCAGCGCTTGCCCTGCCTTCAATTTATCACTAGCCAAGACCATCAGAAGTACCATCCGTTTTCTGAGCCCTAGCACATAATCAACTACGTTGGTAGTAACAGGGGGAGTGGGCATCTCCCATCCCTCTTTGACGATGGCTAAGGGTCCCCGTACGGGATGACCGAACAGAAGTTCGAAGGGGCTGAAGCCAACACCCTCCTGTGGTACCTCTCGGTAGGCAAACAGTAAGCATGAAACAAGAAGATCCCATTTTCTTCTCTGAGGCTCCTCCAGAGCCCCAATCACGCTCTTTAACGTCCTGTTGAAACGCCCCCCCAGACCATTGGTCTGGGGGTGGTATGCAGAAGAGAACCCGTAGGTGACCCCACATTCTTTCCACATAGCCTGCCTATACTTCGACATAAAGTTGCTGCCATGATCCGACACAACTTCTTTAGGGAAGCCAACCCTAGTAAATATGCTGAGTAAAGCTTCTGCAACTGACTTGGCAGTTACAATTTTCCATGGGATGGCCTCAGGATACCTGGTTGCATGGTCGACCAGCGCCAGGATAAACCTATTGCCCGAGGATGTTTGCGGGTCAAGGGGACCAACCATGTCGATCCCTACCCTTTCAAATGGTACCCCCACAACTGGGAGCGGTACCAACGGAGCTTGGATTGTCGCGCCAACCTTACCAGACAACTGGCAGGCGGCACAACTCCTGCAGTGACTTTCTACTTGCTCCCCCATCTTGGGCCAGTAGAAGTGCATGGATAACCTTTGCTTGGTCCTCCTCATACCAAGGTGACCAGCAAGGGGAACGACATGCGCCAACTGCAGGAGGAAGGGCCTAACAGCAAGGGGAACCACCAACCTCCTATGGTCTCCTCCTGTAGACTCTCTGGGCTCACTATACAGGAGTCCACCTTCCTGGTAAATCCTATGCATCCCAGGAGGTTCACCCTCAAGCTGGGAGCAGGCCTGTCTCCTTAGGCCTTCCAGAGATGGGCACTCACGTTGGCCTTTACTGAATTCGTCCCTATCAGGACCTCCTTCAACTAACAAGTCTTTTAGTTCAGGATGATCGTTGGGGTCGAATACTTCAGGCATCGCCACCTCCTCGTCAGGCCCGGGCGATTGACCAACTTCCTCCACCGCAGTGGTAGGCGAGCTCGGGGGAATATTCTCTTTCCCTCGTTTTGACTTGTAGACTCCTTTCGCCTTGGGTTTCCCCTTTGGCTGGGGCGGCGTATTGGTCTTGGCCAATGCTGCCCGTGCTTGAGACCGTGTGTAGGGTCTTTCGGCAGTGTCTCCTACGAGCCCTAAAGCTCTGAGATCATTACCCAACAAGACCTTTCCCGGGACGTTTCTCTGAATGCTCACTGGAATCCTGACTGCTGTACCATTTAAAGTAAGATTTACAGGGATCGCGGGAAACATACGGAGGGGGCCGTCAGCCAACTTAGTGGGCATCAGAGTAGCTCTGGCAACTTCCTCTGAGTCTACCAAGGTAGAATCCACTACAGTTCGACTGCACCCACTATCCCTAAGAGCTGGAGTATCCACTCCATTGATCAGCACACTGTCTTTAAAGTAGTGCTTGGTATTATCCGGAATCCTAGCATAAGCCTCTGCGACTTTAGGCTCCCAGGAACCCAGGGACACTAAAACCACCTCAGCCTCTATTCCGCTGGGAAATGAGTCTGAGGAGAAGGATGCTCCTGTAATCTCTTCTTCCTCGTAGGAGGAGAAGGCCAGATTAGCGGAGTGGACCCCCAAAGGTCTAACCTTACACCGGGGATCCCCCTTCACATGGTCAGTTGCTCCACAAGAAAAACAAGCCCCAGTGGGTCTGTTTACGTAGGGAGGCTTATTGTAACCAGAGTTCTGTTTCGGAGGCGAACCTCCACTACCCTGTGAGTTCTCTTGTGTCGTACCCTTGTTTTTCTTTTTGTGGCCCTTATGGGAAGGAGATATAGCAGATTCCCCACCCTCCATATCTTTGGACTTTTTCCCTTCCTCCTGCTTACCAGGATGAGTTTTGTCCTTATGGGACACTCGATGTGACACCCATAAGTCTGCTGCAATGGCCAGCTTCTTAGGATCTATCTCCTTCGAATCGGCCAAATGCTGCTTAAGCTCCGGGGAAGAAGAAGCAAAAATATGTTCCAGCATGACAAGATTTATCATGCCTTCGAAGGTAGAAACCTTATAACCTTCAACCCAGCCAGTTAAGTTTTTCAAAGATTCAGCGACATAAGATACCCAAGTACCACCTTCCTTTTTCTTATACTCTCGAAAACGCTTTAAATATTGGGCCGGAGTCTTCCCAAACTTTAAAATGAGAGTTTGCTTTAACATTGCGAAATCAGCCCGCTCAGCCTTCGACATTTCCATAATGGCACTACAGCCAGAATGGGGCAGTCTACTGAGCAACCACGCAATCTTATCAGCACTGTCAACTTTTTGAACCTCGCATGCATACTCAAACGCATTCAGCCAGTCCATAATGTCATTCCTTTCTTCATACACACTGAGCAGATCTTTTGGAAACCGTGGATGAGAGGAAGCCCCAGACCCATGTCTAGGACCCTTGGATCCATTTGCAACCTGAAGCTTGGCCAGTTCCAACTGGTGATCCCTGTCTTTCTGTTTTTCTGCCTGTTCGATTTTTAGTTTGGCTATGCTGAATTCAAGCTCCTGCTGCCTAAACCGCAGCTCTTGCTTCTTGAATTCAAGCATAGCCTCCCCATCAACACTGGCAGAGGAAACATTAGACATTACATCCTCCCTGTCCTCGTGGTCGCGATGGATCAGTGCAGCGGCAGAACCGTCGGTTCTGCCAGTGAGAGCAGCCCCACCACCTTCTGCACTGTCCTCGGAAGTTATAGCGTCAAGCTGCGCTTCTTGCCACGCCACGATTCCCTGGATCATTTCCAATTTTGTGCCTTGAGAGGAAACACCTCTCTCCGCACACATCTTTTTCAGCGTTTCTGATTTGGAAGCATTTAAAGTTAACAAGGTATTTGCTTCCATACTGTTTGATAGGACTATGGCCTTTTTAAAGTTATATTACAACAATTCACTACGTGTACTGTTTGGAATAACCTGAAATGCCTTAGTTCGAGCGCAACACTGGATACCTTCAGTCGTATCCCACCGCTGTACACCAATTTGTTAAGGACAGAGTTCAGAAATCCGTCTTAACAGGAAGGATCTCAGGTTTGGTATTAGAAGCATTGATATATCACATCTCATGCTATAGGAATGGTCTCAGGATTGGAATGGGTAGGAGTTGGATATTACATTCTTGCTATAGGAAGGGTCTCATGTTTGGAATGGGAAGGAGTTGGATATCACATATGCTATAGGAAGTGTCTCAGGTTTGGAACGGGAAGGAGTTGGATATCACATCTCATGTTATAGGAAGGGTCTCAGGTTTGGTATAAGCATTGAGATATCACATCTCTGCTATCAGGAGTGGCTCAGGATTGGAATGGGAAGGAGTTGGATATCCCATCTCATGTTAAAGGACAGGTCTCTGGTTTGGTATTAGAATCATTGAGATATCACATCGCATGCTGTAGGAAGGGTCTAAGGATTGGAATGGGATGGACTTGGATATCACATCCCATGCTATAGGTAGGCTCTCAGGTTTGGTATAAGCATTGAGATATCACATCTCATGCTATAGGAAGGGTCTCAGGATTGGAATGGGAAGGATTTGGATATCACATCTCATGCTATAGGAAGGGTCTCAGGTTTGGTATAAGCATGGAGATATCACTTCTCATGCTATAGGAAGGGTCTCAGGATTGGAATGGGAAGGTGTTGGATATCACATCTCATGCTATAGGAAGGGTCTCAGATTTGGTATAAGCATTGAGATATCACATCTCATGCTATAGGAAGGGTCTCAGGATTGGAATGGGAAGGAGTTGTATATGACATCTCAGGCCTTAGGAAGGGTCTCAGGTTTGGTATAAGCACTGAGATATCACATCTTTGCTATCGGAAGGGTCTCAGGATTGGAATGGGAAGGAGTTGGATATCCCATCTCATGTTATAGGAAGGGTCTCAGGTTTGGTATTAGAAGCATTGAGATATCACATCTCATGCTATAGGAAGGGTCTCAGGATTGGAATGGGAAGGACTTGGATGTCACATCTCATGCTATAGGGAGGGTCTCAAGTTTGATATTAGAAGCATTGAGATAACAAATCTCATGATATCGGAAGGGTCTCAGGATTGGAATGGGAAGGAGTTGGATATCACATCTCATGATAAAGGAAGGGTCTAAGGTTTGGAAGGGGAAGGATTTGGATATCACATCTCATGTTATAGGACGGGTCTCAGGTTTGGTATTAGAAGCATTGAGATATCAAGTCTCATGGTATAAGAAGGGTCTCAGAATTGGAATGGGAAGGAGTTGGATATCACATCTCAAGCTATAGGAAGCGTCTCAGGATTGGAATGGGAAGGAGTTTGATATCACATCTCATGCCATAGTATGGGTCTCAGGTTTGGTAGAAGCATTGGGATATCACATGTCATGCTATCGGAAGGGTATCAGTATTGGATTTGGAAGGAGTTGGATATCCCATCTCATGCTATAGGAAGGGTCTCATGTTAGAATGGGAAGGAGTTGGATATCACATTTCATGTTATAGGAAGGGTCTCAGGATTGGAATGGGAAGGACTTGGATATCATATCTCATGCTATAGGAAGGCTCTCAGGTTTGGAAGGGGAAGGAGTTGGATATCACATTTCATGTTAGAGGAAGGATCTCAGGTTTGGTATAAGCATTGAGATATCACATCTCATGCTATAGGAAGGGTCTCAGGATTGGAATGGGAAGAAGTTGGATATCACATCTCATGCTATAGGAAGGGTCTCAGGATTGGAATGGGAAGGAGTTGGATATCACATCTCATGCTATAGGAAGGGTCTCAGGTTTGGTATAAGCATTGAGATATCACATCTCATGCTATAGGAAGGGTCTCAGGATTGGAATGGGAAGGATTTGGATATCACATCTTATGCTATAGGACGGGTCTCAGGTTTGGTATAAGCAGTGAGATATCACATCTCATGCTATAGGAAGTGTCTCAGGATTGGAATGGGAAGGAGTTGGATATCACATCTCATGTTATAGAAGGATCTCAGGTTTGGTATAAGCATTGAGATATCACATCTCTGCTATCGGAAGGGTCTCAGGATTGGAATGGGAAGGAGTTGGATATTCCCATCTCATGTTATAGGAAGGGTCTCAGGTTTGGTATTAGAAGCATTGAGATATCACATCTCATGTTATAGGAAGGGTCTCAGGATTGGAATGGGAAGGACTTGGATATCATATCTCATGCTATAGGAAGGCTCTCAGGTTTGGAAGGGGAAGGAGTTGGATATCACATTTCATGTTAGAGGAAGGATCTCAGGTTTGGTATAAGCATTGAGATATCACATCTCATGCTATAGGAAGGGTCTCAGGATTGGAATGGGAAGAAGTTGGATATCACATCTCATGCTATAGGAAGGGTCTCAGGATTGGAATGGGAAGGAGTTGGATATCACATCTCATGTTATAGGAAGGATCTCAGGTTTGGTATTAGAAGCATTGAGACATCACATCTCATGCTATAGGAAGGGTCTCAGGATTGGAATGGGAAGGAGTTGGATATCACATCTCATGCTATAGGAAGGGTCTCAGGTTTGGTATAAGCATTGAGATATCACATCTCATGCTATAGGAAGGGTCTCAGGATTGGAATGGGAAGGATTTGGATATCACATCTTATGCTATAGGAAGGGTCTCAGGTTTGGTATAAGCATTGAGATATCACATCTCATGCTATAGGAAGGGTCTCAGGATTGGAATGGGAAGAAGTTGGATATCACATCTCATGCTATAGGAAGGGTCTCAGGTTTGGTATAAGCATTGAGATATCACATCTCATGCTATAGGAAGGGTCTCAGGGTTGGAATGGGAAGGAGTTGTATATGACATCTCATGCCATAGCAAGGGTCTCAGGTTTGGTATAAGCATTGAGATATCACATCACATGCTATAGGAAGGGTCTCAGGATTGGAATGGGAAGGACTTGGATATCACATCTCATGCTATAGGCAGGGTCTCAGGTTTGGAAAGGGAAGGAGATGGATATCACATTTCATGTTAGAGGTAGGATCTCAGGTTTGGTATTAGAGGCATTGAGATATCACATCTCATGCTATCAGAAGGGTCTCAGGATTGGAATGGGAAGGAGTTGGATATCACATTTCATGCTATCGGAAGGATCTCAGGTTTGGTATAAGAGGCATTGAGATATCACATCTCATGCTATCATAAGGGTCTCAGGATTGGAATGGGAAGGAGTTGGATATCACATCTCATGTTATAGGAAGGATCTCAGGTTTGGTATTAGAAGCTTTGAGACATCACATCTCATGCTATAGGAAGGGTCTCAGGATTGGAATGGGAAGGAGTTGGATATCACATCTCATGCTATAGGAAGGGTCTCAGGTTTGGTATAAGCATTGAGATATCACATCTCATGCTATAGGAAGGGTCTCAGGATTGGAATGGGAAGGATTTGGATATCACATCTTATGCTATAGGAAGGGTCTCAGGTTTGGTATAAGCATGGAGATATCACTTCTCATGCTATAGGAAGGGTCTCAGGATTGGAATGGGAAGGAGTTGGATATCACATCTCATGTTATAGGAAGGATCTCAGGTTTGGTATAAGCATTGAAATATCACATCTCTGCTATCGGAAGGGTCTCAGGATTGGAATGGGAAGGAGTTGGATATTCCCATCTCATGTTATAGGAAGGGTCTCAGGTTTGGTATTAGAAGCATTGAGATATCACATCTCATGCTATAGGAAGGGTCTCAGGATTGGAATGGGAAGGACTTGGATATCACATCTCATGCTATAGGGAGGGTCTCAAGTTTGATATTAGAAGCATTGAGATATCACATTTCATGATATCGGAAGGGTCTCAAGATTGGAATGGGAAGGAGTTGGATATCACATCTCATGATAAAGGAAGGGTCTAAGGTTTGGAAGGGGAAGGATTTGGATATCACATCTCATGTTATAGGACGGGTCTCAGGTTTGGTATTAGAAGCATTGAGATATCAAGTCTCATGGTATAGGAAGGGTCTCAGAATTGGAATGGGAAGGAGTTGGATATCACATCTCAAGCTATAGGAAGGGTCTCAGGATTAGAATGGGAAGGAGTTTGATATCACATCTCATGCCATAGTATGGGTCTCAGGTTTGGTAGAAGCATTGGGACATCACATCTCATGCTATCGGAAGGGTATCGGGATTGGATTTTTAAGGAGTTGGATATCCCATCTCATGCTATAGGAAGGGTCTCAGGTTGGAATGGGGAGGAGTTGGATATCACATCTCATGTTATAGGAAGGGTCTCAGGATTGGAATGGGAAGGACTTGGATATCACATCTCATGCTACAGGAAGGCTCTCAGGTTTGCAAGGGGAAAGAGTTGGATATCACATTTCATGTTAGAGGTAGGATCTCAGGTTTGGTATTAGAAGTATTGAGATATCACATCTCATGTTATCAGAAGGATCTCAGGTTTGGTACAGAAGCATTGAGATATCATATCTTATGCTATCAGAAGAGTCTCAGGATTGGAATGGGAAGGAGTTGGATATCACATCTCATGCTAAAGGGAGGGTCTCAGGTTTGGAAGATAAGGATTTGGATATCACATCTCATGTTATAGGAAGGATTTCAGGTTTGGTATTAGAAGTATTGAGATATACCATCTCATGCTATCGGAAGGATCTCAGGTTTGGTATAGAAGCATTGAGATATATCTTATGCTATCAGAAGGGTCTCAGGATTGGAATGGGAAGGAGTTGGATATCACATCTCATGCTAAAGGGAGGGTCTCAGGTTTGGAAGGCGAAGGATTTGGATATCACATCTCATGTTATAGGATGGATCTCAGGTTTGGTATTAGAAGTATTGAGATATCACATCTCATGTTATCGGAAGGATCTCAGGTTTGGTATTAGAAGTATTGAGATATCACATCTCATGCTATAGGAAGGGTCTCAGGATTGGAATGGGAAGGAGTTGGATATCACATCTCATGCTAAAGGAAGGGTCTCAGGTTTGGTAGAAGCATTGAGATATCACATCTCATGCTATAGGAAGGGTCTCAGGATTGGAATGGGAAGGACTTAGATATCACATATCATGCTATAGGGAGGGTCTCAGTTTTGATATTAGAAGCATTGAGATATCACATCTCTGCTATCGGAAGGTTCTCAGGATTGGATTGGGAAGGAGTTGGATATCCCTTCTCATGCTATAGGAAGTGTCTCAGGTTGGAATGGGAAGGAGTTGAATATCACATCTCATGTTATCGGAAGGGTCTCAGGATTGGAATGGGAAGGATTTGGATATCACATCTCTTGCTATAGGAAGGGTCTCAGGATTGGAATGGGAAGGATTTGGATATCACATCTCATGTCATAGGAAGTGTTAAGATGGATTTCTGAACTCTGTCCTGGTGGCGCAGAAGTTCAGAAGGCCAACCTAATTACTTGGAACAGGATAACCTCTGGACAAGCCAGACCAATCAAGGTAGCGACCGCGGCGGTCAAGACTAGGTCTCAAGAGGGGTGAGGGTGACTGAAAGCCCGCAATGAGCACACAAAGCAAGAGCGCTTACAAACTACTCCAAACAGTTGTTATATCAAAAATAGATACACATTTATTTTAAGGCCTTTAAAATAATGACCGTAGCGAGAAAATCACAATATCACAATATTAAGCCAACACATACCATATCAACACAATATATATACAAATACACAGTCGCAAGCGTTTAAAGCACGAAATATGTAGTCCACCTGAAAGGAAAGGAAAACAGGCAGTGCGATAACGCTTTAGACTCAGTTCGCCTTCAGAGGCACCTAACTAGATGGAAGTCCGAGCCCTGCGAAGAGTGGAGCCTTGTGCTCAAAGTACCTGCCACCCCGGTGCCAACGGGCAAAAGGGGAAGCTCTTCGGAGGAAGTCAGGCAGTTCGGGTTAGTGCCCAGCAGAAGGAGAACAGGTTCCGCAACTCAAGCGCAGCCTCCACAGCGGGCAGAAGCAGAGCGCGAGTACGGCCAAAAGGGTGCTGTTTTTACACAGCAGGGAAAAGCAATGGGATACTGCAGGAGGGCGACCAGATCCTAGCTAAACTACTCACCGGTCCCCGAAGCAAGCAGACCCAGGCTTCTCCACGTTAGTTTCAGCAGCTGGCAGGTTCAGAAGAGCAGGGAACGCCTCGTAGTCGTGTAGAGCAAAAAGACGTCCCAATCGACGAAACCAGCACAGTTTGTTGCCGCAGCAGGACAACGGAGCGGCCGTGTGTATTCGAGCCAAATGTACACTCCTCCCTTCAGACTTGGGAGCGCCAAGTGTACGAAGCGTGGGAGAGTGACAAGGACTCGAAATACAACACAACCTGGCGGCGGTTACAGAGCAGGACTCCCTTGTAAGCTGGTCAGTCAACTGGATGGCCCAGAGACACTTCCGAAGGCTTACTTGGCAGGAGATGATGAAGTCGCCGGGAATAGCTGTTCCTGCTATTCCAAAGGTCGAAGCACCAGTACAGGCCTTCTGGTTCGATCCAAGGAGGAAAGGGTTTCAAGGATGACAACAGTGCAAAGGAGGATTCCTTCAGCGGGTCACCAGCGATTCCTCGGTCCAGCCTCTTGGTTGCAGGATACTTGGCTCCTGTATTCCTTCGTTCGTGAGAACTCAGGAGATCGACATGGTAGTGGTGTTTCCAGCCCCCTCTTATCCACAGTTCCCTTCGCGCCAAAACGGAGGGGAGCCAATGGGAGATCCGCTCATCAACACACATACCATACGTGGACCAATCACGGACCACGGTGGTCCCAGGCATTCACACTACCCTAGACTCTCTGGCACCCAGGATGTGTATTGGGACCAGACATCCCAGCCCACACCCTGGAGGCACACAAACGACATGTAGAAGCCCGCGAAAGCAACCACGTTTCGCGGGAAAGTACATGCCCAAATAAGGAAGGCCCCGGGTCGCTCGACCTGGGAAAGGTGAAGGGAGCAAGACGGTCAGTGGACAAGACAAAGGAGCCTCGTGGTCTGGCCATTTTGGGAGCCAGGCCACCATTTTGGGTTCAGTGCGAAAAACGTGCTCAGAACGCCAAAAGGAGCTCAAAATAAACAAAACGATCGCTGCCACCATTCGAGTCCCTGAATGACTTGCACCGATCAAATACCATCCTAAAAGAGTATCTAGGGCCTGTAGAAGGCTAGAGACCCAAGAGAGCTGTAACTTAGCTTACAGTGCCCTCTTGTGTCATGTTGCTCTAAAGCCGCAACACGATAAAAGAAACTACGGGAACAGCGTTCCCCGGTACTGACTGTCTTAAGGGCATGTCAGTTTCCCCGTAAGAAAGGAGCGAAAGCCCAGAGAAGTGCAGCAGAAGGCTGTACTTCTCTGGCAAAGTCAAGAACAAGGTTAAAAACAATAGCAAAAAGTTTAGGGGTTGACACATGGAAGGAAAATTACCTACAATTACGAAATCTTTCCTAACACTCGCCCCTCCCAGACTATGGACAGGGGGAACTAATCCACCCCTGGATGAGTCTCTTGTTCAGGTCGGTTAAACATTCTGGACAACCCATCAGCATTGCTATGTTGGACACCTGGCCTATGCTCAATAGTGAAGTCGAAGCCTTGTAGACTTATGGACCACCTAAGCAACTTTGGATTCTCCCCCTTCATGTTCATTAGCCACTTTAACGGCTTATGGTCAGTCTGCACAGTGAAGTGGGTCCCATAGAGGTAGGGCCTCAGCTTCCTTAGGGCCCACACAACAGAGAAACATTCTTTCTCTACCGTGGACCATCTGAGCTCTCTGTCCTTAAGCTGGCGACTAATAAAACCGATAGGGTGTTCCTTACCCTTCTCATCTACTTGTGATAGTACAGCTCCTATCCCAGTGTCAGAGGCATCCGTCTGCACGATAAAAGGTCTTTGATAATCAGGGGCCCTGAGCACAGGGGCCTGGCACAAGGAGTCTTTCAAGCCATTGAAGGCCTTCTCACACTCGTCGGTCCAAGTTACCTTCTTGGGTTTCTTCGGAGTTGTGAGGGCAGTCAGAGGAGCAGCTATGGTGCCATAGTCTGCCACAAAATTGCGGTAATACCCCGTGAGTCCTAAGAAGGCTCTCACTTGGGTTTGCGTAGTGGGGGTAGGCCAGTCTTGTACTGCTTGTACCTGACTGAGTAGAGGCTGTCTCCTCCCTCCACCTACTTCATGTCCAAGGTAAACCACTGAGCCTTGTCCATTTTGGTGAGGGGCCACTCGGACACCCTCAAAAGAGCTATCTGAAGGACTGCTTGGGAACAGGTCGGGAAGAGGTTCAGACTCCTCTCCCGCAACGTCTGAAGCCAGTAGCAGTGCTGCGATTTCGACGCTTGGGCCGAAAGCCTTCAGCCTATTCACGTGAAGCACTTTTGGAGCCTGTCCAGGCCTTCCAAGGTCCACTGAATAGTTAACCTCACCCAGGGGCTCCACCACTGGGTAAGGGCCTGACCATTTGTCCTGTAAAGCTCGAGGCCTTATGAGATTCATGATCAGGACTTGCTGACCAAGTGTAAAGTTGATGAGGGAAGCTTTCTGGTCGTACCAATGTTTCACCAGCGCTTGCCCTGCCTTCAATTTATCACTAGCCAAGACCATCAGAAGTACCATCCGTTTTCTGAGCCCTAGCACATAATCAACTACGTTGGTAGTAACAGGGGGAGTGGGCATCTCCCATCCCTCTTTGACGATGGCTAAGGGTCCCCGTACGGGATGACCGAACAGAAGTTCGAAGGGGCTGAAGCCAACACCCTCCTGTGGTACCTCTCGGTAGGCAAACAGTAAGCATGAAACAAGAAGATCCCATTTTCTTCTCTGAGGCTCCTCCAGAGCCCCAATCACGCTCTTTAACGTCCTGTTGAAACGCCCCCCCAGACCATTGGTCTGGGGGTGGTATGCAGAAGAGAACCCGTAGGTGACCCCACATTCTTTCCACATAGCCTGCCTATACTTCGACATAAAGTTGCTGCCATGATCCGACACAACTTCTTTAGGGAAGCCAACCCTAGTAAATATGCCGAGTAAAGCTTCTGCAACTGACTTGGCAGTTACAGTTTTCCATGGGATGGCCTCAGGATACCTGGTTGCATGGTCGACCAGCGCCAGGATAAACCTATTGCCCGAGGATGTTTGCGGGTCAAGGGGACCAACCATGTCGATCCCTACCCTTTCAAATGGTACCCCCACAACTGGGAGCGGTACCAACGGAGCTTGGATTGTCGCGCCAACCTTACCAGACAACTGGCAGGCGGCACAACTCCTGCAGTGACTTTCTACTTGCTCCCCCATCTTGGGCCAGTAGAAGTGCATGGATAACCTTTGCTTGGTCCTCCTCATACCAAGGTGACCAGCAAGGGGAACGACATGCGCCAACTGCAGGAGGAAGGGCCTAACAGCAAGGGGAACCACCAACCTCCTATGGTCTCCTCCTGTAGACTCTGTGGGCTCACTATACAGGAGTCCACCTTCCTGGTAAATCCTATGCATCCCAGGAGGTTCACCCTCAAGCTGGGAGCAGGCCTGTCTCCTTAGGCCTTCCAGAGATGGGCACTCACGTTGGCCTTTACTGAATTCGTCCCTATCAGGACCTCCTTCAACTAACAAGTCTTTTAGTTCAGGATGATCGTTGGGGTCGAATACTTCAGGCATCGCCACCTCCTCGTCAGGCCCGGGCGATTGACCAACTTCCTCCACCGCAGTGGTAGGCGAGCTCGGGGGAATATTCTCTTTCCCTCGTTTTGACTTGTAGACTCCTTTCGCCTTGGGTTTCCCCTTTGGCTGGGGCGGCGTATTGGTCTTGGCCAATGCTGCCCGTGCTTGAGACCGTGTGTACGGTCTTTTGGCAGTGTCTCCTACGAGCCCTAAAGCTCTGAGATCATTACCCAACAAGACCTTTCCCGGGACGTTTCTCTGAATGATCACTGGAATCCTGACTGCTGTACCATTTAAAGTAAGATTTACAGGGATAATGGGAAACATACGGAGGGGGCCGTCAGCCAACTTAGTGGGCATCAGAGTAGCTCTGGCAACTTCCTCTGAGTCTACCAAGGTAGAATCCACTACAGTTCGACTGCACCCACTATCCCTAAGAGCTGGAGTATCCACTCCATTGATCAGCACACTGTCTTTAAAGTAGTGCTTGGTATTATCCGGAATCCTAGCATAAGCCTCTGCGACTTTAGGCTCCCAGGAACCCAGGGACACTAAAACTACCTCAGCCTCTATTCCGCTGGGAAATGAGTCTGAGGAGAAGGATGCTCCTGTAATCTCTTCTTCCTCGTAGGAGGAGAAGGCCAGATTAGCGGAGTGGACCCCCAAAGGTCTAACCTTACACCGGGGATCCCCCTTCACATGGTCAGTTGCTCCACAAGAAAAACAAGCCCCAGTGGGTCTGTTTACGTAGGGAGGCTTATTGTAACCAGAGTTCTGTTTCGGAGGCGAACCTCCACTACCCTGTGAGTTCTCTTGTGTCGTACCCTTGTTTTTCTTTTTGTGGCCCTTATGGGAAGGAGATATAGCAGATTCCCCACCCTCCATATCTTTGGACTTTTTCCCTTCCTCCTGCTTACCAGGATGAGTTTTGTCCTTATGGGACACTCGATGTGACACCCATAAGTCTGCTGCAATGGCCAGCTTCTTAGGATCTATCTCCTTCGAATCGGCCAAATGCTGCTTAAGCTCCGGGGAAGAAGAAGCAAAAATATGTTCCAGCATGACAAGATTTATCATGCCTTCGAAGGTAGAAACCTTATAACCTTCAACCCAGCCAGTTAAGTTTTTCAAAGATTCAGCGACATAAGATACCCAAGTACCACCTTCCTTTTTCTTATACTCTCGAAAACGCTTTAAATATTGGGCCGGAGTCTTCCCAAACTTTAAAATGAGAGTTTGCTTTAACATTGCGAAATCAGCCCGCTCAGCCTTCGACATTTCCATAATGGCACTACAGCCAGAATGGGGCAGTCTACTGAGCAACCACGCAATCTTATCAGCACTGTCAACTTTTTGAACCTCGCATGCATACTCAAACGCATTCAGCCAGTCCATAATGTCATTCCTTTCTTCATACACACTGAGCAGATCTTTTGGAAACCGTGGATGAGAGGAAGCCCCAGACCCATGTCTAGGACCCTTGGATCCATTTGCAACCTGAAGCTTGGCCAGTTCCAACTGGTGATCCCTGTCTTTCTGTTTTTCTGCCTGTTCGATTTTTAGTTTGGCTATGCTGAATTCAAGCTCCTGCTGCCTAAACCGCAGCTCTTGCTTCTTGAATTCAAGCATAGCCTCCCCATCAACACTGGCAGAGGAAACATTAGACATTACATCCTCCCTGTCCTCGTGGTCGCGATGGATCAGTGCAGCGGCAGAACCGTCGGTTCTGCCAGTGAGAGCAGCCCCACCACCTTCTGCACTGTCCTCGGAAGTTATAGCGTCAAGCTGCGCTTCTTGCCACGCCACGATTCTCTGGATCATTTCCAATTTTGTGCCTTGAGAGGAAACACCTCTCTCCGCACACATCTTTTTCAGCGTTTCTGATTTGGAAGCATTTAAAGTTAACAAGGTATTTGCTTCCATACTGTTTGATAGGACTATGGCCTTTTTAAAGTTATATTACAACAATTCACTACGTGTACTGTTTGGAATAACCTGAAATGCCTTAGTTCGAGCGCAACACTGGATACCTTCAGTCGTATCCCACCGCTGTACACCAATTTGTTAAGGACAGAGTTCAGAAATCTGTCTTAACAGGAAGGATCTCAGGTTTGGTATTAGAAGCATTGATATATCACATCTCATGCTATAGGAATGGTCTCAGGATTGGAATGGGTAGGAGTTGGATATTACATTCTTGCTATAGGGAGGGTCTCATGTTTGGAATGGGAAGGAGTTGGATATCACATATGCTATAGGAAGTGTCTCAGGTTTGGAACGGGAAGGAGTTGGATATCACATCTCATGTTATAGGAAGGGTCTCAGGTTTGGTATAAGCATTGAGATATCACATCTCTGCTATCAGGAGTGGCTCAGGATTGGAATGGGAAGGAGTTGGATATCCCATCTCATGTTAAAGGACAGGTCTCTGGTTTGGTATTAGAATCATTGAGATATCACATCGCATGCTGTAGGAAGGGTCTAAGGATTGGAATGGGATGGACTTGGATATCACATCCCATGCTATAGGTAGGCTCTCAGGTTTGGTATAAGCATTGAGATATCACATCTCATGCTATAGGAAGGGTCTCAGGATTGGAATGGGAAGGATTTGGATATCACATATCATGCTATAGGAAGGGTCTCAGGTTTGGTATAAGCATGGAGATATCACTTCTCATGCTATAGGAAGGGTCTCAGGATTGGAATGGGAAGGTGTTGGATATCACATCTCATGCTATAGGAAGGGTCTCAGATTTGGTATAAGCATTGAGATATCACATCTCATGCTATAGGAAGGGTCTCACGATTGGAATGGGAAGGAGTTGTATATGACATCTCAGGCCTTAGGAAGGGTCTCAGGTTTGGTATAAGCACTGAGATATCACATCTTTGCTATCGGAAGGGTCTCAGGATTGGAATGGGAAGGAGTTGGATATCCCATCTCATGTTATAGGAAGGGTCTCAGGTTTGGTATTAGAAGCATTGAGATATCACATCTCATGCTATAGGAAGGGTCTCAGGATTGGAATGGGAAGGACTTGGATGTCACATCTCATGCTATAGGGAGGGTCTCAAGTTTGATATTAGAAGCATTGAGATAACAAATCTCATGATATCGGAAGGGTCTCAGGATTGGAATGGGAAGGAGTTGGATATCACATCTCATGATAAAGGAAGGGTCTAAGGTTTGGAAGGGGAAGGATTTGGATATCACATCTCATGTTATAGGACGGGTCTCAGGTTTGGTATTAGAAGCATTGAGATATCAAGTCTCATGGTATAAGAAGGGTCTCAGAATTGGAATGGGAAGGAGTTGGATATCACATCTCAAGCTATAGGAAGCGTCTCAGGATTGGAATGGGAAGGCGTTTGATATCACATCTCATGCCATAGTATGGGTCTCAGGTTTGGTAGAAGCATTGGGATATCACATGTCATGCTATCGGAAGGGTATCAGTATTGGATTTGGAAGGAGTTGGATATCCCATCTCATGCTATAGGAAGGGTCTCATGTTAGAATGGGAAGGAGTTGGATATCACATTTCATGTTATAGGAAGGGTCTCAGGATTGGAATGGGAAGGACTTGGATATCATATCTCATGCTATAGGAAGGCTCTCAGGTTTGGAAGGGGAAGGAGTTGGATATCACATCTCATGCTACAGGAAGGCTCTCAGGTTTGCAAGGGGAAAGAGTTGGATATCACATTTCATGTTAGAGGTAGGATCTCAGGTTTGGTATTAGAAGTATTGAGATATCACATCTCATGTTATCAGAAGGATCTCAGGTTTGGTATAGAAGCATTGAGATATCATATCTTATGCTATCAGAAGAGTCTCAGGATTGGAATGGGAAGGAGTTGGATATCACATCTCATGCTAAAGGGAGGGTCTCAGGTTTGGAAGATAAGGATTTGGATATCACATCTCATGTTATAGGAAGGATTTCAGGTTTGGTATTAGAAGTATTGAGATATCACATCTCATGCTATCGGAAGGATCTCAGGTTTGGTATAGAAGCATTGAGATATATCTTATGCTATCAGAAGGGTCTCAGGATTGGAATGGGAAGGAGTTGGATATCACATCTCATGCTAAAGGGAGGGTCTCAGGTTTGGAAGGCGAAGGATTTGGATATCACATCTCATGTTATAGGATGGATCTCAGGTTTGGTATTAGAAGTATTGAGATATCACATCTCATGTTATCGGAAGGATCTCAGGTTTGGTATTAGAAGTATTGAGATATCACATCTCATGCTATAGGAAGGGTCTCAGGATTGGAATGGGAAGGAGTTGGATATCACATCTCATGCTAAAGGAAGGGTCTCAGGTTTGGTAGAAGCATTGAGATATCACATCTCATGCTATAGGAAGGGTCTCAGGATTGGAATGGGAAGGACTTAGATATCACATATCATGCTATAGGGAGGGTCTCAGTTTTGATATTAGAAGCATTGAGATATCACATCTCTGCTATCAGAAGGTTCTCAGGATTGGATTGGGAAGGAGTTGGATATCCCTTCTCATGCTATAGGAAGTGTCTCAGGTTGGAATGGGAAGGAGTTGAATATCACATCTCATGTTATAGGAAGGGTCTCAGGATTGGAATGGGAAGGATTTGGATATCACATCTCTTGCTATAGGAAGGGTCTCAGGATTGGAATGGGAAGGATTTGGATATCACATCTCATGTCATAGGAAGTGTTAAGACGGATTTCTGAACTCTGTCCTGGTGGCGCAGAAGTTCAGAAGGCCAACCTAATTACTTGGAACAGGGTAACCTCTGGACAAGCCAGACCAATCAAGGTAGCGATCGCGGCGGTCAAGACTAGGTCTCAAGAGGGGTGAGGGTGACTGAAAGCCCGCAATGAGCACACAAAGCAAGAGCGCTTACAAACTACTCCAAACAGTTGTTATATCAAAAATAGATACACATTTATTTTAAGGCCTTTAAAATAATGACCGTAGCGAGAAAATCACAATATCACAATATTAAGCCAACACATACCATATCAACACAATATATATACAAATACACAGTCGCAAGCGTTTAAAGCACGAAATATGTAGTCCACCTGAAAGGAAAGGAAAACAGGCAGTGCGATAACGCTTTAGACTCAGTTCGCCTTCAGAGGCACCTAACTAGATGGAAGTCCGAGCCCTGCGAAGAGTGGAGCCTTGTGCTCAAAGTACCTGCCACGCCGGTGCCAACGGGCAAAAGGGGAAGCTCTTCGGAGGAAGTCAGGCAGTTCGGGTTAGTGCCCAGCAGAAGGAGAACAGGTTCCGCAACTCAAGCGCAGCCTCCACAGCGGGCAGAAGCAGAGCGCGAGTACGGCCAAAAGGGTGCTGTTTTTACACAGCAGGGAAAAGCAATGGGATACTGCAGGAGGGCGACCAGATCCTAGCTAAACTACTCACCGGTCCCCGAAGCAAGCAGACCCAGGCTTCTCCACGTTAGTTTCAGCAGCTGGCAGGTTCAGAAGAGCAGGGAACGCCTCGTAGTCGTGTAGAGCAAAAAGACGTCCCAATCGACGAAACCAGCACAGTTTGTTGCCGCAGCAGGACAACGGAGCGGCCGTGTGTATTCGAGCCAAATGTACACTCCTCCCTTCAGACTTGGGAACGCCAAGTGTACGAAGCGTGGGAGAGTGACAAGGACTCGAAATACAACACAACCTGGCGGCGGTTACAGAGCAGGACTCCCTTGTAAGCTGGTCAGTCAACTGGATGGCCCAGAGACACTTCCGAAGGCTTACTTGGCAGGAGATGATGAAGTCGCCGGGAATAGCTGTTCCTGCTATTCCAAAGGTCGAAGCACCAGTACAGGCCTTCTGGTTCGATCCAAGGAGGAAAGGGTTTCAAGGACGACAGCAGTGCAAAGGAGGATTCCTTCAGCGGGTCACCAGCGATTCCTCGGTCCAGCCTCTTGGTTGCAGGATACTTGGCTCCTGTATTCCTTCGTTCGTGAGAACTCAGGAGATCGACATGGTAGTGGTGTTTCCAGCCCCCTCTTATCCACAGTTCCCTTCGCGCCAAAACGGAGGGGAGCCAATGGGAGATCCGCTCATCAACACACATACCATACGTGGACCAATCACGGACCACGGTGGTCCCAGGCATTCACACTACCCTAGACTCTCTGGCACCCAGGATGTGTATTGGGACCAGACATCCCAGCCCACACCCTGGAGGCACACAAACGACATGTAGAAGCCCGCGAAAGCAACCACGTTTCGCGGGAAAGTACATGCCCAAATAAGGAAGGCCCCGGGTCGCTCGACCTGGGGAAGGTGAAGGGAGCAAGACGGTCAGTGGACAAGACAAAGGAGCCTCGTGGTCTGGCCATTTTGGGAGCCAGGCCACCATTTTGGGTTCAGTGCGAAAAACGTGCTCAGAACGCCAAAAGGAGCTCAAAATAAACAAAACGATCGCTGCCACCATTCGAGTCCCTGAATGACTTGCACCGATCAAATACCATCCTAAAAGAGTATCTAGGGCCTGTAGAAGGCTAGAGACCCAAGAGAGCTGTAACTTAGCTTACAGTGCCCTCTTGTGTCATGTTGCACTAAAGCCGCAACACGATAAAAGAAACTACGGGAAACAGCGTTCCCCGGTACTGACTGTCTTAAGGGCATGTCAGTTTCCCCGTAAGAAAGGAGCGAAAGCCCAGAGAAGTGCAGCAGAAGGCTGTACTTCTCTGGCAAAGTCAAGAACAAGGTTAAAAACAATAGCAAAAAGTTTAGGGGTTGCCACATGGAAGGAAAATTACCTACAATTACGAAATCTTTCCTAACACTCGCCCCTCCCAGACTATGGACAGGGGGAACTAATCCACCCCTGGATGAGTCTCTTGTTCAGGTCGGTTAAACATTCTGGACAACCCATCAGCATTGCTATGTTGGACACCTGGCCTATGCTCAATAGTGAAGTCGAAGCCTTGTAGACTTATGGACCACCTAAGCAACTTTGGATTCTCCCCCTTCATGTTCATTAGCCACTTTAACGGCTTATGGTCAGTCTGCACAGTGAAGTGGGTCCCATAGAGGTAGGGCCTCAGCTTCCTTAGGGCCCACACAACAGAGAAACATTCTTTCTCTACCGTGGACCATCTGAGCTCTCTGTCCTTAAGCTGGCGACTAATAAAACCGATAGGGTGTTCCTTACCCTTCTCATCTACTTGTGATAGTACAGCTCCTATCCCAGTGTCAGAGGCATCCGTCTGCACGATAAAAGGTCTTTGATAATCAGGGGCCCTGAGCACAGGGGCCTGGCACAAGGAGTCTTTCAAGCCATTGAAGGCCTTCTCACACTCGTCGGTCCAAGTTACCTTCTTGGGTTTCTTCGGAGTTGTGAGGGCAGTCAGAGGAGCAGCTATGGTGCCATAGTCTGCCACAAAATTGCGGTAATACCCTGTGAGTCCTAAGAAGGCTCTCACTTGGGTTTGCGTAGTGGGGGTAGGCCAGTCTTGTACTGCTTGTACCTGACTGAGTAGAGGCTGTCTCCTCCCTCCACCTACTTCATGTCCAAGGTAAACCACTGAGCCTTGTCCATTTTGGTGAGGGGCCACTCGGACACCCTCAAAAGAGCTATCTGAAGGACTGCTTGGGAACAGGTCGGGGAGAGGTTCAGACTCCTCTCCCGCAACGTCTGAAGCCAGTAGCAGTGCTGCGATTTCGACGCTTGGGCCGAAAGCCTTCAGCCTATTCACGTGAAGCACTTTTGGAGCCTGTCCAGGCCTTCCAAGGTCCACTGAATAGTTAACCTCACCCAGGGGCTCCACCACTGGGTAAGGGCCTGACCATTTGTCCTGTAAAGCTCGAGGCCTTATGAGATTCATGATCAGGACTTGCTGACCAAGTGTAAAGTTGATGAGGGAAGCTTTCTGTTCGTACCAATGTTTCACCAGCGCTTGCCCTGCCTTCAATTTATCACTAGCCAAGACCATCAGAAGTACCATCCGTTTTCTGAGCCCTAGCACATAATCAACTACGTTGGTAGTAACAGGGGGAGTGGGCATCTCCCATCCCTCTTTGACGATGGCTAAGGGTCCCCGTACGGGATGACCGAACAGAAGTTCGAAGGGGCTGAAGCCAACACCCTCCTGTGGTACCTCTCGGTAGGCAAACAGTAAGCATGAAACAAGAAGATCCCATTTTCTTCTCTGAGGCTCCTCCAGAGCCCCAATCACGCTCTTTAACGTCCTGTTGAAACGCCCCCCCAGACCATTGGTCTGGGGGTGATATGCAGAAGAGAACCCGTAGGTGACCCCACATTCTTTCCACATAGCCTGCCTATACTTCGACATAAAGTTGCTGCCATGATCCGACACAACTTCTTTAGGGAAGCCAACCCTAGTAAATATGCCGAGTAAAGCTTCTGCAACTGACTTGGCAGTTACAGTTTTCCATGGGATGGCCTCAGGATACCTGGTTGCATGGTCGACCAGCGCCAGGATAAACCTATTGCCCGAGGATGTTTGCGGGTCAAGGGGACCAACCATGTCGATCCCTACCCTTTCAAATGGTACCCCCACAACTGGGAGCGGTACCAACGGAGCTTGGATTGTCGCGCCAACCTTACCAGACAACTGGCAGGCGGCACAACTCCTGCAGTGACTTTCTACTTGCTCCCCCATCTTGGGCCAGTAGAAGTGCATGGATAACCTTTGCTTGGTCCTCCTCATACCAAGGTGACCAGCAAGGGGAACGACATGCGCCAACTGCAGGAGGAAGGGCCTAACAGCAAGGGGAACCACCAACCTCCTATGGTCTCCTCCTGTAGACTCTGTGGACTCACTATACAGGAGTCCACCTTCCTGGTAAATCCTATGCATCCCAGGAGGTTCACCCTCAAGCTGGGAGCAGGCCTGTCTCCTTAGGCCTTCCAGAGATGGGCACTCACGTTGGCCTTTACTGAATTCGTCCCTATCAGGACCTCCTTCAACTAACAAGTCTTTTAGTTCAGGATGATCGTTGGGGTCGAATACTTCAGGCATCGCCACCTCCTCGTCAGGCCCGGGCGATTGACCAACTTCCTCCACCGCAGTGGTAGGCGAGCTCGTGGGAATATTCTCTTTCCCTCGTTTTGACTTGTAGACTCCTTTCGCCTTGGGTTTCCCCTTTGGCTGGGGCGGCGTATTGGTCTTGGCCAATGCTGCCCGTGCTTGAGACCGTGTGTAGGGTCTTTCGGCAGTGTCTCCTACGAGCCCTAAAGCTCTGAGATCATTACCCAACAAGACCTTTCCCGGGACGTTTCTCTGAATGCTCACTGGAATCCTGACTGCTGTACCATTTAAAGTAAGATTTACAGGGATCACACGGGAAACATACGGAGGGGGCCGTCAGCCAACTTAGTGGGCATCAGAGTAGCTCTGGCAACTTCCTCTGAGTCTACCAAGGTAGAATCCACTACAGTTCGACTGCACCCACTATCCCTAAGAGCTGGAGTATCCACTCCATTGATCAGCACACTGTCTTTAAAGTAGTGCTTGGTATTATCCGGAATCCTAGCATAAGCCTCTGCGACTTTAGGCTCCCAGGAACCCAGGGACACTAAAACTACCTCAGCCTCTATTCCGCTGGGAAATGAGTCTGAGGAGAAGGATGCTCCTGTAATCTCTTCTTCCTCGTAGGAGGAGAAGGCCAGATTAGCGGAGTGGACCCCCAAAGGTCTAACCTTACACCGGGGATCCCCCTTCACATGGTCAGTTGCTGCACAAGAAAAACAAGCCCCAGTGGGTCTGTTTACGTAGGGAGGCTTATTGTAACCAGAGTTCTGTTTCGGAGGCGAACCTCCACTACCCTGTGAGTTCTCTTGTGTCGTACCCTTGTTTTTCTTTTTGTGGCCCTTATGGGAAGGAGATATAGCAGATTCCCCACCCTCCATATCTTTGGACTTTTTCCCTTCCTCCTGCTTACCAGGATGAGTTTTGTCCTTATGGGACACTCGATGTGACACCCATAAGTCTGCTGCAATGGCCAGCTTCTTAGGATCTATCTCCTTCGAATCGGCCAAATGCTGCTTAAGCTCCGGGGAAGAAGAAGCAAAAATATGTTCCAGCATGACAAGATTTATCATGCCTTCGAAGGTAGAAACCTTATAACCTTCAACCCAGCCAGTTAAGTTTTTCAAAGATTCAGCGACATAAGATACCCAAGTACCACCTTCCTTTTTCTTATACTCTCGAAAACGCTTTAAATATTGGGCCGGAGTCTTCCCAAACTTTAAAATGAGAGTTTGCTTTAACATTGCGAAATCAGCTCGCTCAGCCTTCGACATTTCCATAATGGCACTACAGCCAGAATGGGGCAGTCTACTGAGCAACCACGCAATCTTATCAGCACTGTCAACTTTTTGAACCTCGCATGCATACTCAAACGCATTCAGCCAGTCCATAATGTCATTCCTTTCTTCATACACACTGAGCAGATCTTTTGGAAACCGTGGATGAGAGGAAGCCCCAGACCCATGTCTAGGACCCTTGGATCCATTTGCAACCTGAAGCTTGGCCAGTTCCAACTGGTGATCCCTGTCTTTCTGTTTTTCTGCCTGTTCGATTTTTAGTTTGGCTATGCTGAATTCAAGCTCCTGCTGCCTAAACCGCAGCTCTTGCTTCTTGAATTCAAGCATAGCCTCCCCATCAACACTGGCAGAGGAAACATTAGACATTACATCCTCCCTGTCCTCGTGGTCGCGATGGATCAGTGCAGCGGCAGAACCGTCGGTTCTGCCAGTGAGAGCAGCCCCACCACCTTCTGCACTGTCCTCGGAAGTTATAGCGTCAAGCTGCGCTTCTTGCCACGCCACGATTCTCTGGATCATTTCCAATTTTGTGCCTTGAGAGGAAACACCTCTCTCCGCACACATCTTTTTCAGCGTTTCTGATTTGGAAGCATTTAAAGTTAACAAGGTATTTGCTTCCATACTGTTTGATAGGACTATGGCCTTTTTAAAGTTATATTACAACAATTCACTACGTGTACTGTTTGGAATAACCTGAAATGCCTTAGTTCGAGCGCAACACTGGATACCTTCAGTCGTATCCCACCGCTGTACACCAATTTGTTAAGGACAGAGTTCAGAAATCCGTCTTAACAGGAAGGATCTCAGGTTTGGTATTAGAAGCATTGATATATCACATCTCATGCTATAGGAATGGTCTCAGGATTGGAATGGGTAGGAGTTGGATATTACATTCTTGCTATAGGGAGGGTCTCATGTTTGGAATGGGAAGGAGTTGGATATCACATATGCTATAGGAAGTGTCTCAGGTTTGGAACGGGAAGGAGTTGGATATCACATCTCATGTTATAGGAAGGGTCTCAGGTTTGGTATAAGCATTGAGATATCACATCTCTGCTATCAGGAGTGGCTCAGGATTGGAATGGGAAGGAGTTGGATATCCCATCTCATGTTAAAGGACAGGTCTCTGGTTTGGTATTAGAATCATTGAGATATCACATCGCATGCTGTAGGAAGGGTCTAAGGATTGGAATGGGATGGACTTGGATATCACATCCCATGCTATAGGTAGGCTCTCAGGTTTGGTATAAGCATTGAGATATCACATCTCATGCTATAGGAAGGGTCTCAGGATTGGAATGGGAAGGATTTGGATATCACATATCATGCTATAGGAAGGGTCTCAGGTTTGGTATAAGCATGGAGATATCACTTCTCATGCTATAGGAAGGGTCTCAGGATTGGAATGGGAAGGTGTTGGATATCACATCTCATGCTATAGGAAGGGTCTCAGATTTGGTATAAGCATTGAGATATCACATCTCATGCTATAGGAAGGGTCTCAGGATTGGAATGGGAAGGAGTTGTATATGACATCTCAGGCCTTAGGAAGGGTCTCAGGTTTGGTATAAGCACTGAGATATCACATCTTTGCTATCGGAAGGGTCTCAGGATTGGAATGGGAAGGAGTTGGATATCCCATCTCATGTTATAGGAAGGGTCTCAGGTTTGGTATTAGAAGCATGGAGATATCACATCTCATGCTATAGGAAGGGTCTCAGGATTGGAATGGGAAGGACTTGGATGTCACATCTCATGCTATAGGGAGGGTCTCAAGTTTGATATTAGAAGCATTGAGATAACAAATCTCATGATATCGGAAGGGACTCAGGATTGGAATGGGAAGGAGTTGGATATCACATCTCATGATAAAGGAAGGGTCTAAGGTTTGGAAGGGGAAGGATTTGGATATCACATCTCATGTTATAGGACGGGTCTCAGGTTTGGTATTAGAAGCATTGAGATATCAAGTCTCATGGTATAAGAAGGGTCTCAGAATTGGAATGGGAAGGAGTTGGATATCACATCTCAAGCTATAGGAAGCGTCTCAGGATTGGAATGGGAAGGAGTTTGATATCACATCTCATGCCATAGTATGGGTCTCAGGTTTGGTAGAAGCATTGGGATATCACATGTCATGCTATCGGAAGGGTATCAGTATTGGATTTGGAAGGAGTTGGATATCCCATCTCATGCTATAGGAAGGGTCTCATGTTAGAATGGGAAGGAGTTGGATATCACCTTTCATGTTATAGGAAGGGTCTCAGGATTGGAATGGGAAGGACTTGGATATCATATCTCATGCTATAGGAAGGCTCTCAGGTTTGGAAGGGGAAGGAGTTGGATATCACATTTCATGTTAGAGGAAGGATCTCAGGTTTGGTATAAGCATTGAGATATCACATCTCATGCTATAGGAAGGGTCTCAGGATTGGAATGGGAAGAAGTTGGATATCACATCTCATGCTATAGGAAGGGTCTCAGGATTGGAATGGGAAGGAGTTGGATATCACATCTCATGTTATAGGAAGGATCTCAGGTTTGGTATTAGAAGCATTGAGACATCACATCTCATGCTATAGGAAGGGTCTCAGGATTGGAATGGGAAGGAGTTGGATATCACATCTCATGCTATAGGAAGGGTCTCAGGTTTGGTATAAGCATTGAGATATCACATCTCATGCTATAGGAAGGGTCTCAGGATTGGAATGGGAAGGATTTGGATATCACATCTTATGCTATAGGACGGGTCTCAGGTTTGGTATAAGCAGTGAGATATCACATCTCATGCTATAGGAAGTGTCTCAGGATTAGAATGGGAAGGAGTTGGATATCACATCTCA